>NW_005842266.1:1168334-1177080 GCF_000455745.1 Alligator sinensis | reverse complement strand
TGAGTTTTGAGAGAGAGAGCAAGTTTCAGATGGTCCAGCTCTTCTCTCTCTCTGAGTTTTCCCCATGGCTGCTACCCCTTTCTCCTGGGCAGTCCTTAACTTATGACCTCATTTACCTGGTCCAATGGAGGCCAGCACCTGTTGGCTGTCAGCCAAACAATTTGAAACGCATCACTGGTTGCTGGGAAGACTGGCAGTCTCTAGCCCACCAGGGAGCTCAAGCCCCTCACCCAGGTATGTGATGCCAGTCACGTAGGCAGAGAGAGCAGGGTCCCCCCTCCCTCAGGAATGTATCCAGCTCAGGTTACCTAAAGAGATAGGGTAAGTGTGTACCCTCTGCAGGACCCATCCTAACCAAATTGTCACAGAGCAGAGTTTTTGGGGAGAAACAGAGGTGGCCTTCTGCCACACCCCCCACATCTGTGCATGGGGTTGGGGGCTGTGCACTGCCTGCTTCAGGCTTGGGCTCCCATCCTGCTGCCCTCCCCTGGGGCCTCCACAGCCCAGTGTGTGCCACCAGGCACTGCAGGAAACAACAGAGCTGTACAGGAAGCTTCCTGCTGCTGTCAGCCTTGTGCTGCCCGCATCTCCTGCGTACAACCCCCTGCTGCTGCCCCTGCTGCAGCCACACAGACATGGGACGCCTCACCAGGGCAGCGCAGAGCTCACAGTACCAGGTAATTTCCTGTGTGGTTCCACTGTTCTTTGCAGTGCAGGGTCACACACGCCAGGCTATGGAGGTGCCAGAGGAGGGCAGCAGGGCGGGAACCCACAGCGGGCAGAGCACAGCCCCTACCATATGCACAGATGTGGGGGGTGCAGGTCCCCCTGCCCCACAGGAGTGCGCACCGTGGCAGGGAGCAGCCCTCACTCCACCCAAACCCGCAACAGGCTGGCAGCAGGCAGCAGTGGGGAGCCGGGCTCCGCTCTGCTACAGCAGCCACCACCTCCTGCCAGGGGCAGGGAGCTGCAGACCTGGGTCTCTGGCCCCATAGCCCTGGCAGCTGGGAGCCCCCTCCAGCAGGGCTGGGGGAGCAGGAACTGTAGGTGGCGGGCGTGGGACACCAGCAGGGTTGCAGAGGTAATGGGGAGGTGAGGGGTACTACCAGGGCTGGGGGGGTCCAGTGGGAGGACCTTTCATTTTAATCACAGATTTGGGGGGTTTTATCAGAGAATGTGCAATTTTTTATCAGGGAAAATCAGGATCTCTGGTGATAAATTAAGCCTAATAGAACACAACTTCCCTAAGGCGCTCTAAAGAAGAGCACCTCATCTGATACCTCATTTGATGAAGTTAAATTTTTGCACAATTGGTCACTTTATAAGTGCTCTGCACTTGTGCACATGTATTGTGGCATGACTGTAGAGTGCTTTCAGGGGGCGGATTGCGTGAAAAACAAAACTTCTGTCTGTGCCCGATATATCCCTATGGGCAGCCTGGTGTTCACCAGGGTAATAACACTATCTTAGACCTAGGTAACCTAGAGCTGACCTATGTAGCTTAGCTGACTTTTTGCTTACATTGTAAAATCTTCATGACTGTGATTTTTTTTTGGTATGTTACCATTTCCTTTGCTGCTTCTTGGCCTAGCTTGGTTTGATTTATGCCAATGTTGAAGCATCCTAAGGCCTGTAAGGGTCTACAGCACCTAGCATTAAGCAAAACTAAAAGAAACAAAACCTAACAAATGCTAAAACCAAGGCAGAAAGAACAACCCTCTCCCTCTAATCCACATGAACTATCTAAGAACTGACTCAAAATCTTGTTTGTGTGTACAATGGCTATTTGCACATGCCAATGATCTATTAGACATACAGCTTCTGATTTTACACATCCAGGTTGCAATATTGCTCACCTAACTGATGTGTGCAGGTGCACAGACACTTGTAAGTGGATTTGATATATGTCTTGTGGATACATTACAAAAGGAGGCAACCCTTCCTCCCCCCAGAGTTGAAAGAGAAACAGAAATTTATGTTATAATCTCACAGTTTGAACACTCTTTGATACTGCTGCTAAATGGAATACAAAGAAAAAAAAAGCTTAGATTTTTACCTTGGCTCAAGGAGAGGGTTATCTCTACTTCTAAATGTGCTCATTGGCCTTTCTTTTCAGCCAAGTTTCTGAAAGTGTTCTCCTAAATGTTAATAAATTAAATATTAGACTGTTTGCAATGAATGCCTTGGGTCTGAGATTAACATGAGAAGATCAAACCATTTAAGAATGAAAACTGGTTGGGAAAAACCTGCTTTGACCTGAATTAGGCATTTTTCTTGTCTTATCAAACTTCTAACTGAAAATTATGTGTGAAATGAAAGCCATCAGCAACTATAGCACCTGAGCCTATGGGCTTGCTTTGATATTATCTATCATAACACTTGAGGGCAATAGCTGATACACATCTCATTTCCAAACAGCTACCTTTCACTCCTGGCTATTAAAGCTATCTGAAACAAAATTGTATCCTGTATAATCTGAATTACACCTCACAGTACCGAGGTGGCTGTCTTTTCCTGGTTGTAGTGATATTACTAATAACAATGTTTGACAGACCACAGGATTTAAAAGGCTTTGTCTGCATCAAGGAGCAAATTCTTGACAGGGCATAAATATTTCCAAGGTTGTAAGATTATCACATGCTACAGCTGGTCTGTGTCCTGGGTCCTCACATCACACACCAAGCACTTCATTTGGGTCATTAAACCAATGCAAGCAAAGCTCTAAGGGCTTGGCAAAGTTTCCTGGAATTCGGTTCAGCTGGAGCTAGTTCAGACCATCTGACTTTTGTGCTGCTCTAAACCAGGGTTTCTTGCCCTGTTCAGTCTCGGAAACCCTTAGTTGAGGTAAAACAGTTTCAGAGGCACATCACTTTTATTTTAGAGAGAGAGACTAGGAGAGAGAAATTCAGGGGAAGAATAAGCCAGGGGATTTACCTGCCTAAGTATGCACTAGGAGTGAAATTTCCTTTGCTTGAGACTATACAGGCAGTTCTCAGACTTACAACACAATTGGAAAAACGCATCTTAAGTTCATAGATTTCATAGATTTCATAGACATCAGGGCTGGAAGGGACCTCGGAAGATCATCGAGTCCAGCCCCCCGCCCAAAGGGCAGGAAGTCAGCTGGGGTCATAGGATCCCAGCAAGATAAGCATCCAGTTTCATCTTGAAGGTGTTCAATGAAGGCGCTTGAACCACCTCCGGTGGCAGGCTGTTCCAGACCTTGGGGGCTCGGACAGTAAAGAAATTCTTCCTTATGTCCAGCCTGAAACGATCTTGAAGTAGTTTGTGACCATTCGACCTCGTCATCCCTTGGGGCGCTCTGGTGAACAAACGTTCCCCCAGATGCTGGTGGTCACCCCTGATAAACTTGTAGGTGGCCATCAGATCACCCCTAAGCCTGCGCTTTTTCAGGCTAAAGAGCCCCAGGGCTCTCAGCCTGTCATCGTAGGGTCTGCTTCCCTGACCTCTGATCATGCGCGTGGCTCTTCTCTGGACTCTCTCAAGCTTCTCCACATCCTTTTTGAATTGTGGAGCCCAAAACTGGACACAGTACTCCAGCTGCGGCCTCACTAAGGCCGAGTACAGGGGGAGAATGACGTCCCGGGATTTGCTTGAGAAGCATCTATGGATGCAAGCCAGCGTTTTGGTCGCTTTACTAGCCGCCGCATCGCATTGCAGGCTCATGTTCATCTTGTGGTCAATGATGACCCCCAAGTCTCTTTCTTCCATAGTGCTAGCCAACATAGCACTGCCGAGCCTATAAGGATGCTGCGGGTTTTTTTTTCCCAAGGTGGAGAACCTTGCATTTATCGGCGTTGAACACCATCAGATTCTCGTCCGCCCACTTGCTGAGCCTGTCCAGGTCAGCCTGGATAACCTGCCTGTCTTCTGGTGTGGATGCTTTGCCCCCAAGTTTGGTGTCATCGGCGAACTTGGCCAGTCTGCTTCTGACTCCAGTGTCCACATCATTAATGAAGATGTTGAACAGTATGGGTCCAAGGACAGAGCCTTGGGGGACCCCACTGGTCACAGGACACCACGATGAGTGACTTCCATCAAAGTTGAAACGTTGTAACTCGGAACTGATTTTCCCAGAGGAAACAAAGTTATAAATGGGGGATTGGTTCCTGAACCAAGGCCCAATACCCTATTTTCACCAAAAAGAACCAGGAATTTTGTACGCAATCAATTATAGATGAGTAATATAGCTACATTAATGTATTTATACTGTAAATAGCAATCATATTGATTTGGAAAGACTTCTTTGAGGTGGCTTTGCTGAACTTTTTGAAGGGTCCTTGGCTGGAGTCTTCTCAGGAGTCTTGGCTGCAGGTTTTTCTGGAGTCTTGTTTGCTTTCTTAAAGAAAGTGTCCAAGGAAATTTGGACAGATGTTCTCCAGGGAGATGGGCAATGCAGAGAACTTGTTCACGGGTGCAGGGCATCAGATCAAGTTGAAACTGACGTCAGAAAGTTGAAACAGGGTGTCAATTTATAAACGTTGTAATTGTAAAACGTTATAAATCAAAACGTTGTAAGTCAAAGACTGCCTGTGTTTGTTCCAGTGCCCAACAAATGCCCTGTTAAGAGCTTTTGTGATCTCGCCCAGGCTTGTGGCCAGCTATTGGACAAACATTGCCCTACCTGTAATTCGTAGAGTCCAGAAATGTCATGATGATCCCTACTTCCTTTCTTGTCCTTTGTGCCTGCTGCTTACACCCCAAGCACCCTTCCTCTTCCTCTCTCTCACTAAGCCATAGGCTCCTTCTTTTTGTTTTGTTTCCATCACAGAGCTTGGCAGATCTGCTAGGGACTGGGGGACTCTTGAACTCACTAAATTGTGAGTGTCTTGCTTCAAGTCTGGAGAGAGCAACTGGATAGTCCTTGGAAGACCACTGAAAGGAGCTGGTTGACTGTGGGAAAGAAGGAGATGACTCAGTGTGAGGAAGGGCACAGCCTGTTGGGAATCATGGTAAGGGCACAAGATCTTTCCCCGTAGCAGGACCACTTTAAAGATGAGGTAAAACACAAGAAAGGACCTGTGCCTTTTTCTGCTTTTCTCATATGTACAAAGACTGTCTAAATTGATTTAATATTTTTAAAGATATTTTTCAAGTTGTTTCTACCCTGGGCAATTCTGTGATAACTTGAAATCAAAGTAAAATGGCACAAGAGACTGTAAGTTGAGTAAATGAAGTGGAAAGAGATTTCTAGTCTTCAAGAAGCTCTCCCATAAAACCACAGAAGACCAGACTCTGTATTTCTGATATTGCCGTTGTAAGAAACAAGTAGGACAAAACAACACTATAGTAACAGAGAAAAAATACTTTTCACAATCCTTTATTCATAAAAAAGGATAAAAAGGAGGTACACCTGATTTTAAAAAGTCACTGTTTTAAAAGGTGCAGATCTTTAAACTTGAATAGGCCATGCTTGATGGTTGTGGGGTTTTTTTGGTTTTCTATGTAAAAGTGGTTCTTGATTATGATGCTGTAAAGAGTTATTAATAAAGTACTGAGATTTTTACCCATGAGTCACAACTGAAGTCCAATACAGACACCATATATGACATTTGTCCGGTGTTCTCTGTTGGCTTCCATCCAGAGCACAGCAGTATGTCCAACAAGAACTGCAGTTACACATGTCTCAGGCCCATTCTGAGAAGGTTCAAAGGTTTGAATGCTCAGGTGAAAACGTAAGTAATTATCCAGACCTCATCAAATTTCTCTGGTCAGTGGAAGTTGCTGGGTATTCAGCATGTTTTAGAAAAATCCTTTTTAAGTCATTAAACCATGGGTTTAGGAGCCTCACTTTAGGCAACCTTTTTTTATATATACATTAGTGTGTATTATAATTCAAACAATGGGACTTGTGTTGACTTTCTTCTGAAAACTTAATTCTGAATATTCAACAGTAAGATATATATTTTAAATGTTTGCAGACGCATTCTGCTTCCTGCAAATCTGGAGTAATGCTGTTGATTGGATTTCTATCCATTACAGGGATGAAGCTGCAAATGTGTAGTGCAAGCAACAGCACCCACTGTACTACATTTGCGTAGGCATGTGGTATTTGTGTGTGCACAGGAGCCATTAGGTATATGAATGCACTTATAAAGTCACATGTGTACATCTGCAAGGTATTTGTGCATGGCAGCATAAGCATTTCTGGTTGTTAGTTGCCTAACTCCCATGAAAACAAGTGGGATTTGGGTTCCCTTTTCAAAATTGTTCCCTTTGTTTTGAAAATTTGTTCTTAAACAACTTAGCTCCTTTTTAGACCTTAATATTAAGACACTAGAGAAACAAATGTTCCCTTGGTGGTAACACTGATGAAATCACTTTTCAGCAGCATGGTGAACATGGACAAAAGAAGAACAAATATTGAATTTTTTTTTCTCTCTCTCTCTCTTTTTTTTGGTACAAACTTTTTATTTTCTGCTACACTTTAACTGTCTTACAGGCTAAGAAATATTTCTCTCTGTGCAAGCATTTGGAACTTGACAACACTGAGAAAAATGTTACCAGATTCTTTCAGCTGGAATAGTTACCTAGTATTTACTATGTTGTGCAAATTATCAGTCTTCAGTTCCAGGAAAAAAAACATGCTCTGGATGGGTCTGTAAGACAAATATTGATTCAAGCAATTTTCTTTGCTGAGATGCATTTGGAAAGATATGCGAATAGATTGCAAACATTTCATGGAACTTGTTTTTATCTTTCATTTGCATATTTTAGTCTAGACTGAGCATTCATTTTGAACTCCCTGTGTAACATATCCTTGGTTATTATGATAAATTTTATGCAGGCCCCAGGGCACAACCTAATCAAAAGGCAAGTTCCCATTGTTTTGCCAGGCTGGTCACTGTAGAAATCATCAGGATAACGTGAAAATATTAGACCTAATGGGGGGGGAGGCTACACTGGTCCACTTGCATTCCCCTTTTAATTTCTGCTTTACCTCATGTTTAAAATCACTGGCAGTAGCAACAGCACATCTAGTCAGGCAGTGCTGAAGGAATCAATTGACTTCATGGCTCATTATGACCTATCTGGTCCCTTCTAAACTCTTCATTCCACAAGTGTTAATGACCCTCTCTTCTTTTTAATGGTTTTGATGGTCCACCAGCCAAGCTATCCTTTGTTCTGCAATTCTGCTGCCAATTAGCTGTTCCTGGTAATGCAGCTCCTGTTTTCACAGTCCTGCAGATTGTTTTTAATTCATTCCAATTAATTTATATTTGTTTTTGTTTCAATCTTAAACAGAATAATACAGCCCTAGGTGCTAGCATATTAGTAAAGTTTCTAGTTTATTTTTAACTGGAGAAAAATGTGCATTGTTTTATATGTGATGATGTATCTCATTATCTGCACCCCTCTTTTCCAAATTCTAGATCTGCCCGTGACTTAATTTCTTTCTGTGGTGGGCAGCTCCTTTATGCTATCTGTCTCACTCTGGAAGCTGAGAGGGGAACCTTTTTTCACCTGAAACCGCACCAGAAAAAAGATGAGCTCCAAAGGTCATGCATTCACTATCAATAAACTACTCCATTTCAAAGACTTTAAAAAGGTATCCTCATTTTCTTCCTCATTCAAGACCTGATCCAAAGCTTACTGTAGTTAAAGTCTTTCTATTGTCTGTCTTAAGTGGGTTTTGGATCAGGTCCCAAAACACTTCTTTTGGCAAGAGAATGGTAGTCCACGTGGTTGGCCAATGGTAGTCCACATGGTAAGTGACTCATAGATTGAACTGAGCCTATATGCTCTATAGACCATGGCGGTCCGTGACAATGTTTTGAGGGCTGGCAGTGGTTCAGAAAGCTTGAGAACCACTGATGTATAGGGGCCTACTTAATTCATGGCTAGACAAAAGGAATTTTTGTGTCTTGGTCATGGCATGAGGAGCTGATTTCGCAGGCATTTCCCAGCAGCCCTGCCCCTCACTGCTGATTGGTGGAGAGGCCCTGGGGGAGGGGAGGGACAAGGGAGCGGCTGCTGTCTTGGTTGCTGGCTGCCATTTGTGTTGCCCCAAAAGCCAGTGCCTTCTCCCCTGGGCAGGCTGCTAGGCAGTGAGGACTGCTGGCTTCCACTGGGGAACTAGTGTTTTATTTTTATCAGGTTTTTTTAAAGTTGATTTTTCAGACACTGAGCAGTCCCAAAGGTACCAAAGAACTATAGAGCAGTGGTTCCTAAACCCAATAGTCATGATCCCAAATGAGGTTGTAGCCTCTTAAAAGTGGGGTTGCTTGCTCCACAGTTGTGAGTCATCTGGAAGATGGATCATGAGCCCTAGCATGGGGGCTAGGGGTTGCAGCCTCAAAAGTCTGGAGATTTGCTGCTCTAGAGGAAAGAGGCCTGGCAGGTTGGACCCCTTGGCTGACCTCTGTGGCTGAGCACAAAGGCACTGAGTAGAAAGAACAGGCCTCATTTTAGGTTGGGGCAGTTTTTATTAAAATGTCACTAAGTTTTGAAGCCAGAAGTAGATAAAACAAATTTAGTCATGTTCTGAATACGGAAGGGCATGGGAATTATGTCAAATATGCCAGGGTCAGGGGTCACCCTAACCTGCACTGTTGTCTACAATGGTAGAGCAAGGGAGCCCTGGGGAGTGTAAGATGCAAAGGAAGGAGCAAGATAGTCCATTTGTGTAGGAGTCCCTGCCCATCAGAGGAATAGGTGGGCATGACCAGCTACCACTATGGTTGTGGCTGGTTTTTTGGTCCCCCCCCCCCCCCCCACCCAACCG
>NW_005842266.1:1156192-1168303 GCF_000455745.1 Alligator sinensis | reverse complement strand
CTGAACCAATTGCACCCCCCTTATGTTATTGCTGCCCATTCTAGTAAGGATGGAGTCACAGGAAGGAAGGGAAACGTTGGCAGGGAGGAAGGTCAGTGAGTCCATCTCATCCCATTCCACATGACTATGTTTGCTGGCCTGGTGGTGCCAGTTCAGGATGTGAAGAGGTTGCCTTCCCAACTGATGTAGCTTTGGCAGCAAAATACCTTGAGCTTTTAGTTCATTTCCCATTCTTTTGGCTGTGCCATTACATGGCACAAAGTGAAACAAAAGTAAGTCATTGGCAGAACAGTTGGAACTCTTCTCTATGCTGTCCCTTCATAGCATCTGATGAAATGAACTTGGGTTCACACAAGCTTGTGCTCTATATATTCAACCATGAGAATATAGATCTCTGCAGCTCAGAGGACTTGGAGTTGGCGCAGCTGCTCCTACATCAACCTCCTCACTGCACGTGGTGGAAGGACATCTTGGAGAAAGAGGGTCTTGCCAAGGCTTCCTTGCAAGCTGACAGTCCAACATCTCTCCCAGCAATGGACATCTTATAGAGCAGCCTTAGGAGTGCTCTAAATTGTTAGGGTGTATTGGGCACCCTTCCAGCCTAGGACTGGGAGAGTGCTTCCTCAATCCTGTGCCCTTTTCATTTGGTTTTTGGTCTCCCTTTTCCTTGGTTCTCTTGAGTGCATTTTAACAATCCCTGTAGCTTGGGATGCTGACAGCCCTCCTCCTCCTGCTTTACCTGTGGCAAGTTAGGGTGCTTTTCTTGTCTTCTGGCAATATGCCTTTTACTTGTGCAAAAGGCATATTGTATATTTTTAAGAATAGGTTAGACATGGGCGATCCTGTTTCAGGCAGGGGATTAAACTAGATGACCCCTACTTTTCTATGATTCCATTGGTCAAGTACAGATAATTATCCATTAGTGCAGGTTTGCGAAGGAGAACATAAGCATCTTTCACTGAAGGGCTCCTACATTACTTTTCTGGATATGGATTTTTGGGGCCTTACAAGGACCAGAAAGCAGCACCCTGGTCTAGAAATGTATACAACAAGTGGCTGCTTTTCTTTAAGCCTGCAGAAAATTAAGGTTTCTTGAAGGAGAAGCAGACTGTCTTAGTTCACCTGGAACCAAACAGTGTTGGAAGAGGCACCCCCACAAAAGCATTGTGTTGCTGCAGCATGTACTATATATTATCCCTGAAAATCTCCATGTTAATGGAATCTTTCCTAAATTATATGTTGAGTACAAGTATACTTCTAAGTTGGATAGCGAGGGGTGGTATGTCAGCATTCCAATAGAAATGTCTTCTCAAGCACATATTAATGTATTATTAAGCATCCACCAGAGCTTTATGTTTTTCATTAAAAATAAAAACCCAACTTAATTAAAAAAGAAGCTCTCTCCCTCTTCAGAGGAGCAATGGAACAATCTTTAATAACCGCAGCAGGCAGCAATTGGTCTGATTAAAACAAAGATGTTGACTGCACATTGGTAGCTGCTTTATAGGGGTAATAAGAGAAGTGTTTTTAAGGCCAATGAGAATTAGGGCTAAGGAAAACCATGGGTGTTTTATTTGGTCCACCATGACACACTGTAGGATTACCTACTTTAGAAGAATGATTCTGGCTGATATGCATGGGATTGAACCAGTTAACAAGCCTGGAGATAGAAAAGATTTTCCCTCTGGAGGTGTTTAGCAAAAGCAAAAACATGTTCACCTTCTAAAGTATTGAACAAGGCACAGTAGATGTGAGTGAGATACTTCCTTTCATTGAATAAGAGCTGACCAGGGGGGTCAGGAACAACTTCTATTCTGGGTTTGTAGATCTCTAACTGTTTCAATAGCTCTGTGATAAACCAGTTTGTGAGCCACTTGGACCTTTTAACTTGCTCTTGCAACATACATTAAAAGGATCTATTATTGCTTTTCTGCTTTTCATACCTCTGTGGTCAACTTCCAGCAACACTGGGATGGGAGGTTGGGGTGGGGGGTAGATATTGTCCCTGTATGAGGACTTGTACTGAATTTCAAAATAGAAAAAAGCTTTAAAACAAGAAGTTGTTCTCCCTGTTTTTGAATAAGTGAGGGAGTCCAAACTACAATGAGCCAAACTCTACCCTGGACACATGGAGGTGACTTTAACTTAAAACTGTAAGAAGTGTTCACTTGCACCTAAGGTAGGACTTTATGTCACAAGTTCACAGATTCAGACATGGTAATGTCTTATGCAGGGACAATCTAAAAACATGCACTACATAATCTTTTTGAAGGAAAGAAGCATTGCAAGTGAAATCCCTGTTGCCAGGAACATAAACTGTGTTATTGCAGCAGGACATAGTACGGACAAATGCTGGGTTGACAGCTATTTTGGTTGAAATCCTCTCCTGACCTGTTGTCAGAACAATAAATCCCAGGCAGTGTCAATATACGAAGTCTTAACCTAACAGGGTTGAAAGGATAGTTCATCTGTCACTGTATGTTTAGGGTCCTGCTCAAACAGCTGTGGCTGTATGGGGACACCTGGTTATTATTTTATGATGGAGTTGACTTTTCTTCCCAACTAATATTTTAACTGAAGGTTGCACAAATTCATGTTGTAGGCTTCTGGGGCTTGAGCCCTAAAGATACATAGGACAGGAACCTTTGTGACTGCCTTCTGCCTGACTCCTGAATTTTACCCTGTGATGATGGTGAGGATTCCAATTTTTAGAAATTTTTTGGGGGGGTGGGGGGGTTCTTATAAAATGGGGCTTGAGCTATGTTCAGAGATGATGGTGCATTTTAAAGAACAAAACTGTGGGTTTTGGAAAAGGTAAGCACCGTTTCCTGAGATGTGGACATATCTTGCATCTGCATTTTATGTACAGAGTTCAGCAACCCAAAGAGCAATATGAGAATTGGTGACCAACTCTGCAGGAGAAAACATTCTTTTTCTCCCTTCAAACATCTGTCCTTATACATCCCACATCTGGGTGGCCCAGAAGTGTGGTCCATGCATCTTGCAGAATCATGGTTAGTGTAACTGTTTCCCCTCCACCTTTTTTTTTAAAGCTTACTGGAGGGAAATCCACTTGCAGTAGTCACATCCTTTCACCTTTACTAAACTGGTATTTTTATTTGAGCCAGTGGATGGCAGCATTTCTCAGTGAAAGACCGTGCCAGTGAGTCAGATAGATGCAGGTTCTATTTTCATGGCTCATATGAACTAAGGAGCTCAGACTTTCAAAGGCCTGCTGTCTATGAAAGTTGGATGCAAACTTGACAGAACTTGAGGAAAAAGTAGTGGGCCCAAATATTGCCTGCCCTGAACCTCCTGTCAGCATGTACAGTTCTGCCAATCGGGTGTTAAAGGACTGAAAACGTCCCTGTAGTTTTTAATGACACAATCACAAACCAACTCAGATAATGCAGCATCCTAAGGCAAGAGCTCCACTTGGAAAGTGCATCTGAAAAATGGCATTTATCATTCACTATACTACAAGCCTCTTGGCAAGGAACTGCCTTGTTTTGCTTACTTGCTAATCCAGGGGCGGGCAATTATTTTGGCTGGAGGGCCACTTAGGAGTTTTGGTGAGGTGTTGTGGGCCAGGGGGGAGGGGGGAGGGTGAGCCCTGACTTGGCCTGTGTGTGGGGAGCAGAGGGGTCTGACCCAGCCTCAGTACTGGGGAGACTGACCTGGCCTTGGCATGGCAGTGGTGTGGGGATGCCAATTTTTCCTATCTGACCCAGGCCCCATCCTCCCCACACCCACTGCCAGGGGTGCTGGACTGGGTGGATGGGGTCTACATGGAAACTGGTCCAGAACCCCATGGGCAGGCCGTGCTCAGCTGGGTGGATGGGACAGTGCCACGGGTGGGTGGGGAGTGGCATATGGGAGTGGAACGGGCAGGGCCAGGGCTGTGGCCGGGCTCCAGGGCAGAGCTGCAATCTGCTCTCCACACATCCCTGCAGTTCCCTGCCCCGTAGTTCCCTGCAGAATGGGCTCCTGTTGCAGGGACATACAGGGAGCAGATCGCAGCTCTGCCTGGGCTCCAGCCTTGTGCTTTCACCACCCCCAAACCTGCCTCCAGCCCTAGCTCTGCCTGTCCCACTCCTAGATTCACAGAGGTCTAGGTCTGGAAGAAACTTTGTGAGATCATTGGGTCCAGCCCCCCCTGCTCTGAGCAGGAAAGACTGCTGGGGTCAAATAGCCCCAGCAAGGCATGTGTCCAGTCTCCTTTTGAAGATCACCAGGGTAGGTGCCTGCACCACCCCCCTCGGAGTCTATTCCAGAGTCTGGTCACACAAACTGTGAAGAAGTTTTCCCTTATATCCAGTCTGAAACCTTCTAGGAGTTTATGACTGTTGCTCCTGGTTTTCTTCTAAGACGCTTTGGTGAATAGTTGTTTGCCTAGCCCCTGATGCTCACCCCTAATATATCTGTAAACTGCCACCAAATTCTTACAAAGTCTTTTTTCCTAGGCTGAACAGTCCCACATCTGTCAGCCTTTCCTCGTATGTCACTCCCTGTCTGCCCATGGCCCCATCCCATCCACCCAGCTATGCAGGGCCTGCCTGTGGGGTCCTGGGCCAGTCTCTATTGAGACCTTGCCTGCCCACTCAGTCTGGCACCCCTGGTGGTGGGTGTGGGGCAGACAGGCCAGGGTGCCTGTGCAGCAGGGCTGGGCCTGCTGGTAACAGTGTTATTACCAGGCCCAGCACACCTGGTATTATTAACAGCACACCTGGTATTATTAACAGCAGCACACACCTGCTCCTGGGCAGCGGTGGCAGGGGCTGCTAGGAAGCTGAGTCTGGCTGTCCCTCCCCACTGCCCTGCCCCGCAGACTGCAGCTCCAGGAATTCCCAAAAGCCACACCTGGAACAGGGCAGGCTGCGCCAGGTGGCATCTCTGTGCCCCAGGGATGAAGGACCAGCTGCATGCGCCACGGCCAGGGGCTGCCCCCAGCGCCTGGGCCGGGTGGGGATAAGAGACCCGCCACAAGTCAGATGGAATCACTTGGTGGGTCAGATCCAGCCCGGGGCTGTATTTTGCCCACCTCTGTGCTAAATCCATTTTCCATTTTCTCAATTGGTTGAGGAAGGCTTCTGGAGATGGCAGGCCCAGGCTGAATGCAGAGCAACCCTGTTCTCTGGATAATCTCTTGTAAGGGGTATGTGTGTGTGCGCGCGTGTGTGCATGCATGCATGTGTGTGTGTGTGTGTGTGAGCCATGACATCCCTTCACCTTATTGGCCAAAACAACGTAGCTGGCGGAAGGAAGGAAGTGGCACCATTTTCAGGCCTGCAGTAAAATACCTTTCATAGGAGCAGGACAGGACTCTTCAGTCTGTGTCCTGTCTTCCTAACTGTGGCTGCCAAGGGAGGTAGCCAAAAGTGTCACATAACGGGCCTTACTTTCTAAACTAGCCCTATCATATTTGTTCCTTGAGTCCCTTTGGCACTGGACCGGTTTTAAAAAACACATTTGGTAAAATTCAGATCCTGGGGAAAGTGCATCTTGATATTTTTGTTTATGACTCGGCTGACCCGTTTTGGTTTGGATGTCCTGTAAATATTTCCCTTTGGACAGAGACCAGACTTGGAATTTTTAGCCCCTAAAGGTGAAAGATTTAGAAAATTATGAGCAATTCAAGGTTTCAGCTAGTGCTGCAGCTCTAATGAATAAAGCCTTTAGGTGTGCCTGGGCACATTAATTTTAACTATTCAAGTCCACTAGAAAGTCCTCTCATCACTACTTGAACGACCCAATATTTTCATCACAAGAGCTGTGCCTAGAAAGCCATTACACCCATTAATTATTTTTCTCTAACCTCCTGATCTGCTCTGATTTCTTTCTTTTAATTTCCATTTATGTCATCTAGTCTCATCAACTATTTTGAGCCGACTGTAGTGACTTGGTTTGACCTTATCTAGCTACCGTTTAAGATTTTATAGTCCTCTATTAAATCCCATCTTAATAAATGTCTTTTGTTTCTGGACTATGGGTTCAGATTTTTAGGTTGCTCTTGATGGAATTTTCCCTTCTGTCTTTCCCTGAGCCATCTGAGGTCTGCTTTTATTTATAATGAGAGATGAAGATGGCCATAACTGCCATAGCAGAAATGCTCACATCCCAGCCCTGTCAGATTCCAATGAATCTGCAAATTCTGCTAAATACCTGTCACTGACCATCTCAGACAAGCCATAAAAAGAAGAGATGAAGATGCCTCAAGTTAGAACAGGGGTCAGCAATGTTTTTGGGCTGAGTGCCAAAAAACCCTGCAACCTGGACGTCAAAGATGTTGGCATACCAGAAGCAGAGCACAGGGGATTCGTAAGGGTCCCGATCCTTGTCGTGGCAGCACAGCCCCAGCCCCTGCCACCCACCCTGGAGCCTGGGTTGCTCACAGCAGGCAATCACGAGCCTGCAGGTGACTGCATTGGGGTCCAGAGCCCCGGCCCCATTTGTTGCCAGTGGCGGTTGCAGGCATGCCTTGGAGAGCACAGTGGGGAAGGAGCTGGGGCACGGGGCATGGAGGGGGACTGGCCCCTTCCCTGCTGCAGATGGGTGCTGGCCATGCGTGCAGGGGCAGCACAGTTTCCATCAGGACTCCTGAGCCACAATAGGGCAAGGGCCATGGCTGAGGTCTGTGTTACCCCGTGGCAGTGGCCTGGTTCCTGGGAGCACAGCACAGCACAGCACAGCACAGCAAGGGTGGGAGTGGGAGCAAGAATGGTAGGTGGGGGCTGGCAGTGTGCCTCCGCCCCAGCCACTGGTGCTCAGGAACGAGAGGAGGAGCCCCCCGGGACTACCCAGGGCAACTGCCCCTGCCCCTGAGCACCTTGCAGTCCTGTGGCCAGGTCGAGGGCTGCCCTGACCCATCCCCAGGGCTGTGGCTTCCTCTGGGGTGTGGACAAGCTCTATGGGGAGAGGAGATGCAGATGCGGGTGACAGGATTGAGAACCACCCGGCTGGAGCCCTCCTGCATGGGGCCACAGTGTTCATGCAGTTCTCCCTGCCCTTTGCAGCCAGGCCCAGCAGGACGGGGACATTCCCCCTTGTTCCACTACTGCCCCCACCAGGGATACAGATCTCTTTAGGCATGCAGCCCCATCCCCTTCCTCACAGTGCTCCTTGAGGCGTGCATGACAAGGACCTGGGCTGGGACTCTGGAGCCTGGTGCAGTTGCTGATGGATCACAAGAGCTGACCTGTCACTAATCATTTAAATGGCAAGGACCAGGTGCTTACAGTCTGTGCGCACGGTATGCTGCTCTGATGCTTTGGAAGCCTGCGCTAGCTTGTTTGGAGTGGGCTCAGCCATCTCTGTGTGGCCTTGCACTGTGCTTATAGACTTACCCAAAGGTGCTTGTTCCTGAAAATTGGACCCACGTTGCAGTCACAGAGTTCAGCTCCTAGAGCTATGGAGTTTGTTGTGTGGGCACAGTAGCGTAACTAGGGTGGGATAAGTGGGGCATCAGCCCCAAGTGCTGAGGAAGTGCCAGCAGCTCCCCTCAACTCTAGGAATCTCTGTCACAGCACATGTAGTCCTGTATTGCCCCTGCCCAGCCATAGGAGCAGTGTGTCTGGGGGCAGGGGATAAGCAGTCTTTGCCACAGCAGGCACAGCCCTGCACCCAGTAACATATTTAGGGGGTAGGTGGAGGGAGTGAAAGGGGCATCAGAAATGGCTCTGAGATAGCCCAGTCATAGGGCTGCTGCTACTCAAGCCATCACTGTTATACCAGCAGCAGCCTTCACCCTGCAGAGAGCAGTGGCAGGCAAGACTTCATTCCCCTCCCTACCCTGATTCCCTCCCCACTTCCACTTCCTCCTGCTCTCCAGTGATCAGCATACTCTGTGTTACACCCCCACTGCCCCAGTGCTGAAGGAGCTTATTATTCCCCTTTGTGGGCAGCATTAGGTTTACTTTCTGCAGTGCTTTCTTTCATCTAATGCCTCTCATGAAATGATTCCTTCCCAGGGATTGGCATGGGATTTTTTCAAAGTCAGCCTTACACAGATTCCACTGAAGTCACAGCTTGATTCTGTCCTGCTCTTCTTGAGTTTGGTGAGAGTGCAGTTAGGCCCATGTTGAGTCTAGTGAAAATCCCATTGTCAGATGCAGTTCCTTGGACGCTAGCTACACGTAAACGTTTGAAAAACCCGTGTTCCTCTCTGGGGGAAAAGCAGTTTGTTCCGTGCTGATAGAGATTCCAGCTCAATTTTTAAGGAGTTTTTGTAATGGACTGTAACGCCATGACAGGAACTACTGTTCCCTGCAGGCTGCTGGGGAAAGAGGAAGGAAGCAGAAGCAGAACCAGCATTGCACACAAAGAACTGGCTCAGTGGTGACAGACAGTGAAAGAGAGAAAAGCAGCAGCCAGCAAGATGCAGGATGAGACCCAGGAGTTGTAGTGAGGCTGACTGCAAGCCACAGCAGCAGGGCTTAGATGGAGAGCCCAGGTACACAGCAATTGAGTGTCCCATGAGATTAAAGACTGGTTTGAGAGCCCCCCTGGAGTTAAGTGGGGACTTAAGGTTTCTTCAGTGTATTGCACCATGTTGTTAATTTTCCCTGTTTGTTATCTTGCTATCTGTCCCTGAAGGGTTTTCTCCTTGAGTCATTGTTATTGTCTATTATGCATATTGTAAGTGCATGTACCTTAATGTATTGCTCACCCATGTTTTCCCAATCTCTTTAGCTCATTGGCCTGTGACCCTATGCCCCCAGAATCCCCTTTATAAATTTGAGAACCTATTGTACTGGTTCCAGCTGTACCCATGCTGGGAATTCTTCTATGCTTCTCCAACTCCTCTGTAACAAATCGTTTTAATTATATTTCTTTTCTATCAGCTTTCATTTTCTCAAATTCCATCAAAGGTTCCAAAGCCGATATGCAGACCTGTCCCTTGGAAACAGCATAGCCCCTGTGCTGCAGGGAGGAGAATGTGAAAGTTAGTTAAAAGACACAGGAGGATCTGGAGGACTGAATTGAAGTCCTCTCTGTTCCAGGCCCCTGGCTATCAAACATAAGCCATGTCTCCCTAGCCTCTCCACAGAGGGTGAGTGCCTCATATGTCCATCTTCAATTCGAAAGAATTATTAAAGAAACCCATGGCAGTGACATGATTGACAGCAGGATTCTCAGGTACAATGACACATACAACACTTACCGGTACAAAAACGTGACAAAAACTTAATGAATTCTGGCACCCAGGGGATAGTAATTGCCAGGATTAAAGTTGCCTATATAACCTTGGGCTCTTTGGATGTATGAAGTCTTTAATTAAATTGGCCAGGCAGGGACCTTTACATCTGCTTGCTGCTTGAGCTCAGCAAGTAGATGACAGCATCACCAGCATCTGGGCACCCTCCCCCCACCCCAGGGCATGTATATAGGTGTCCTTTGAGGTCCAGTCCTGGAAAAGAATAAGACATACTTGGCCAGTAAGCTTCACAGCTGTTTGCTGACAGTAAAGGCAAAGTGAGATTCAGGACTCCTGGATTCCATTCCAGGCTCTGGAGCAGAGTGTATTTGAATGGTATGGGATCTTCTGTCCTGTTCCTCCCCGTGCGAACACTTCTGCCCTGTTTCTGCCCATCTATCCCTGTTCCTCCCCTCTCCTGTTTTCATATTCCTCTTACCTACCTTCTCCCACCTCCCAGATACCCCGTCCCAGTTTCTCCCCCTGAACTCCTTATACAGTCCCAGGTTTTCCACTCCTCCTTGTCTCTCTGCCTGTTCTTCTCATTTGACTCCCACATCCTGGCTCCTCCCTGATATGTCTCCTCCCCCTGCTTACCACTGCCTTCTGCACTGCTGATTCTCAGTCCTAGTGTCCTGGCCCAGCCAGTCCCAACCTCCTCCAGTACCACGTCTAATCTATCTCCAACTACAAGATGGCTCTCCAACTCCCTGCTATGTCCTTACCAAACTTTCAGTCCCAGTCTTTGGTTAGACATACTCATAGATTTAATAGATTTTTAGGGTCGGAAGGGACCTCAGTAGATCATCAAGTCTGACCCCCTCCCCTGGGCAGCAAAGAGCACTGGGGTCAGATGATACGACCGGGTAGATGGAAGAAGGATCTAGTCCAGGTGGCTCATTCAGGGTTGTGGGGCTGGGGGCTCCCACCACTGTGTGCACCCCGGCAGAGGCTCTGAGGGGGCAGGTGCCCCCCTATCTCTGTGTGGCGGAGGCAGCTGCCTTTGCGGGCTGGGCTTTGCGCCCCAAACCTTGCTGCAGCCTGCCTCGGCGGGCCCCACACCACATGCATCCAGCCACTGGGCAGGCAGGGGACAAGGCTCAACCCAGTGGTGGGACACATGGCATGGCGTTGCTCTTGGGCCAGCTGCAGAATGGCTCAGGGTACAAAGCCCAGCCCGCAAGGGAAGCTGCCTCTGCTGTGCACAGATGGGGGGACATGTGCCCCCCTAAATGCCAGCCAGCGTGGGCAGTTGAAGCAGCCGTGAAGGAGGAAGTGGGGCTGAAGCAGGGGTAGGCCCTGCACAGCTGGGGCATGGGATAGAGCTATGGTGGGGTGGGGAACACAGACTGGTAGGGCATGGGGAGCGCGTGCCCCTGGATCTCCACACTGGCTGGGCTGGCTGCTGCTGTGAGCTGGGGCTGGGCTGCACTTGGGTCGGGTAGCAGTGGTGCTGGGAGCAGGGCTATGGGGGGCGGGCTTCAGGCACCTGAAAATTTGCTGTAGTCCCCCCACTCCCAGTGTCAGGTTTGACCTAGAAACCACTATACAAAGCCCAAGCAAAAGTCTCTGTTATATAACTAATGCCCATCTGCAATGATAAGGAGGAGACAGTCTTAAATAAAGGAGGCTTGAAAACAAAAGCAGAATCAGAGGACTAGGACAAAGAGCTAATTTAAATACTAAAAATCACACCCCTAGGTGGGGGTGGGGAAAAAATATACTAATGAAACATACATGTATGGAAATGAGATACATAGCTAAAACACAGGTATAGAGACATGCTCAGTAAAGAACTCCTTG
The DNA here is from genome assembly GCF_000455745.1 of Alligator sinensis. Lineage (NCBI taxonomy): Eukaryota > Metazoa > Chordata > Crocodylia > Alligatoridae > Alligator > Alligator sinensis. The sequence continues at coordinate 1,157,307 of NW_005842266.1, read as the reverse complement.
CGTCACTCCCTTATAAACAATTAGCAAACAAGAATGCTTATGAAGGTCCAATACTCCTGTATAAAAGATGCTTAAAATTAAAAATCTGTGTGCTTGTTACATAAAATTATTCCGCTTGCACCTTTTATTGCTAGCAATAAATCTTCTTTATACTTTCACCCCTGATATCTTTATTGGCCTTTGCATACCGGGCACGATCCCAGACTTGAGCTGGGGCTCAACACTGTCACCTCAAAGAAGTCCTTCCAAATCAATCTGATTGCTATTTACAATCTAAATACATTAATGTAGCTATGTTATGCATCTATAATTGATTGAGTACTAACTTCTTGGCTATTTTTGGTGAAACTAGGGTATTGGACCTTGGTTCAACTCAAGACATGGTTTTCAAGAACCAATTGTGTCATAAGTCCGAGGACTGCCTGTAAAAACAACTGTTTTGTCACTTCACTGTCAATTCATTCCAAAAAGTGTACTACCTTTAACAGAAAGGATGGGTCAGGAGAAAGGAAATCCAAGATTATCAGAACTCTTAGTTTTGATGGTACCTTTTCACTTTAGCCAAACCAGAAATGTCACGAGAAAAGTTCCCCCACTGACCCTATAAACAGATGTTGTGTTTGTAGTAGGATCACCTGTGCCGGGATGCATCTCAGCATAGCTTTTATTAGTGTCTACAGGTGTCTTTGGGGTTATTAACCTGGAGGGTCAAGTCTCTGTCACTCCCAGGGCTTCCAAGGCCTAATCCTGTGGGACAATGGCCCCAGATGCTACTCCCCAAGTTAGGGCATGCATCTACAAACACATGCCCAGGCTTGGGGCACGGCACCCTGATATGCATGCCACAGAAATCCCCTGCATGGGGAATTCTCATGCCATACAATAAGCAAACAGATGTCCTCCTATTTAAAGCATCACAAACCATTGGCAATGTGTAGGTGCTGCACATGGGTGCACATGCACCCTCCGAGATTGGCAGGTCACGCCCTGCAAGAAGCACTGCCAGCAGTACCTGTGAGGAGTTGACACTCACCACCACCACCCCTTGCCACCAACACTGCCAGCAGCATCTGTGGGTGGTCCCCGATTGCTGCTGGCTACGGCCAATGCCGCCG
>NW_005842266.1:1155153-1156065 GCF_000455745.1 Alligator sinensis | reverse complement strand
TACAAAACCTGTTTAAAACGATTTTCAAAACCCATAACCCAACCTGGGCAGATGTTCAGTCTCTTTTAGATATCCTGTTGACACCAGAGGAGAAGAGAATGATAAAAGGCAAAGCCCATAAATACATGGAAAAGGAAATTACCACAGAAAACTTGCAAGGAAATAGGGACAATCATGTCCCCACCCAGGGGCCAGATTGGAAACCAGACCAAGATATGATCTCTATCCGTGCCTATCGAGAATATATCCCCCGAGGATTGAGAGATGCTGTAAAAAAACCTCAGAGTTTTAGTAAGGTATATGAGGTCCGACAGGAGACAAATGAGACCCCGAGTGCTTTCTTGAAAAAAATTTACACTACTTTCAGACAATATACTCGTGAGGACCCGGAGGATGCATCAAACGCTCACGTGGTAAATATGATCTTTATAGGTCAGAGTGCACTGGACATTAAAAAAAAATTGCAGAAGACAGACAGAGCAGCAGGTATGCCTATTTCCCAACTAGTAGACATTGCTTACCAAGTATTTATTAACCGAGAAAGTGTTCAGGAAAAGAAAAGAGAGGAGATCAGTGGACTGTTTGCTTTTGGAAGGGATTCAAATTAAAAGGGACCGGAGGCCCGGGAGAGAAAAGATAACCCAGATCCCAGTGTCCCCTGACGAGCCTCTAGTTAAAATGCAACTAGGGGACAAAGATAAATTGGTAGATTTTCTTGTCGATACAGGTGCTGCCCATTCTGTCTTAACTCAAAAACTGAAACCTTTAAATAAAAAGACTGTGCTGGTGGTAGGGGTTACAGGGAAGGCAGTAACACGACCCTTCCTACAGCCAATGACCTGTAATCTTGGGCAGGCCGAAGTCACCCATCAATTTTTTGTACATGCCAGACTGCCCCGTTCCCCTTTTAGG
>NW_005842266.1:1153721-1154096 GCF_000455745.1 Alligator sinensis | reverse complement strand
TAGGCCTCCCGGACATGAGTAAGCCTTTTTCCCTTTTTGTGTATGACCAAGGTGGGGTAGCCGTGGGAGTTTTAACACAAAAACTGGATAGTTGGCAAAGACCGGTGGCATATATGTCTAAACAGTTGGACTTTGTGTCATCCGGATGGCCTGTTTGGCTCCGGGCTGTTGCTGCCATCAGTCTGCTAATACAAGAAGCTGAAAAGTTAACCCTAGGCCATGAAATGACTGTATATGTGCCTCATGCAGTGCTTACAGTCCTGGAGCAAAAAGGAAGAAACTGGTTAAACCCGGGACGAATGGCTCGATATCAGGCCATCCTCCTAGATGAGCCTGAAATAAAATTGGCCATTTCTCGCACTATAAATCCCGCAA
>NW_005842266.1:1086001-1152818 GCF_000455745.1 Alligator sinensis | reverse complement strand
TATGGTCCTTGGTTTCTGTTTTGTCTTCCATCCATCAGCAGATACGGGATGTGCTGCAGACACAGGACCAGTCTCCTGCCCCAAAAAATCGATTATTACCTGGGAGTTACGTCCTTATGAAAGATTAAAACAAAAAAACACTTCGAGCCAGATCAAAAGGCCCATATAAAATACTTCTAACGACCCCGACGGCCACAAAGCTCAAAAAAATCAAGACTTGGATACACTCCAGTCGCCTAAAGCTGGTGGCTGGACCGGAACAAAAAACTTAGAGAATAGAGCCGCTTTTGATTATCTCTTGTTACGACACAATCTCGGATGTGAAACTTTAAAAGGAATGTGCTGTTTCAACCTCACTGATAATTCTGTACTAATTGAAGACAAAATTGGTGCCTTACAACGATTGGCACAGACGTTGAAAGAATCATCTGGCTTAGACTTGTCCTGGTTAACTTCCTGGCTTCCCAATTTTGGATGGTTGAAACAGTTATTTAGTATGGTTGTTTTATTTTGTGTTATAGGGATTATCGCCTGTTGCTGTATACAATGTTCACCTGTCTTCTTATCTGTCTTCAGACCTAAGGTGAATCAAATGATTTTACAAACGAAGAAAGCTGAGAATACTAGGTTTGTGTTGAAACAAATTGAGTGGAGCAATTATAATAAAAATAATTAAAAATGCTCCAGAGAGGGGAATGTCAGGTTTGACCTAGAAACCACTATACAAAGCCCAAGCAAAAGTCTCTGTTATGTAACTAATGCCCATCTGCAATGATAAGGAGGAGACAGTCTTAAATAAAGGAGGCTTGAAAACAAAAGCAGAATCAGAGGACTAGGACAAAGAGCTAATTTAAATACTAAAAATCATGCCCCTAGGTGGGGAGAAAGTATGCTAATGAAACATACATATATATAAATAAGATACATAGCTAAAACACAGATATAGAGACATGCTCAGTAAAGAACTCCTTGCGTCACTCCCTTATAAACAATTAGCAAACAAGAATGCTTATGAAGGTCCAATACTCCTGTATAAAAGATGCTTAAAATTAAAAATCTGTGTGCTTGTTACATAAAATTATTCCGCTTACACCTTTTATTGCTAGCAATAAATCTTCTTTATACTTTCACCCCTGATATCTTTATTGGCCTTTGCATACCGGGCACGATCCCAGACTTGAGCTGGGGCCCAACACCAGCACCACTGCCATCATCCCACCTGAATGCAGCATAGCCCAGCTCCCTGCTGTGAAGAGCACAACTGCCTTCCCCTTCTTTCACCCCTTCCCCCCCACTCACAGATTGGGAGGATTAGCCTTGGCCCAAGCTGTCTGCTCCAGTGCAGTGGAGCAGGGAGTTGTGTACTAGCACCCCCCAGTTTCTGGCCTGGGCCAGTGCAGGCATGTGGCTGCAGTTCCAGAATCAAAAGGAAAGTGTGTTCACTTGTTTATCTGTTCAATCTACGTGGCTTCGACTAACCTGTGAAGACCGAATTGATTCAGCCTCGGGCTTTTTGACTGTCTGTACTTAGCCTGGAAAGCTGGGAAAATCAAGGAGAGATGGTTTAGGCAGTTCAGAGATATGATGGTGATGAAAATTAATTAAAGAAACTCTGAGCTGGAAGAATTTATGAATTATGAGAGCATGAAGACTGTGCCATAATTTTCTAATGGAGGTTGGTGAAACCCCATTGCTTGAATTATTTTCTGTCAAGCACTAGTGTCCAGCCATCCATATACACAAATCACATGGGCTTAATATTGTTACCATTGGTACTTCTATTTTTACTTTTCTTTTCCTAGTAAATATAAGTATTTTGAAATTCTTTTTTACTTCAGATTAGGGGTCACTGGTGTGAAATGTCTGAGAAGTACTGGCCTAGATTAATGCAAATTCTCCTAAGGTTTGTGAACCTTTGAAGAAAAACCTGGGCTGCATTTTCATAGAACCTGGAATAGCTGCAGGTTTGCCTGAAAGAAAGTCTTCTACTTAGAGTGTATTTTGCTCTGAGTTTTTATTAATTTGAACCTGAATCTCAGGGAATGTGAAGCAGACACAGATCAAAGCCAGAAAAGAGTTTTGGATAAAAACTGCTGAGGTCTGCATTGCTCTAGTTTTCCTTCTCATCTCTAATTTCTGTGATCCACCACCTGATTTCATTTAGTGTGGCCTCTGAGCAGTGCTTTAAGGGCATTTGAATTTAGAAAAGCTGATGGCGGAGAGAAAAGTTCTTATTTCCTCTCTGAATACCACAGCTGTGTTACCCCTATGTTTGGATTTGCTGGCATTGCTCCAGCTCAGGTTTCATGTTCTGCCATGCAATATGGTGTACTGTGATATATATGAGAAAAAAAGTCTGAGGGCTTTTGCTGGCATTTGAAATTCAAGTGATGGAAATTAGCTTTTCTCCCCCATAACAGGCATCTTTCAGTATCACGGGCTGAAGTTATCAATGAAATAGGTAGTGTCCCAGCATGAATCAGCCAGTGCACTTCAAAACAATTTAATTTGAAAAAAGTTGTTCTCTTTCAGTTCAAGGACAGGCTTTTTTCTACATTCTCTTAAAGGAACTGAACAACCAGTCACCCCATTTTTTTCCTATCTCCTTGATAATCCCTGACCCAAATCACAGAGCTCATGCACAACTTTTCTACAGATTAACTAGAAGAAAATGTCAGGTTGGGTAAGATTACAATGAATGTTCTTGGGAGATATGGAGGAAGTAAGAGACACTGCTCAGAACTTTCGAGAATTTCTTAGCAAGGAAATATTAAGATTAAATTTGTTGGAAGAGCTGGCCCCTACGCCGGGGGTGTTGTGAGGTCTTTGACACAGGTTCTTTACTTACCAGAACAAACCTCCCATCTTAGCAGACAGACTGAGGAAAGGTGGGGATGTACAGGTTACAAAGAGATGTTTTTCCCTTCAAATTAAAACATAATTCCAGTTTCACTCATGGTTGACTGCAGTGGCCTCAACTCCATTGTAACTTTGTGTCCAGCACTGAAATGCTGGGTTGAGCAGCAAGGAATGGACACAGCAGTATAGCAAGCAGCAGTGAGCACAGTAGTTAAGACTGAAACTCATTTCCAGAATAAGGATCACGCACACTCTTCCAAAAAAATTAGAGGGTGTATATGGGAAATATCCAGGAGAGATTCACTGGCACTCTCCCCCTTGGATTCTTGTTCCATTCAAAGTTTAAAACCAACTGCCTGGCATTGGCAGCAGCATTTATAGTCAGGCAGTGCTGAGGCAGTCACTTGACTTCATAGCTCACTATAATCTACCTAATCGCTTTAAACTGCTCATTCCGTAGGTGTTAACAATCCTCTCTTCATTTTAATGGTCTTGATGTTCACCAATTGAGCTATCCTTTGTTCTACAATTCTGCTGTTTTTTTGCTTCTCCTGGTAGTGAAGCTCCCATTTCACAGCACTTCAGGTTGTTTTAAATTCATTCCAATGAAGTTATACTTGCTTTCTTCTTCAATCTTAAACTGAATAATACAGCCCTAGGCCTGCAATGTATTAGTAAAACTTCTTGTTTATTTTTAACTGGAGAAACATTTGTGTTTTATGTGTGATGATGCACCTCAGCATATGCACCCCCTTTTCAAAATTCTAGATCCACCCATGGAAATAGCTAAGCCTTTGTCAATGCTACAAGTCTGGCTGACATAGATATATTAGCTTGGAGCAGTGGGAAAAAATCACACAGCTGACAGCCACACTGGCAAGCCCCTGGTGCAGATGCAGCTGTGTTGATAGAAGAGGGCTTTTGTTCAAGGGGGAAGTCCAGAAAACCATGCACTGCATTGCCACAGGGAGTCTGCCAGTCAAGCTGGTAAAGTCTCCATAGTACAAGCCCTTAGACCAGGGATGTCAAAGTCAATGCTTTGTGTCGGATGTGGACTGTGGGGCTGGATCTGGCCTGGGCTATGCAGTGGCAGCTGCAGTGGCTACTCTGGCCTGGGGCATGCCTGTGTAAAACTTTGCTGAGCTAAGCAGTACTTACTCAGAGCCCATGGAGATAGGTGACATGAAGATAGGCAAAACTAAGGTTTCAAAGTCTGTTTGCAGTTATTGCATCTCACTTAGAACAAGGGGGGCAAATCCTAGCTTTTTGTTAGCCAGCCTGTTTATCCTGTGTCCAGTCCTCAACCATGAGACAAGACAGTACTGAGCAATGAGTGAGTATTGGATGGCAGCATGCAACTCCTTTACTTCTGAGCCCCCACATTTATTCAAACAGGGCGTGGCCCCAGGAGCGTGCACGTGCAATTTGCAGCACCCCAAAACCATTTGAAGCACTGCAAACAGCACACAGCACATGTTCATCCCTGTGTCATGCTGCTAATTTGCAGTATGGCAGTTTTCTTTGGCACTGGGAGATCCCAGTGTCCAAAAAAAGGTTGCTAAAAAAAAACGGTGTGGAACACATCACAGCAGCATGTGCAGCCAGAAACCAGAGCCCAGTTGGCCAGAGTCACACTCTGGCTGCTGGTCAGACTCTGAGTGGTTGGCTTGGTGCTGCTGCTGCCCCGGAAGGCCTCCAGGACTCCAGGTAAGACTGCTGGGGTGAGCACCAGCCGTCCCCTAACCCACCCGGGACCCTTTACCATGCGCCAGAGTGTGCGTGCAGGGCCGTGCCCAGGGACAAATAGCAGTGGCACAAATATGTGCCACTGCTATTTGTCCTACAGGAAGCACGCGACCCTTCACATGTGCGCTCATTGGGACGTGCCTACAGAGAGCAATATTTAATCAAACTGGGGTTATGAGCACTGACTTCAAACTTTCATGTCAAATCACATGTGTAGTTACTGTGTTACAAAAATGCCCTGGACTGCTAGAGACTGTATCAACCCAGTACTGTTAGGAGATATTATTTCATAATCTATCCATTACTACTTCTATAGCCAATGGGTCAAAATAATCCTTGGGATGATTCCATTGAAATTAAGGAGTTACTGCACTGATATATTTGGCCAATAGCCTTTAAACTCAGTTTTAAACAACACAGTGTAAATTCATACTTTGCTACTCCTTGTAGCTTCTTATACTAATGAGGACTAAGAAAAGGTAGAAATCCGTATGTCAGCAGTACACTGCACTTTTGTAGCTGGGTTGGCTGCTTGTTCTAACCCATGCAGCTGTTGTGAATTGTGAAAACCCCATTACACTTAACCCAGGTTTCCTTACATTTGTGAACAGTAACATTTGGACATGCAGGCATTTTACTCCCATAGTAGCTATAGCTATTGCACCATGAATTCCCCCTTAGAAATAACCTTTTTGCTTTAAATAGGCCCCCATTACAGAATGGAAAAAAAATCACACAGTGAGGCCTGTGATAAGGAAACACTCTTCATGCTTTGCTATAAGCAAAGTAACGCTTGGTTTGAGCTACTGTTATGCATATATGTTAAAGCATATGTGTATTTACTGATATTTCCAAACTGGCATTCAGATTGCCTAAAATTTTGGGTTTTTTTTTCAGAAGGCACATCAAGGAAGTGGGCAGAGGGAAGTGTCTACAAAGGTTTGCAGCTATCAGAGCATTATCATTTAAAATTCTCTGTAATACGTGCACACAGCTAATCAGTTAACAATGATTGAGATTATTTCAGTCTCAGCAGTTGTAAATCAGTGGGTTTTTAGAGTAAGTATGTGGTACAACACACCTGGTTTGAGTATATTTAAAAAACTCATTCACCTCTCTTGTTAGACAATGTGGGTTTTTTTAATGCATCATTTGGAGTTAACAGCAGATTAAGCACAGATGTAGGAAAAAGTCCATCCTCCAGTCCTACCAAATTGAAATCAGTTAGCCATTTTTTTGGGACCAATGCAGCAGCATAGTCCTATTTGCCACAGTTCACCACTCATGCAGAAGCTCTCATTTGTCTTCTGGCTGTCCCCAGGAGCCCTGCAAGAGGGAAGACTCTAAAGGTGAGTCCACACCATGGGACAACCACAAGTGCCTACCTGCTTCTGCTTACATGTACTTAGTGCAGAAATGTGGCAGTGAAGCCATGCCAGAGGCACCTTCTACAGCCACTTTGAGACCTCCCACTCCAACGTGGTTGAGGGTAGCTGCTGTGGATACCTCCACAGTGACTTCACTGCCCCATTTCTAGATTCTGTCCATGAGGGCAGGAGGGGGGTGAGTAGGGTATAGTGGCAATGTGGTGTAGACATGCCCTGAGGTGGGCAATGGTGTTGGTAACTTTGGTGCCCACTGTCACCTTGGACTCTTGAGAATGTGAAGACACAGGGGCCCCTGGCTGTGGAGGAGGGAGGCTCATTGCTTGGCCTTGGAACCAAAGACCGGCTTTGTGAGATCTCCTGGAGACTCCTTTAAGGTACCCTAATCTTCAGAAAGTACCAAGTACTGGCTCTAGGAAAATTGGGCTCCTTAAAATTGTCTTATGTTAGCACCCAGTATCACTAGCCTCTTTAGACAATTTAGACCAGGATTTTGACTTTTGCTGATGATGCATGAACAAGAGGACACCCAGAGTGACCTATCTTCAGTTTGCAAGTCTTGCAAGGGGGGAACAAAGGAGTTTGCTGCTTGCTAATTCCAGCAGATGTGACCTGGAGATACCACAAACATGGACCTACCTAGAGTCACTTTTCAGAAAAGATATACCTCCAAGACAGAACCAGGAGCCAAGAGATTTGGGTTCTGTCCTTCTTACAGACACAGACTGACTGAGTGACCTTGGGCAAGCTTCTTAACCTCTTTGTGCTCGGCTTTCCCATCTGAATATGGGGATGATGAATGGGGACCTGCTACATTTTGCAGGGTAGGCTTTTCAGATGTAATTAACTGATGTTTCTGTAGCAGTTTGAAAGGCACTATAGAAGTGCAAGATATTATTATTAAAGTGTTATTTCTTTTCTGCCCTGGCACTCTGGGCAGAATGCTGCTCTGAGTAAAACAAGAGTGATTTATGTTGCTGTAGTTCATTCACCTTGAGAAAGGATTACATGTTGGGAGTGTTGACTGGTTGTCTTTTCTGTGCTATTGGTGTAATATATTACAGATTTTTAATCAAGCTGTGGGGCACTGGAGGCCATGTTTTAAACTTATGAGATATAGTATCAAGAGCCTTTCCCGATATTGTTTAATTGAAATTCTATCATGGTTTTTTTTCTAAATTTGTTTAATATATTTTAATCTCTGTCTCTCAAAAGAAGCCAACAGAGCAAACAGACTGACCAAGCTGTCATGTTACTGCTCTAGAACCTGAGGAAATGGTTGTCCAGTGCTACCTCAAGGGCAGAAAAACTGATTGTATGAGAGGTATTGACTTTCTGCCCATCTCCAAAGGAAGATCAGTGGAGTGGCATGAGAGTAACTTTAGTTCTGGAACAACTGGCTCATAGCACATATGATCTGTCATGCCCCAGTGATCTGAGGTCATTTAGGGCCAAATTCAGAGTGGATGGGTGTGGGATGGGAGATACAAAAAGCTCTTTCACACTCCCTCCGACTCTGATGGCACCATCTTGAGTGGCCCACACCTTGCGCGTTGGAACCTGTGTGCTCGGGCTGGTGATTTTAGTGTAGGGTGTGAGTAGAGCTTCGTGACAGACAGGTCCCAGGGGCTGGGGAAGGGTAGAGTCAGTCCTCTTCTGCGTCCAGGCCCATCCCTGGAACCCTGTTGCATTTCCAACAGCTTTTCTGAGTGTTTTCTCCTTCCTTGTCTCTGAAATGACTTTTGGAGGCTTCCTGACCTTGTTTTCCTGGTGTGGGGCTAGAGGGTCTGTGTGGGGTGGCTCTGGGGTATATGTGTCTGCATGGGAATGCTGGGGTGTGCTCTCTGGGTTTCAGGGGAAACTCTGGGAAGGCCAACAACATGGGGCCATGACTGGAACCCCTCTTCTACTCCATTTGGATCTTCCTAATAGAGTTGAAGGGGGGGTCCCAATCATTGGCCCCATATTATTTGGGAGTGGGTCCTATCTTTCACTTCTGAGGCTAGGTGTTGGTGGCTAGTTCTCATGGCATCTGCACTGATGCCTGAGCCCCTAGAGCAAAAACTGCTTTTACTAGTAGGACTTTGCAGCACACAGATCAGAACTGTTTCCAGGATCCAGGCCCCTTACAACCAGCATTGCTCACTGTCTACTTGGGATACACTTCTTTTAGCCTGGGCAGCAGCAGGGTACCATGTAGGTGAGGCAATGACCTCTGAAAATGCAGCCGCACCACCCTTTCTTTAGCTTGAAAGACTGCCTCTCTCCATGGCCCTGTTTAGCTACAAATACAATCCAGCCAAGCCTGCCGAGGCTGGAGGAAAAAGGTAGCAGGGGCTCTGGCCCGCAAGTGGCTGAGGATGCCCAATATGTGGTGTAACTGAACTGGTGCTTTAGTGCTTATATTTTACTCAACATTTATTACTTGCCATAAAGGACAGAGCAGTAAATCCATGGAAAATTTAATTAAATAAAACATTTGCTTTATTTATGACGTGCTTTATTTTTAAAGAACTTTACTTTTTTATTTCCTCCCTCTCCAAGTTGGAGATGATCAGGAGCTTTGTCAAGAAAGGACACTCCGCTAACATCAGGTATGCTCTGAACACCACACAATTTAGAAAGACCTGTCAGATCACAGAGCCTATTCCCTTCAAGGCCATGACTGAGTAATCTTGCCAATTATCATATAAGACTGCTGACCTGGGTGGCCTTCCCATTTATATCCATTAAAAAGACCCTGCTTTGCAGGGTCTTGCCATAATACACAAAAGCACTGGCCTTATAAGAATGACTTCATGCCTTTGTAGCTGGGTGAAATGCCTGTGCAGAACACAAAGCCCACACAAGCACCAGAGAGAGCAGTTTAAATGACTAGATGGACTTCTTGTCCCCTGGGGAACTACCTGATTTTTTATGCTGATTGCTTGGTGCATTGGTGCAGGGGAGGGAGGACAAAAATATCAAGAGGCATGTGAGTGTAGTGGGAAGAGAATGCTTTAGACTGACTGCATCCCATCAGTTGTGGGCACAAAAGAAACCTTGCAGGTCCACACCAAAGTTTTCTCTAGCCTTCCAAGGTTTTGTTCAGAGTAATCAAGTTCTGAGATTTGTGGCATTCAGCTTGTTTGGGAGCTCTGGTTGCAATCAGGAAAGAGGGTATTTCATCCTCTCCTCAGGTGATTTTTCTAACCTTTTTTTTTTTTTGGAAAAGAAAAGAAAACCCAGTCATTTCAGGTGGGTTGTGGTTGGTTGTGATGGTAAATATTGAGCCTGTGTTTGGAAAAGCAGATTGCTGTACACAGCAATGACAACTGGCACAGTGTGCTTGGCTCTGTTGGAGGAAGGCCTGTTTTGTTTGCTTGAGGGTCTAAGAGGATTTATTACCTTGAGCACTGGCTAAGAGAAAAATGCTAGTGGAAATCAACAGAAAATCCTGGAATGAAGACAACCCCCTTCGTTTCTGTGAAATATTGCCTGGGATGTATCTTTCAATGTAATCTCCTTTTGCTAGTATATTGGGGATACTTTTCTCTGCATTCCTTAGCAATTGGTTGGATGCACAACATACAGTCCCTGGGCTGGATGTGACCTAGCAGAGCAATCTCTGCCTTTATTCTTTATGAAATTACAAAGGCTTTGAAAAGCAGAACAGTGTGTCCTGGGTCCTCGTTCATGGCAACGTGTTTACCTGTGCATGTCCCTGCACGTGTGATCCTGTTTCATGCTTGCAAATATGATGAGTGCTTACATCTGATCATGGCTGACCCCAGAGGGGGTGCCCCCCAACTGGGGAAATGTAATTTGCAAGTGGCACTCGCTACATGTGACTTGTGCACTGTTGCTTCAGTTGCAGAGGTGTCAAACATTTGTCCTGTGGAACTGTTCCTTGTGGCTCACCCATAGTCTGCTGGGTACCAGAAGCTGAGAGGGGTGGGCTGTGTGGCTGGCCACAGAATTTAGCATCCCTGGACTCTGAGGGACATGGCCATTGTTGGCAGGGGGAAGTGAGGCTGTGCAGATACAACCCTTCCTCGCTCCGTGCTTACTGGACTTGCCCACCTCTGAACATGTCACAGCTGGCCTCATGGATCTAGCCTGAGAGGAGCCACTGCCATGTGGATCTGGTCCAGGGCCCACATTGAGTTTGACAACTCTACCTTAGCATAAGCACCAGCATGTCATCCTGTTTGTATCCAGAAGTTAGCGGTGGCATTTTGCTCTTGGTTCATGCATCCTTTCTGGGAACATAGTTCCTTTAATTGTATGACTTTAGGAGAAAAGTCTGCGTTTTCATTCTGTATTTGTATGAAGCAGGGGTAGACAACCCCTGGCATGGGTGCCAGAGTGTGGCACGCAAAGGCATTTTGCTTGGCATGTGTGCCTCGGGGCAGATGGTGGAGAAGGGGCCAGGGCTGCTCTGCCACAACAAGGATTGGGCCCCTCATGGTTCCCCTGCCATCTGCCCCTAGCACACCAACATCTTCCAAGTTGAGTTGGTGGGTGTTCTGGGAACACTGCCCAAAAACATTGCTGGCCCCTGGTACAGAAAACTGCACTGAGGCAGGAGGGTGTTCCTAGTTTCTGGGTAGAAGACATAGATAGGATCACAACATAAATAATAATTATTTAATGTCATACATCATAGACTCCACTGCTTCCTCTGATTTTCTCCTCCAACCAAATCCTGTGATAAAGCTGGAGCCCCTCTCTGCAGATTTGTTTTCTCCCTTTTCAGTTCAGCCATAACCCTAATGAATTGTCTCTGCCTTTCCAGTTTCATGGAACCCCAGACCCATGATCCCTACAGCCTTTTCATCACCTCTGACTCGCTCCTCAAACTTGACCACTTCTCTTCTCCCCCTGTCTGCCTGTCCTGCCCATTGCCTTGCTCCTCAGTCATTCAGAGAGACTTTTTTGTGGTATCTTTTATTGGACCCACTGTACAGTTGGGAGAACTGTTGGACAATTCTGAATGTCTGGACCTTTGAGTTCAAATATTCATTCAAAGTGTTGAATTACTTGCACTGTTTGCATTTACATTTCCATATATTTGCATGAAAAAGGACTCCTAAACATGCCCCCTTCTAGATCTGAGGCCTACACTGCCAGTCATGGTGGTCCAGCCACTCCACTCCCAGCAGCCGAGGTGGTAGGGGCAAGTCAAGAAAAGAGTAGGAGGGCTTGTCAGAAGTGGGATGGGGAAGAAGCAGGTTTCCTTGCTGATCACTGGCCAGATAATGATTGCAGGCCAGATCTGATGTTGAAAGGGGACTTGTAAAGAAAATCACACTGGGTTTTTGCAGTGTTTTGCTGATGCATGAAGAGGTCTGAAAACATTTTGTGTGGCACTGGGAGGAGCAGAAAGGGTTTGGTTTTTTTCATCTTGTGTTTCAGATTCTCTCCACTTAGACTCTGGGAACTGGAGATGCTATGAAATAAGGGATATGCATTCATTGTAATCTTAGCAATGACTGTTGCATAACATAGAAATACCTGAGCTAGCTTTAAACTCACTTAGGTACCAGTTGCAGTCTAGCTGTAATAATATAGAGCTCAGAGGGAAAGGTAAATTAACCTGTGTCTATCCTGCTATGACTAGACTGCTGTCACTACATTGCACTGCAGTCATGGTGCCTGTAGCATAGACATGCCCAGTGACATCACCAAATGCAGCAGACTGGAAGCTGAGCAGCTGTAGGTTTGGGAGCCTTAGTCTGACTTTTAAAGTTCTTTGCCTCTTGTCAGGCATATCTAACTTCAATACCTAATGCCTGCATCAGAGAAAGGATGTCTCTGTTAAAGTTTCAACTCCTCCATCCTTCCAATTATTGCATAAGAACTCACAAGACAGGTGTCTTCCCTCCACTAGGGCCTTCAGCAAAACCAGGGAAGACTCAACATTTCTGTTTCCGGCAAGGGAAAAAACCCAGGTCTGTTTTGTGTCTCCTAATGCATCGCAAAAAGCAGAAATAAAGGGCAGAAACCCAATTCTTGAACACAACCTTTGCAGCTGACCTTTAAAAAGCTCTGCCTTATCTAGACTGAGCATAACAAAAATGTCTGGATCAATATTTTGAAAGCACAAAATAAGTATGTTCATCTTTATTTGACTCCGAAAAAAAAAAGAAAAAGGCAGCCAAGTGTTATGCGTAAAACTTTCCAAAAGAACAAATTACTTTTAGACAAGAGACCAGCCAGCATGAGACGCTTCTGCCCAAAAGGAATTTTTTGGGGGAAAGTTATTAACAGCTGAAATGAGTGGGTTAGGGCCATGTGCCCTTCTCACTCTTGACTACTGCAGTGCTGTAATAGATGTTATTACAGCTTGAGGCAATGTGATGCCATGATTGCTTGGAAGAACTGACACCTCCCTGGTGGAAGTATAAAGTTACAGATCCCTTCAGGTGCCTGCAAAGCCTCCAACAACTGCAGACACACACCCACATAGTGTAAAACCGCAGAGAGGAGGCGAGTATATGTCACACTTGGCATTTAGTGGGGAGTGCAAATCAGTGGGGCTTGTTCACCGAGCGCAAGGACTCATTTGCCCCTTTCTCCTGGCACTAAAGCATTTGCGTCTCCTCTGGTTCTAAGTAAATAACTTTATGCCTCTGCTTTTTCTCCACCTGATGACACAGTGTCAGAAATCTATTCTTACTGCTGAGGGTAACCTGCTGATGCTTTTATGCAACCCAGCCCCCAAACCCTAAGGCTGGGTACAGACATTCAGGCTAAGTACAGACGGTCAAAAAGCCTGAAGGGGAATTAATCCAGTCTTCACAGGTTTCTCTGAGCTGTGTAGATTGGACTGTTAATGAACAGAACTCATGTTCATGCTTTCCTTGGCAGAGACACAGATGCCTGCACTGGCAGGGGGTGTTCCTGTATGCCTCTCAGCATGCAGGACATTACTGAGAGCACCCGAGTGCAGCCAAACAGGGGCCATCCCTCACTGGCTACCCAGCACCTCCCAGCCCCCTCTGTCCTCCCCCTGCAGGGGGGGAATGGAGCCCCCCTGCCCCATTTCTGGCTCTGCCGAGCTGGGGTCTGCACAGCTGTGGGGAGTCTCATGCCATAGGGGAATTTTCCCCGTACCAGTCTTGGCCCCCCCAAGCTGGGAAGACCCCATCCCAGCGTGAGTCAAGGCCAGGGTGGGGAGCTTTGTTTTCCCCTGTCCCCTGAGGGTCAGAGGCAGAGACTTGCAGGGGCAGGGCTGGGTGGGGGGGAACCCCCCCTGCAGTACCGGGCAAACCCCAGCTCTGGAGGATCAGGGGGCTCCGTTCCCCGTGTCCCTCTGGTGCCCCTCCAGGCTGACAGGTACAGGCAGGATGCAGGGCTGGGGAGCAGAGATTTTGCTGCCTCAGCTCTGTGACAGCCTGGGGGCAGGGCTAGCCCGACTTGGCCAAAGCAGAGGAGCACTGGCAGAGACTAGTTTGCCTGCTCTGCGAGGGGGGAGTTAGTGGGCAGGCTGCACAGCATCTTGGGATGCCAGGGGAGGAGGCAGGAGGGGATCTGGAACAGAAGTTTGGTAGACCAGTCTAACCTAAACTGAGTAAATCTGATACTACATCTATCCATGTCTACCTTAAACTGGGTTCAGCCATTTTGAAACTGGTCTATGTGCACTGAACTTCTGTTCTCTTACAGGTTTAGACTGATTTCCAATCACTTATACCAATTAATATATAATTTCTGTCCCTAGCCTCAAAGAGCCCAAGGGAGAATTGATCGAAGTTATGCGGTTTTCTCTAAGCAGTGTGGTTTAGATGGGTAGCAAACAACACATATTCACCCTTTGATGTGGAGGGGAGAGGGGGTGGTGCAAATCTTAGACTGGGTTCTGCCATTTTTAAACCAGCGTGTGTGTGCCAAACTTCTGCTTTGTTATGGATATAGACCAGTTTCTGATCACTTATACCGGTAAAAGTGTAAATGTCTGTACCTGGCCTAAGTCTGGTACTGCCCTCACCTAGGAATTTGCATTTCATGACTTACTCTTCTACTCTAAAACACTCCTGCTTCAGTCCCCAGTGTGTGGAGAGAAGCAGTATCTAGCGTGATTGAGCTCCAGAAATAATCTGAAAATATCCAGGAAAAAAATAGCCACAAGGAGAAAGGTGGGATTGTAAAGAGCCATCTAGTGCTGTCTTTATTCATATTGAATTATACTGTGTCCACTGCAGTCTGTGGGGTGGCTTGGAAACTAAGGTGCCACTTGGCATGAACAATGGTGCTACCAAAAAAGAACTCAGTGGTGGCTTCCCAACTACCAGATCTGAGGAGTAAGGCCATCCCTTTCCCAATATACTGGGGTCCTAGCTCAACAGTACAACTTCTGTTCTCTTTTCTTTGACAGCCCTTGCAAATCATCTGCCTTGTTAGGGTGATAGAAGAGAAATCTTTGACTTACTGCAGGTGGTGGTGGTAGGGAGGGCGCTTATCCTTTCCCCAAGCTGGGAATGAAGGCTGCCTATACACACTGGCGATGCATGTGGGTGCATGTGCCCTCCCTGAGCATGGTGGTGCACCCCCTGCAAAAAGGTGCCACCGATACTGCTGGCGGCGCCTGCAGGTGGTCGCCACTTGCCACCCTCCTCGCTGCGGACATCACCAGCAGTGTCTGCAGGTGGTCGCTGACCCCTGGTCGACACTCACCACCCCACTTCATCCCCCCACCGCTGACAGCGCTGTGGCTGCCTCCAGGAGCTCCCCACTTACCGCCGCCATGTTCCCACTGCCAACAGTGCTGCCGTTGCCTGCAGGAGCTCGCCATGGCCCCCAAGCCTCTGGGGGCACACGGCGTTCATTCCTATGCACGTGCTTGGGGGTGGGGGCAGGGGGTGTTTTAATTGCAGTGGTTCCCAGATAGTCACTCTAAAATGGTTCATTATCATGTGTATTAAGCTCCCGCATGTTTCAAAATGTCTGCAGGATGCTTTATCTAAAGCTCATTCTGCAAGGTTTAGATAAAGAGCCTCCATAGCCATTTTGAAACGCATGGGGGCTTACTACACTTGATAGCGAGGTGATGCTAGAGCATTTGAATTAGAACGCAGAGCAGACTTGATTGAGTCTGCTCCTACATGTTTTAATTAGAACATGAATGAATATGTCTATAGGCACCCTAAGTAATGAATAGGCTTGGTGAGCTTCACCCATTTGTCTTTATGGGTATGACATATGCTTGTCTACAGGCTCTTTGTATCTTTTGGGTCTGGCCAGATATCCCAGTACATGCAGTGTATTATGCCACTAGCAGCAAGCCATCAGGGTACATGAGACTATATGAGAAACCACACAAAAAGGATGCTACACAGGAGCCCCACTGTGGCCTGGACATAGACAGAAAAGCTTTGCCAGGAAGGCTTCTTCCTCACTTTTTCCCCTGGCACAGGTTCCCCTTCAGAACTAGAGAAAACACCATCTCTGGTCTGCTAATCACTGACCTGAGTTGTGGGGCTTTGAAAGGACCTGCACACATGGTGTGTGCCAACCTCCTGTGCTGGGTACGAGGGGCCTGGATGGCAAGGATACAGCAGGAACAGAGGAAGTTATTGATATTCCCTCCTCCTCTTGATTTCTGGCTGCCTGGTACCATTGTGTGCTCTTGCCTCTGCATAAAGGTGTAAAACCTACCTTGACAATAAATCATTCATTCTTATTTTTTTTCCTTGTAACAGAACAGAGAGCTGTGAATATTCATGAAACCGGCTTCTCCTTGTTTAATAAATAATGTCACACAATAAGGCCAACTATATACATCTTGTTCTTTTCATCCGGTGTACTCCCAGCATGGGCTTTGTGTAATGAGGCACACTGAGAAGTTAACACTTGTATAGCAGCTAAAGATGGGCCAGAGCAGGATCATCTATCTGAACTGCAAGAGGGACCACAACCAAACCACTCCTGCTTGGGGTGTTTGCAAACTATGCTAATGCTGGCTCCTGTCTGCTGCATATTCTGGGTTTGATTTGTACCCAGTAAGTCACACTTCCAATGGAGCAGCTTTGGTCTCTGCATCCCAAGGGGATTTCTGGAGGCATGTGCTGCTATTTTCTGGGGGGGAGTGGGGAGGAGACATGGGGATGCTTTATTTTTCAGCCATAGCCATTTAGTAACCTCATTAGTCAGCGTTGCTCTGGGGCTGCAGGGCAGCAGTTGGTACATTATCTTTCCAACTTGGCCACACTCAGTTCCTAGCTGGCCACTTCCATTTTTTGGAGCACTACTGTCCTGTTATTGGTCTTGGGTAAAGAGAGAGAATCAAATGTTCTCCACCAGCTCCATTTCCCCCTCTCCTGTAAGCACATTTCCCCCCTTACTGGCATTAGGATAACTGTAAGTACTGACTGGGGTGTAGGTAGTCAGTACAAGTTGGTTGTGCAATGTCAGTGTTATAACAACACAGAAATAATAACTGTGTGTGTGCAGGTGTTAAAGATTTTAAGAGACCCTCATGATTGTTGAAATCATTTAACCAGTCATCTTGTGTCTTCATGGTCTATGTGAGGCATGTATCACTGGACAAGCATGCTTCAACAAAGGTTGTTTCCATGTTATTTAGCCAGTGCAAAAAGCAATACTAGTAGATGTATAAAGTCAAAGAGGGTAACACCTGACTGATGAAGATTGTTACGAGCATGGCCTGCAAGGCAGAGGAAGGTTTTATTGCAAGGGGAAAGAGTGTTCAAGTCATTATTTCCTAGTCAATGCACAGATTTAAAGGTCTGAGGTCTTGTATGTTGCATTCTAAAAGTACCCTCAGAGCAGAGGTGTGTATACCTATTAGAGCAAGCAAATTGTTCCCTCCGGTCTTATCTACAATGACAAAGCTCAAATGGTTAAAAAAATAATATATATATATCTCGCATCTGCTGTAGAAAGTGTTAGCTATTGTAATAGAAAGCTGGCAGTACCCTTGCATGGTCCACAGGGACTGTACCAGTAGAATGAAGATTGTTTCCTGATGAATGGTTTGTGATCCATTACTAATCCTGCAGAGGAACACTCCTATGTACAGCGCAAGGTTGCCAAGTCCACTTATAATGCATGGAATTGGGCTTGTTTTTTAAAAAAGTTGCTTTAATTTTTTGAGAGTCATGGGTTGCAGTCTTTTGGGCTTGTTTTTATTTGGAGGTTGCTTATTTTGGGCTTTTTTGTAATAGGTAAATTGAACAAAAAAATTTATAGCTCTGGGGTGGGCAAAATGATGGATCTGGCCAGCAGCCAAGCTCCATTTCCCAGCAGCCCCACCTGAGTAGCTGGGGCCGGTTTCCATGGAGACCTCCCCCTCCCCAGCAGCTGTGCTGTGATAGTGCAGGGCTGGGGTTTCCATGGAAACCGGCCCCAGCAGCGCTGGCAGGGCATGTGGCAGGATGCAGAGCTGCTCTATGGCTGAGTTTGGATCTTGCAGCAGTGACAGTGTGGTCTGGAGCTGGGGCAGAGCCATGATCTGCCACCTGCACGCTCTGGGCAGGGGTGCGCAGGTAGTGGGTCGCAGTGTGCCCCAGCTCCAGACTATGCTGTCACTGCTGCAAGGTCCCAGCCTGGCTGTGGAGCAGTTCTGCGCCATGCCGCATGCTCTGGTGGCATGGAGGGGAGGATACATGGGACTTGGAGGGTATATAGCCACCCCAAAATTCCCCATAGCCCCCCGCATTGGGTTGGGGGCGGTGTTTTGGGCTTGACATGGGTTGAGCTTGTTTTGGGCCTGTTTTTAAAGGCAGTACCACTTTTTTTTCTTGTGAGACTTGCCAACACTGGCACAGTGGCTGTTTAGCACACAGTAAGGGTTCATCTTGTTGTTATGCCTAACTTTAAGTCTGTCAGTGTGTGGGCTCTTACCCAATCCTCCCCAGGCAAACACACATGTAAATGAGTATGTAATGTGTTTTGTAAATGGATGCCCATTGGCTCTGGTCAAGAATATGCTTAGCAACATATTGTAATCCTGCCATGTAGTGATGCCATCTGAAAGACTTGGTAATGGCCTGGGTTGTCTAAATCAGTGCCAGTTATAAGGTGGTCCCATAAACAGTGAGCCGGGTCTGAAACCAACCCTGGGAACATTCCACTTAGCTCTGTCTGCTGGGAAGAGAGACTCACCCAGGGCTGCTCTCTGGGGTGCTCTCCCGCTTATGCCAGCCAAAAGTGGCAGATGCTGGGTAGGGAGGCCCATATGGGAGTCTGCCACCGCTCTGCCGCTGGGGATCACTGTTGCTCTTTGATACCAGGGTGGCTGCTGGAGTTTGCTGTTTTTCACCACTGCTGCTGGACATCTGCTGCTCCTTGTCATTACCAGGGTTCATTGCCACTCCGCGAGTAGGGGGATGCTGCCATTCCACCACTGGGGGCGTCTGCCACTCCACTGGTGTGTTACCACTGCCAAGGGTCACCATTGCTTGAAGTCCATGGTTCCTGTTCAGGTTGCTTATGCAATCCCACCTTTTTTTTGGACCCTGACCTACTCAACAGCAGGCTCTGGGATTTCAGACAATTTAGATTCAGGTGGAAGCCTGTCACCTCTGAGTTCTATTTGGAGGATTTGTTCTCACAATGGATTTGTTCTGTTTGAGGAACTGAGGGTCCACAAGGCCACCCAAGGAATAAGCTCTGTCTGGAGTCTCTCTTGCCCATCACATACACTGAATCCTTCTTAGAACTGAGGGCTACCTGGCTGCAGATCTCAGCACAGGTTTCAGTGAGTGCTGTCCCCCCCAGTGACTTCTGTTTAACTTTCCTTTTGCAACATTTGGGTGCTCATGAACTCCAACATTTTGGATGGGAAAGCCTGTGGACACAAAGAGCTGATCCACCTGGCCTTTTACGTTCACACACACGTTACCTCCAAACAGTAAAACAAGCCTCAGTAGCCCCAAACTCTGAACATGGATACCAAAGAGGGTATGCAGAGAAGGAATCATGGGCAAATCTGAGAAGTGGGGTATAGATGGTGTGGCATCCCATCACATAAAACAGAAAACATTTTTCTTTAGTTGCATAGAAATTAGAAACTTTGCCAAAATGCTAGAGGCCTAGCACTATATTATTCAGTTTAAGGTCAAAGGGAAAACAAATATCTCCTTATTGGAATGTGCATTACTTTGCTAGATTATATATTTAGTTTTAAGAAAGCTAAACTAAGCAAAAATAGTCAAAAGCTACCATTTCATAAGTATTAGAGTCATTCTAGTTAAATGTGCTTCTCTTATTCAGATTCACAAAACAAAATCTAGCCATCTTGAGCATCTTGCCAGTGCCTCCAATACTTCACTGTCAGTGATTTCTACACCTGAGTTAATATTACCACACCTGAGTTAAGGTTTTTAGCTAGAGATAAAACAGTCTTCAGGGCTATGAAATAGAAGAGAGACATTACCAGGAATGGCTAACAGGCAGCAAAATTGCAGAAGAAATGACAGTTTGCATAGTGGAACATCAAGTTCATTAAAAAGGAGAGAGGGTCATTAACACCTGTGGTGTGAAGAGAGATTAGCAAGAATCAGGTAGATGATAATGAACCATGTAGTCAGTTGACTCCCTCACTGCTGCCTGAACTGAAATGCTGCTGCCCCTCCCAGGCAGTTGGTTTTAAATTTTGGGTAGAGCAGGAATCAAAGGGAAGTGGGGTTGTCCATCCCTGGAAGGAATGCACAAAGTTACTATAACAGAGTGTACACACTATGAGCAGAAAAATATTATGTTATCAAAATGTCTCAAGCTTTGCTGAATTCATTCCTTCTGTACCATCTCACTTGCACGATTCTCACTGTTTTTCTAACCCTGTTCCCACTGAAGTAAATCGCTGGGAGTTTCACCATTGGATTCAGCCAAGACTGACTGACTGTTTTTTGAAAACCCCAAGTCAAATGGGAAAGCTGTTACATTTTAGCAAATTTATAAACAATGTTGATCAAAGTAGTGAAATATAAATGAACACATTTCTCCCCAAAGAGCTGTATTGCTCTACTCGGTACAAACAACTTGTAATTCAAACCTGCAGCGATGCAATTATAGTCCCAGATTGACAGGTCTGTCACATCTCAGTTACGCTTCAGGAGTCCTGCTGGTCCTGACAATCTCTTTGCATCCAGCACCTATATCTTGTAATAAATGAAATAAATACAGTTAAAATAGCTCTTGGTTTTCGTTATTATTTATGTGTTGCACTCTCCACTCCAGCATTGGCAGCACAGTGCAGCAGAGTCAAGCCAGTGCTGCATAATGAAAACCTAATCAAATGCCACTCTCTTAAAATACAAACACACAAAAACAAATGAGAGGCTGCAATTTAGAAACTGATTAAGAGGGAGATTGGAAGAGAAGGTTATAAACATGAGGGGCAAGATGCAACAAAGGCCTGGCATTGCTAACTTTTAGGTAATGGGACCCTAGAAGGAAATCCAGTGCCTAGTGAGGCATCCAGGTTCCCCATACAGTGTGTGCTCATGGGGTTCAGAACAGCCAGCCCTGTTGGGAGCAAGCTAGTAAAAAATACTGAGGACACAGCGAACCTTTCTCTAGGGCTTAGACACCACATTCTGGTCTGCAAAAAGGCACCTTCATTCACTTGGGATATGCAGCTCAGGACTTTCTCTTTCTTCTCTCTTGGGACCATCCACATGTGCTACTTAGGGAGTGGATCCTCTTTTATAATTCAGTCCCAAATTCTAAATCTAGACCAGTCAGAGTGGAGATGGGCTCAGGCACCCCGCCACAACA
This sequence comes from Alligator sinensis, assembly GCF_000455745.1. NCBI lineage: Eukaryota > Metazoa > Chordata > Crocodylia > Alligatoridae > Alligator > Alligator sinensis. The sequence continues at coordinate 1,132,104 of NW_005842266.1, read as the reverse complement.
ACAACAAGCCCAGAGGCAGGGTGGGAAATCCCCTTTTCAAGAAGGGTAATAAGGTAATTGAGAAGCTTCAGAGGAGAGTACAAGAATGGTGAAAGGATTGGGAAACATGCTTTAGGCTTAAGGAACTCGGTTGATGTAGCTGATGAAAGAGGGGGTTGAGGGAATTACTTGATTATAGCCTATGAGCACCTGCACGAGGTGCAGACACTGGGTAAAACAGGCTGTTGATCTACCAGGAGAGAGATCATGAGAGCCACTGGTGAGGTACTGATGTTAGTCAGACTGGACATTAGGTCCTGTGTTTAACAGTGAGGGTAGTTAATCTTTGGAACAATATAGCAAGAGTTGGAGTGGATTCTTCATTTCTGGGTATTCTGAAATCAAGATTAGCTATTTTACCAAAAATGTATGCTCTAGTTCAAGCACAGCCCTTATACTTGAAGTGGGAATTCATACAGGAAAGGCATGTAGCATCTTCTGATGATCCTCAGTAGTTCTGTCTGGCCTTAAAAAAAACTGGGTGCTTGTGTATAAATTACAGTATATACAGTAAGGTGATGGGTACTACTTTCTAAGTAAAGCCTGAGTCACTGTTCAGACTGTTGAAAGAGCAGGACAGGCATGGAAGACCCATCTATAGATTGTCCCTGCTTCAGTCTTGACCTAGCCTCATAGTCCTACTGCAAGGGCCAGTCAGGGTTATGAGGGACTGTGGGGAAGTCTACACTTGACCAGAGAAGGTGTTTAGGCCAGAGACCGCCCCCTCAGCCAGTGGTTAGCCAGTGGCTATGCAGTAGCAACACCCTGGAATACATGACTGTTTGGAAGAGCCAGCCTTGTTTGAAACAGAGAAAGGAAACCTGGATTCCTTCACTGCCCTGGTGAATGCTATGGAGTTTACTCATGCTCAGAGGCCTGTGAGGAAAATAATGTAAAAGGGCAAGTTTGGAAGAGGAATCCGGGGACAAACCACTGGCTTGGGCTCTGCTTGAGATTCCATAACTGAGCAGGAGGCCCAAACAAGCAGGAGGTGGGTGTTGGAGGTTCTGGAGTTGTTCAGGAAACGCTGGGTTAAAGACCCACCCCACCCATCCCCATACTGCTGAGACTGGTAGAGGGAATATTGTCTACTGTATACAGTCTGTTGGCCTACGAGGTATATGAGTATGAATTGCAGGTACGAAGGGAATAAGCCTGTCGAAGAAGGTGAGGTGAAAGGTGGTACTAGCAACAGGCAAAGCCATGGTCCTTCAGCTCTTCAGAACATTTCACTGTTGGCCAAATGGATGGTGGATGAACGTAATTTTAAGACATTTCTGTTTTGTAACTTTGGGCTCTTGACACAGCCCCAAATCCCATGTCATCTTTAGACAGATAAGTGGCACATGTGCAGCTGACTTAGCTGCATACGTTGCATTATGAGCATTCTCTATTAAGGTGGACAACACCATGTGTGTCAGGAAGTAGAGGTGGCTCCTCCCACCTTTTAATCCAAAGGTCAGGGCACTTACCCAGGCGACATGTCTACACGAGACATTTACTGTGGAATTGCCTAATTACCTCTGCAGTAAATGTCTCGGTGTCTACACAGTGCGTCCCTATTAGGCTGCAGGAAACTAATAAACTCTGCAGAAGGTTAGTACTTGTAAATACAAGTATCCTGCTGTGGAGATTTTTTTGTGTGCAGCAGCGCATGTGTAGATGCTGACCCAGCTGGCTGGGGCACGAGGGTGCTTCAGTACAGGGGCTGCCTGCCAGCTAGCCGTACATTGGAGCACCCTTGTGCCCCAACCAGCCCCTGTGCAGCATTTGAGCTGAGCCAGAGCAGTGCCAGGGTGGCAGGTTGACCCCCTGGATCCCCTGCCAGTTGGGGCTGCTCCAACCTGGCTCAACTTGCTGCAGTCCCAGGTGCACGTGTAAGCACAGTGCCTGGGAGCAATATACTCCAGCGTGATATGCGCTGGAGTTTATTGCTTCACATTAATATGCATGTGTAGGTGCTCCCAGAGATTAGGGGACTTGGTTTCTAGACTCCTCTCACCCAGAGTAGATTTAAATCTGCAGTTCCTACTTCTCAGCACATCTGATGCTAACCATCAGGCTGTGGGCTCAGCATTACCAAAAGCACCCTTCTTGTGAAGCTGAGCAGTTGAGAGGGAATGTGGTGCTAGAAAATACTGGAGAGAAAACTGGGGGGGATGTGGTTCAGTGCTATGGTCACTGCCCTGGGTTCTGGATTTTGCATTTAATAATCATTGTATAGAATGGACACACAGAAATTAGTTAGCTGTTTTTGACCAAAATGGGTGTCATTATCTGTTTGTTGTTGTTGTTGTTGTTTTTTTAAAGCCTTCCTTTGAGCCCAGACTTAAAAGGCAGGACGTTGGTATGTAGCCTTCCTTGGGTAGGTTAGTGTCTTTCTTCCAACAAGGATCCAGTGCAGTGAATCTTGCCCAGGAAGATGCTGCCTAGGAAGAATCAAATTAGGGTAACCTGACCTAATGTGCAAGTCAAGGGGTGGAAAACCCAGAAACCCAAGCAAATGGACATGCTACATATTGAGGATGGAAAGTTGCATTTCATATGGCCTTCCCCAGGATGTCACTGTTATCATTGACGATATGGCTCTTTCCAGATACTTTTCAGAGACAGAGAAGCTATTTTAGCACTCTAGTCATCATGTGTTTTCTCTACCACCCTCAGAGGGTTAGACTACCATGATGCCAAGCAGAGCATGCACATCAAGGCCATCTTGCAGCTCCCTGGTAACCAACCAGCAGGGAGTCCTCAGTCTCACTGTCCAAATGGAAGAGTGGCAGAAAAACAGTCTGGCTGCACAGAAGAGTCTATTCAGCCCAGCTCCCCTCCAAGTCTCATAAACCTGTAGTGGCATGCCAGAGAACCAGGCACAGTGTTATCAATCTGCTTGTAAAATTAGCCTGTCTTCTATGCAGTACAAAACATATACACAGTCACAAATAAACAGCCACTCACTCCATCCACCAGTAATAGTTGCCCTCTTGGCTGTCTTCCCTCTTCTAACCCTTCCCTGGATGCTTGGAGGAATAGGTCAGTGTTACGGTGAGCACCGAAGGTTTATGGGCCCAGGTGTTGCTGGGCTGTGAGGAATGAATTGACAAGTTGATCTCCCTAGAGAACACTGTGCTTCCATCTGTCCAACCATTTAAATGACCTAGTTGTTAGCACAAATTTCCCAGCTGGTCTTAGTTGCTGCATGCTGCATGGGGAGAGAGGAAGTTTCATAGGTAAGTAGGTTTCAAATCCTGTAGGCTATGGATCAACACCAGCATTTTCTGAAGAACCCAAATGAGATGGGCAGGCAGCACAGACCTCTGGGCCTGGGTGCGAGCCAGTCCTTGTAAGAAGCACCTCAAGGCACATGGGATAACATGTTCCATTCTAACTGTAAGTCTGTGGGAGGAGTTGAGGATTATCTCTGCGTAAAGTACACCAGTTCAGGGTTTACAAGCCCTGGGAATCATGATAAATTTATGAGGTTATGACCTCTTGTCAAGTACAGATAGAAGACACCTATGCTTAGCTGATGAGGATTCTGGGACTTTTAGGAGTAACCTGTGTCAGAGACCGGTCAAAATTGCCCCTCCTTCAAAGGGCTGGGAAGCTCTGCCATTTCTCCTAGTGGTTTCTCCACCAGCTCACAAGCATTCCTCCATCTTAGCTCACCAATTCTCACCCAAGCTCCAGTGTGGGGCAGACAGGGGGTAATTGTGTTGCTCCACTCCACTGCCTAGGTGTGATGCAATGGATAAGGGGAGTCAACCAAATGCTGAGGCCTCTTATTTCTCTAGCAGTCACCTGTGCACTCTCAGCAGGAGGGATGAATGAATCATGGGACCACGCATGGAGTGTCAAATTGTCCAGTGCCACCCTTGACTGGTTATCAGGGTTGGACTAGCTGACCTCAGAGGGTCCCTCCCAACCCCCTGATTTAATGTCATCAGCTTTCCCAGCACTTCGCAGCAAAGGATCTTAGGGCACTTTGCAAACAATAATGGCTTGAGCCTAGGACCTCTCTTCCTCCCTGCTACAGGAAAGTAATTTCCCTCATTTATTGATCAAGACACTTAAGCACGGAGAGGTGAATTAGTTTGCTTACCCTCTGCAGAGCGGATCCATGAGGACAAACCCATGAAAGATCACCAGGGGCTCAGATGTGATGGTAATGGGAGCCATGTCAGCACCACAGCAGACCTCCTGAAACCCAGACTTCTGATTTAGCTCCTCTTGCACTACTTTGAATCCCTATCACCAGCACCTTTGACTTGAGCATCCCAGGCTGCTTCAAAAACACGGAGATAAGTCTCCATGCAAACAACCTAGTGGGTGACATGAGTGTTGTTATACAGATGGGGAAACTAAAGGCACTGAACTTCAGCAAGACTCACTCAAGGTCACCAGAATTGCCATGGCAATGGTCAGAAAAGAGCTGAGTTTTCCAAGCTCCTGATTCTGCACTTTACTTACCACTCCCTAGTGTCTCCTGACCTCAGAGGCTCCAGCCCCGCCACATATTTATTTTTCCTGTTAATGGTTTTGTGCAAGTTTTAGAATTTCCCTCCCATTATTAAATATGATGCCAGGTACTGCATTGTTTACGAGAGCCCATAAAGAATCTCTGCTGCAATCTCCCCCTTGTCCTTCAGTTCAAGGCATGGAGCTCATGAATTATTTAAAATGCTAAAGTACTCATCTGAGGCTGGTAATGCCTCAGGTATTCATTTATTTGAAGTATCTCAATGTTTCTCTGCAGAAACTACTCTGCAAATTACTGTGAGGCAGCTTCAGCCACTGCTCTGAAGTAAAAAAGAAATGGTGAGAGGAAAGCTGGCATGTGACTCAAGAGACAGGAGGCACAATCTGGGGATTTTGTAGTGATGAGATAATATAGTCTGCACATGCCTTTAAAACTGGCTTCAGTGTCAAACAAACAGAAGGGGCTGGCCTGGTGGCTACATAAATGTGTTTCTAATGCCAGAGGCCTCTGTTTCCTCAGACCTGATTAGACCTGGAAGTTGTACTCGCGTCTTTAGAAAAGACTGCAAAATAGCAATTCCCACAGCCAATGGAAGGGTACCCCTGGACTTCAGGTGGGTTGGGCTGGTACTATTTCCTGCACTCTTGGTTTGATTTGCATGGGTGTGCTGGTTAAAAGAAAGAAAGGTTTAAAAGGAACTTCCTCCTTTCTTCTACAGCTTGTTAATAGCTAATAGTAAGGGCAAGTGTTTAGAAAAATACACTGTGTGAGAGGAAAATAGATACGTTATCGTCTCTGTTCTTAAACATTACCAGGCATATACTGCACATGAGAGAGGGCTGCTATGGTTCTTGCGCTTTCAATCCCTGAATCATAGTATAGAGCAAGAGATAGAAATCAGCTAACTTACATAAGCAGCAAGCAATAACCAGCATCCCAGTACTGTATAGATAGAAGGCTATTGCTGTGAGGTTATTTACAGTAAGAGGAGGGATGTGTTTCTGTTATTTTTTTTCTGTGTGATCATTCTTCCTCCATTCTTCCCTTGTGCTTTAATTCTTCCTTCTCATGTTTTCCCTGGCAGCAGCCTTGTTCATGTTGCTGCTATAAACTGCCAGGGCTTTTGTGATGGGGGCGAATGTCAAAATACCATAATTTTCACTCTAGCTTTACCTTCTGTTTCAAGTGTATATGCCAGCGGTACACAACCTTCTCTGGCCCATGGGGAATGCTACTGAGCAAGTATTGCACTGGAGGCCGTCATCCTTTTCTCTCCCTGTCCACATCAGTTTTATCTTTTTCATTTCTTCTGGCTACGAGCAACACTGGAAGGTCTTTTCGACAGCATGTTGACAAGTCATGTTTCAGGGATTACTGTTGCATCCTGTGTAGATTGAGATATGATTATTGTTTAAATATCGAGTGCTTTAGCAGTTGGCTTCTCTCCCCACTGAAGCTTTTATCATCTATAGCATTGCCATCAGATCTTACTCATCTAGGTACTGCATGTGTGCATGCATGCATGTGTGTATGTGTGCATATGCTTCATCCTCTTGTGCTTGTAGAGTACTTTTGCTGTGGTGGCTGTGTTACTATTTCCTCTTTTTATTTTCCCTTCCTAATCCATGCTCTGTTTTCCTTTTCTGACTGCAGATTTATTTGGGTTTGAGTTGTACCATGGGAGTTTGCTCCCTGTCTGTGTGGTATAGTCCTGGCCTTTCAATATTACTTTGTCTCCCAAGGAAGCCCTATGTGTGCAACTGTGCATTCTGCAAAGCACGGAGTGGCTTTTAGATGGGAGTCCACAACTGTGGTGTTCCTCCTGCAGTCCTTCAGGAGGTCAGGATCTCAGCAGGAGAATAAAAAAATGGCATGTTAGAGGGAATAGCTGGGACTGTTGGGCCAGAGGTGCTGATTTATTTGTTTATGAGATTTCTATGCCAACCTTCCCACAAAAGAAGCAGAGTAAAATATTAAAATAAGAAGGTACAACAAAACCAACATGCCCCCAAACTCAAAAGCAAATATCCCTCCCATTCCCCCAGCCTCTGGCCGAGGAGAGTGTACTCCCCCCTCGTGGCCAATCCATGCTACAGGCATTGCTTGGCCACACACTTATGGCAGTCAAGTGGCAGGGTTCAAGAGTCTTGCAAATGATCTGCTCCTTTCTGTGCTGAGAACTTCTTATGTATTTTGAGGTCCCTGGTTGCATTAGGAAGAGAGGATGGAAACAGGGTCTAGGCCTTTAAGACAGTGTACCCAGACTGGAAGTCCTGCCCCTACTTAGCTATATAAACACATAGCATGAGGCAGAAAGCTCCTGGCAGTGGGAGGGAGGGGGGATGTGGTTGGATGGAGCTGAGGCAATGCTGTGATGGTGAGTGGGCCTGGGTAAGGGCTGGATCTTGGGAAAGCCTAACAGTGATAGAAGAGGCCTGTGGAAAGACCAGGGCTAGAAGAAACTCAGTAAAGACTGAGTTTGGAGGCAACCTGATAATGGTAGCCTGAGCTGAGCAACATGCAGTGTCTGGATGGAGAGCCTGCAGTTAAGAAACTTTGCAGGAGAGAATGGACTCTTCAAGGGGTTTTGCTACTAATTGGGGATAAGTTAATTTTGTGGCTGACTTTTCTTGTTTGGTAGGTAATTTTCCTTTGTGGGGGGTGAGCCTCTTTAATTCCTTTAAGGTGAGCCATTAGAGCGAGCCTTTTGGATCTTTTTGGGTAAGCTAGCTAGTTGAACTCCTATGGGTATGACATTTCCCCAGTTCTGATAAGTGTGCCTTTTGATCTGTTTGGAGGGTGTGAGAAGGCAGGAGTTAGTGAGGGCCAAGGGTTTTATGATGTGACAGAGGAGAGGCATCCAGAAGATTATGCTCCGACTGAAATGAAGGCCCATTTTAAAGAAGAAAATCAAGGTGTAGTAGATGAGTGTGCTAGGTGTCTGGGTGGGCAGGCAGTTGTGGACTTTTGAATTGTGCAGCAGCTTTGAGTTGTGCACTATTCCATCTATTCCCCAGAAAATGTCCTTTGACTCTTCCTTGCTGGTTCCCCTTTCCAAGGAGTTTTCATTCCCTTTCCTTGTCTCTTAAGGCAGGTGTTGGTGATGGGTACAATCTCATTGTGACCTACCTGTACGCAATATGGCATCAATCTTCCTTCTGGTAAGTTACTTCTATTTCACAATAAACCTTGGTGTTATCAAGGGGATTACCTGCATGCTTCCCAAAGGGAGCAAGAATCACATAACTGGGGTCCAGATTTATTGATCTAAAAATCTATCCCATGTATAGAAACTTCCTACAGTATTAGTGTTCTCAGGTTCCACTCATCTTATGTCTGCATTGCACCCTTCAGGCCAGTCCTGCTGCTGGTGTAAAGTGGTAGAGCTTTGCTGATGGTAAAGGGGCTTTGTGTATTTATGCCTTCCAAACATCTTGTACAAAACAGCACTTTGCTTACTGCTGAGCTTCCAGCCCTCATCTTGGGTTTCAGTGCACAGCAGTCCATGCACAGTCTGAGCCATGAGGGCTCAGACACTTGGACACCAAACTTCCCTGGGGTTTTGGTGCATAAATATCTTTGAGGATCTGGGCCAATGTCTCTGCTGGCTTCCAGACAACGTGCTAGTGACAGAACCATGAGGTTTACAAGTTCTCTGGTGAACATGTAGTTGAGCAAGTTCTTGAGCCATTGGAAACTAGCTGTGAGACTTCATTTTCTGTGAGGAAGCCCCTTTCTATGCAACTTGCTTGGTCTCAGGCTTGATTGAATGGTGGTGTTGCTATCATGGGCAGCATTGATAATGTAGTCGGTACCTGTCTAATTTTTACTGAGTCATCAGTGCAATTTCAGGGAGCTTGTTAATTGCTGCCCTATGACCTCATATTACAAGTCAGCAGCCTTGGTTGATTATTTGGCTGTTTTTCTTTAATTGGCTGCACAAACTGAATTAAATTTTTATAGTCATAGAGTGCTCTGATTACTCTGCAAGCAGTTACTATTCCAGCCGTATATTTTAATTACAGATGAATAATCAATCCTTTTTAGTCTGTGAGTAATTTGCAGTGTTTAATTTGTTCCTTTGTTTCATTCTGTCTAAATAATTTATTTCACCAGCCTCTGCAGGCTGGTGCTGCGCCCTCTAGCCAGCCTTCCCATCTGTTTCTTTCAGATTTTGTGGGTGGTTTGATGTAACGGGAGCTAACAGGCTTGCTATCTCATGATCTCTCATGGGCAGGAACCAGAGGAAGTGGTCATAGGGGTCTTTCTTGGTCTTACAAGCTAGCAAACTACTGGGTGAATTGTTATGGGACAGTTTCAAAACATACAGTAGTTCCTGTTGACCTCACTGGGGTAAGGATTCTCTAGTGTTCTCAAGGCCAGCTGCTTAGGGCTGAGCCTTTGGAAAGTTGGACACTGTATTCCCATGAAACCCTTGTTCATAGATGTTAGGGCCGGAAGGGACCTCAATAGATCATCGAGTCCGACCCCCTGCATAGGCAGGAAAGAGGGCTGGGTCTAGATGACCCCAGCTAGATGCATATCTAACCTCCTCTTGAAGACCCCCAGGGTAGGGGAGAGCACCACCTGCCTTGGGAGCCCGTTCCAGACCTTGGCCACTCTAACTGTGAACAAGTTCTTCCTAATGTCCAGTCTAAATCTGCTCTCTGCTAGCTTGTGGCCATTATTTCTTGTAACCCCCGGGGGCGCCTTGGTGAATAAAACCTCACCAATTCCCTTCTGTGCCCCCGTGATGAACTTATAGGCAGCCACAAGGTCGCCTCTCAACCTTCTCTTGCGGAGGCTGAAAAGGTCCAGTTTCTCTAGTCTCTTGTCATAGGGCTTGGTCTGCAGGCCCTTAACCATACGAGTGGCCCTTCTCTGGACCCTCTCCAGGTTATCCGCATCCCTCTTGAATTGCAGTGCCCAGAATTGCACGCAGTACTCCAACTGCGGTCTGACCAGCGCCCGATAGAGGGGAAGTATCACCTCCTTGGACCTATTCGTCATAAAGTACCATTGACTTTTCTGATGGCTTCGTCACATAGCCGGCTCATGTTCATCTTGGAGTCCACTAGGACTCCAAGATCCCTTTCCACTTCCATGCCACCCAGCAGGTCATTCCCTAGGCTGTAGGTGTGCTGGACATTTTTCCTCCCTAGGTGCAGCACTTTGCATTTCTCCTTGTTGAACTGCATTCTGTTGTTTTCTGCCCACTTGTCCAACCTGTCCAGATCTGCTTGCAGCTGTTCCCTGCCCTCCGGTGTGTCCACTTCTCCCCATAGCTTTGTGTCATCTGCAAACTTGGACAGAGTACATTTCACTCCCTCGTCCAAGTCGCTGATGAAGACATTAAAGAGTATCGGTCCAAGGACCGTTCATATCCTGTAAAGCCTCTGCTGTTGCTTTTTTTTCTTATTACTTTTCTTGCTCTTCAGCAAAACACAAGCTTTATGGGGTCATTGTTTGAATCCAGAGAAATTTTAACTTAAAATTTTGTGATGCTTTTGTTTGTCAGTGCCAGTAAGGCAAAATCAAGATTAATATATTGGCATGGCAAACAGAAGATGATTGCCTGAAAACCCTCTTATGGAAGCATGGCAGTCAGTGCCAGTAGCATATTCACTGTTCAGTTGCTGCAGGCAGAGATCAAGCACACAAGATAGAGACACTTCACCCTGATTCTCAACAGCAGCTGGGCATCTCAGTTTTTGAGTTGATAAGTTATAGGGATTTTGGCTCAGGAGGCTTCTTCCAGATCATCGAATTCAGTCCCCTGCACTGTCCAGCAGTCATCTACCTGAGTTGTTCTCTGAATTGCTACTCCAGGTTTTCACTTAAAGCTTGCAAGGCACAAAACCAGAAACACCAGGCATGCATTGCAGGGTTGATGAGACCAGGGCTCATGCCCTGCCTCTGCAACAACTGGGAAGTCATTGATTAATAGACGTTCAGAAGATCTGTGGCCCATGAGGCATTTGAAATTTCTCTTTAAACTATTCAGGATCATTTAAGAGACCTAATTTATCAGACCATGCTGAGCACCTGCTCACTGTGAGAATCTGGCCCATTTAATGCCACAAATTGAACACCCCAAATTTTGATTTTGAAAGTCACTAGCTGCTCCATAAAGCAATGGCCTCAGATGTGTGTCAGTTCCTGACACATCAGATAGGAAGAAGTCTAGTCATAGAAAGTGTGGCTGTTTTTATGGGCTCCAGTCCTTCCTCTGTTGTGAGGATTTACAACCTGTTGCAAAACAGGTGTGCTACCCAGCACTGACTCCCAGGAGTGTTGGCATTTTGGGATCATGATCTTGGGGCTGCAAAGCCCATTTATTTTCTAGGCTGACCCTTTCTCCCTTCTAAATGGGGAAATTGAGGGACGCATGTACACATGATGAAAATTGCTTGTTTTTGCAGTTTTAATTGTGTCACACTTTATATGCATGGGGTTTTTTCATGCAATTAAAATGAGTTTATGCTGCAAACTAAACTAAATGAGGAGTATGCAATGTAGCTAGCTGTAACGTTGCAGCTTTTAATCTGACAGGTTTTTTTTTTCTCCCCCGGAGACTGTCCGCATCTCCTGCAGCTGGGGGGTGCACTGCCGGTGGGCCAAGTGGCCCCTGAACTGCAGAGGGCTCTAGGTCTTCCCTCCATCATGGTGGCATCCCCTGGGACCACCCAGGTGGGCAGCTAGTCTGCTGGGGGCTGCCCCAGCTCAGAGGCAGCACCTGCTGGATCCAACTGTTCCCCGAGCTCACTGGGGCTTCCAGCACTGTGTGCACTGTCCCAGCCATTTGGGACTGCCCAGGAATGGGCTGGCTTGCTCTTGGGTGAGCGTGGGGAAATGGCAGTAAGGTGGCTAGGTGTGTTGGCAGCTGGAGAAGGTGGTGGGGATGGTGCTTGGTGCTCTGGAAGCCCAATGAGCCTGAGCTTCCCCGAGCCTGGGCAGACTTCCAGAGTGCTCTGAACTATCCCTGCTGCCTTCTCTGGCCCACAGCACACCCAGCCGCCCTCCTGCTGCTTCCCTGCACTGCCCCAGGGACAAGCCAGCCTGTTCCTGGGTGGTAGTGGGAACTGGGAAGGTGGCGGGGACAGTGCAAGAGGCGCTGATCCCTGGTGGGTGCAGGGAAGAGTTGGATCTGGCCAGGTGCTGCCTCTGAGGTGAGGCAGCATCTGGCCCACTACCAGCCTGCTCAGGCAGCCCTGGGGGGCACTGCCACCATGGAAGGAAGAACCAGGGCTCCCTACAGCTCAGGGGCTTTTTGGCCCACCACTGGCAGCTTACCCCTGGCTGTGGGAGAGGTAGGCAGGCTTTGCAGCAGGGGGCGGGGGAGGGCACGGGAGGATTGAACCCCTTGCTGTAAGTGATGGAAGCCCCTAAATTGAAATGGTGGGTTTTTAATCATTACAATTAAAAATGTACCATTTCAACTTAGGGGGCTAAATGCCTGTCATGTGTACAAGTGCCCAGGGTGAACAACGTACCTGTTCAGATGGCTTCTCGCTACTGAGCTGTTACAGGCTAGGGGATTCTCTGATAGTCTTGTGGGATGTGTGGGAGTGGAGACTGCCTTAGGACCTGCTGCTTGCTTGCTCACCAAGGCACCTTTGGCTGCGGGGTTTCAGGCCCAAGGTCTGGCTTGTTCAAGGGAGGTGAATTTAAGCCTATCTTAGGGATTCCCCAATTGGTTAGTCTGCATATGTGGAATGAGCAGCCTCCACATATATAGAAAGGTCAGCTCAGAACTGTGGTGGTGTCTCCTCCTGGTCACAACCACTTGCTTTCAAATGAGAAGCCTTGTCATGTTGTTACACTGGGGATGATGATATTTTGTCTCCAGGAAGGATATAGGGGCTTTCAAAAGAGTCCAAGGGAGTTGGATACAAGTATTTCCTTGACATTTACAAGTGGATACCCAAGTTCTCTCTTTACTACTGAAGGGCAGTGCTAGTATTGAATCTCATCCTGCTGGCTATGGGTAGGTGCTGGCTTTCCCCTTTGCTGCCGTTAAAGAACCTGCTAGTGGTTCCTTGTGGGGGAAGGAATGGGGCCAGCACATGACAGGAGTATGTGGGGATGAGGGATTGGGTGAGAGTTGGAGGGGATGGAGGTTGGCTCCCATTTTGGCTGGTTGCTCCCAAACTCCTAGCCTTGCATGGTGAAGGGAGGAATTCACCTGTGCATCATGCCAGCATGTGGATCCACGCCAGTATCTTGATCAACCAAGGTGAAACTACAGTAGTCCCCAGTAGGAGAGAGTTGATGGGAGTGTAACAGAATAAGCCTATAGCAAAAAGGAGCTTTTATGGCCCCTTTAGCATTACTCTATCAGTCTCACGTTGGGGTATCTCCTTCCCTTTGGGTTGTGGCGGTGTAACAAGGGGCCTTCTCAGGACCGATCTACCAATGCCCCGCCCACTTGTTCTGGGCCAACCATCCATCTTCTCGCCTGCCATGCCTTGATGATATCTAATCAAGTTGTTAATTAGGCAGGAGGCTGCCCATTTTCCTGCCCCAATGCCAGGTGTGCTGTCTGCGTCTCCGTTCCTCCCCTTCACCACAGCCCAAGCCTTGCAGATGGCATCCAGAATTGTTAATTTCACCAGCTCCACTCTGGGCCCCAGAATCCTCCCATCCAGACCCCAACTGGATCCTTCCACTCAGGCAGTCTACTCCACCTTCATTCGGGGCTGCCTAGCTCCCTGCACCATTTCCCCTCTTGGGCATGGTCCCCCTAGGGCCTTTGGCTATACAGGCCCTGGACTCACCTCCAAGGCCAGTCAGAAACCCCAGGCCTTCAGCTCTGGGTGTACCTCATTGTGGGCCCCTGGCCCTTTTGACCATTCTGGTCCTGGCCCCAGCATTGACCAGTTGAGGGTACTTTACATCAGGCCTCCAAGCCTCTAGCTCCACTCTCTCTCCTGGGTCCGCCTTCTGGCCCTACTAGGTGTAACCCACCCAGTTGTGGGAGCTGGGGTTAAGGCACCCCAACCCGCCTTTCACTGGGGTGGTAACTGGCCTGGTATTTCCTGGAGGCTCCCATGCCACTGAGAGCCCCACCAGGCCACCCACTCCGGGCAGGGTGCAGTTTTAGGTCAGGACCAGGAGCCTCCAAACCATCCCTTACAGCTCCTGTCCTTACCTCCAGCTTGTTGCTTGCAGCCAGGCAATGTTACTGCCTGCCCTGCCAGCAGCAAACTGCTCTATTTATATGGATGGCCAGAGATCTAAAATGGCTGCTGCAATCAAGCACCTGCTGGCTGCTTGGCTGAGCCCTTAAAGTGGCAGGCACCCACAGTACCCTGCCACAGGCAACTTCCTGCCTACAGACCACGCTTGTAGTCACCATGCCCCTTTGGGCCCTCAAATACCATCTGCCTACAGCCCCTACATAGCCTCTTCCCAAGTACCTCTTCCGGCCTCTGGTGGGAGGAGAGCTGGCAGGAGAACATCAGGGAAAGGGGAGCTGGCTTTCTATCCAGCTAGGCCTATTGGGGCCAGATCCTCTTCTCTGTTCACTCCTGAAGCAGTCCAGGCCCTAGGGGCAGGTACAGCCTAGCATAAATCTGTGGTCTTAAGAGCAGTCTTAAGAAAAATCTGTGTGGATGCAGGATGATTCTATATGAGAAAACATTAAACTGTGGGATTGAGGCCGAGCACACTTATAGTTGGTACACTGTCCTGTGATACCTGGTACCTGACCCCTCCCTCATCCAAGTGGGCAGGAGCACCAAATCTGCCAGAATGTCTGTGGTGGGCTGGCTAGAGAGAAGGGCACTGCAAATGTGTGCTTTTGTTTTTGTTAACGTGGTATCAGAGCCATTTCCATTAGCTGAAAGTGCCACATGGATGCAATAGGAGCAGAAATGCCTGCACTCACAGTGGGAACTGCCTTTCTTACTCTCCATACTTGTTTTGACTAGAAAAGATTAACTACCACATTGTGGATTACTTAGCAAAATTAATGAAAAGGGTAAAATAGCCTGTGGTGCATCAACTGGGATGCACCACAGGCAGAAAGGCCATCATCTGAAATCTGCTCCTAGGGCAGCCACCTGCCAAATCTCACCCAGCCTTTGAATGGGGATGGAAATGGTGTGTACATAGTACTGGTAATTCCCTTTTAAAGTGGAAGAGAGAGCAGCAAATTTACCCACTGGCCATTACTATAATGGAGAAAATGGTGCTAGTCATCATTATGGCTGACACTCTCCTAAGCCAACATGGATCCAAGGACTGACCCTTCCCCATGAGCTGAAGGGGCAACAGGACCATTACCATGTCACGACTGAGCGCTGTCTCCGTGCAGCAAAGGGTGTATGCTGAGGTGCAGAAGCCATAAACCATTTGCTAAGCAGGATGACAACAGTCCTATTCCTTTTTGGGAGGCATGGTGGTAAAAGCACTGAGCTGGTGCTTATAATGGAACTAGCCTAGTATTTTTCATTTCTGTGCTGTTTGATGTGCTTCATTTGCTTTTACGATGGTGCTTGGGCATGATGAAATGACAATTTAATGTGTATAATAATTCATTTAAAGTTTTAGCTAGGGCTTGAATGAAGGTGACAGCATTTGTGAAAGCTAGTCAATGCTGGCCTTTCCCTGCCTGCTACCAGTGAGCAGTTTGTACTACTCTTGTTCTTGGAACTAGCTCTGTCCAGAAGTTTCCAGCCTTTATACTCAGTGCTACCCCTCTCAGCAGGGGGCTTCTGGGAGAAAAGCTCACACATAAGCAAGCATAGAGAAATGGGCATTCTGCTGGGTCAGCCCTGTTAGCTGCTCTTTGCATCTTAGCTGAAACATGGAGGATTACCGGGGCATGAGGTATATTTGTGCCCTGATAGCAGATATATGCAACCACTGCTTGCTTAAGCCAGATCCTGAAACTGTTTGAGGCATATGTTTAGCTTTAGTTGTAGGTCCACCCCAGCCAAGGATAGTATTCATGCATCTTTGCCATTAGCAAGATAGGGGCCCAGGTTACTAAATGGTATTCTTTAAGATGGTTCAGACATGGTGTTTTAGACAGGGGTTGGGCCATATCTGTTTTGCATATGAACTACACTTTGGTTCACAGCAAAGATTCAAATCTTCCAGCACACTGTGGAGCTGGAGAGCAGCTTTAACCTTGGCTTGGCCCAGTAGAGAAGACTGTTTCAACTAGTTTGCATTGCTGGGGCCCTACAAAGCATCCATTGTGAACAAGGAAGCAGATGTTTACTCGGGCAATGTTGGATTAACCTGGATTAACTGGTCAGTGCTGTTTGTATGCCCAGTCCCAGCTCTGCTGCATAGATTTAATTGCACATTTATAGGCCAGCAGGATATTATTTCTACAAAATCTGGAGGTGACAGTGGGCTCATGCATGGCCTTTTGGCAGCTAGGACAGCAGAAGCCCTCAACCTTCTCTTCACCTTGTTGACACTTTCCCCCACCGTTCCTTATTATTGCCACCTTGGGCTCAGCTCCAGCAATATAGCAGTGATAGCAGTGCTCCAAGCTCCTACCAGCATTTTAACCATTGTGTTGTCTACTCCTGTTCAGAGCAGATCCATGTGGTGTACCCATTTAAGATCCTTGAAGCCGCCTGAATCTACTCTCCATTAGAGCTCCCACAGGTGGAGCTGAAGAGAGCAATGCAGATGGTGGAGACTACCCATAAAAATCAGCATGGACATGGCTTCCAAATCACTGTTAAGTCTGGCTTGGCTCCATCCATGCTAGCCTGGTGAAACTCCAAGCAGAAGCAGGTGAGGTGGTGGTAGGTTTGAGCCACCAACCTGGAATCCAGGTCCCTACAGTATTCCATGTTGCTGGGACTTGGCTTGGCCTGTTACAAGAAACAGGGCCCACTCCAAAGTTTGGAACAGGACTTGCATATTCTTTGGGGATGTAGGACCCCAGGTTCAGCTTTGGATCCTGAGTACAACTTTGTGAAGTTCCTGGAATGAATGAGTGCTTGACATGCCCAATCCTGTATGCTGACCTCTCCTGGGGAAGTCGTTAGAGCTGTTGGCACTGAACACTTCGCAGGATTGTGCCCTTGGGCAGGCAACCATGGCGGGTGGCCACTTTTGCTTGGCTCTGAGAATGCAGAACTTGGAAACCTGTACCTGCCCAGCACAAGTTTAAACATCAACAGCTCTTTTTTCTTCCTACCACTACCACTTGTGAATTACAGGACGCTGTTCCCCCAGTGTGGAAAAATCCCATGTCCTGAACTTGTCTTCATCTATAGTAAATTTGGAGGCAGGGGAGAAATGGAGGGGGAGGGATGGGGAATATGTTTTGTGATTTATTTCCCCACCTTTGATGTCCTCATTCTTTTCTCCTCCTCCTCACTCTAAAAACATTTGCAATCTCCCTTTTCTTGCTTCAAGCTTTTTTTCCCCTTGATCCTGCTGCTTTAATAAAGTAAAACATTGTGTGCCCCAGGTATAGATTTGCTGAGAGTTAGTTAGTTTTGAAATTCCATGTAGAACGAAGAGTCCTGAAAGGCTTTTTTCTTTGCCATGTGTTTGGCAAAGAAAGGTAGAACAGATTTCTCTTCCCCGCCCCATTACAAATATTTGAGAGAGGAATGGGATGGCTGCCTCCTGCTGTGCTTAGTGCATCACCAGCTATGGCAAGGGGAACAAAGACAATCAATGGAGGTGATTCTGACACTAATGTTTTGCCCACTCTGGCAATTTGTTTGATCTCTCCAGTAAAATGTACTTGGCTTTTTGGGGCCAGATTTACTCAGTCTTTAGAGACCACATAGAGGAGTAGGAGAAATTGAGGTTCCTTTCCTTGTGCGCTCAGATAAAGGGGAGACTAGGAAAAGAGGTGCCCTCTGGAGCAGGGAATGCAAAGAAGCAGGAGGTGGGTAGAAGGGCAGATGGAGCCTCCAATATGCCAGCCAGCAGAGGAGACGCGTGCTTTGCCATGCTGTGGAGTGCCCCAAATTAATTTGTGCCCAGAACAATGGGGATGTCTGGGAGGAAATGCACCTCTGAGGCTGTTTCTCTTTTGGAAAAAGGGGTCACATTCAGGTTTGAATGTTGCCTTTTTAGCTGTTGGTTAAAAACCACAAGTTGGGAAGTGTTGCCCACAGGACCTTCCCACATTATTCCTGGCCACAGGAAATTAAAAACATTGTAACCAAGGGTGAGGGGGTCTAACCCAGCACAATGTTGCCTTCAACAAGTTACTTTCTGGATAGATGTTACACATGGTCTAGTGAAACTGAGGTATACTGGAAAGAGCTAGACGTGGAATATGAACATCAGTGCCATGGATAGGAAGGTCAGTTTGCCTGAAAGGGCCATAGGACAATTAAGATGTAAAATTAATACACTTGAGTTGCACCAGATTAATGCCTTTGCAGCATAGCCAGTATCAGGAAAATTGCTACTGATTTACACAAGAGAAATGGAGACCAGAATGAAGCCTGTCATTTGATCCATTTAGGTTTGAGGCTTTGTGAATTTCATGAAAATACGTATCTCGAAGCCAAGTTTATGTAGCAAACCTTCCCAGGGGTGGGGGCAGGTAGAAAACAGATAATTAATCTCTACAATACACATACTATGAGAATTTAATGGAAGATCAAATTTTGATTTAAATTCAGAGCTTCCATTATTCATTCCTTTGTCACCTCACTGTTTCAGTGATAAAACTAGCATTCAAAATAGTTGATTAATACATCTTTCAGAACCAAAAAATGCAGTTGAAAATATAGCGGTGCAAAATGCTTTCTAAGTTAAAACAAATCTGAAAAAGTTTACCTTATTCTTTCAGATCTGTTTCTCCATATACTACAAACAGCCATATGCTTTCTGCTAGAAATGACTTATTTTTAGGTTGGGAAAAATCAACAAGAAAGAATAAAAGTATACCCTCCCTGCCAGAGCAGTGTGGGTGTATTTCTTGTGATAACATTGGCAATAAATTGCCTTTACACCCGCCCAGCCAGGAAACTTGAAGATGTACTGCTACACTCAAAACCAAAAGTAGATGAACTATAATCAGTTTTTGGTTGGTTTAGCGTGCTTTCATTTGATCTGAACACCTATGACTACTCTTGGGCTTAGAGAGTTGTGTTAGCACAGTTGGGAGGGTACATTACATCTGATTAGCAACGAAGTCTTACAATATTTAATAAAAGAAATTCAGAGGATGGAAGATGAGGGGATAGATCCATAGAGCTCTTTAAGCATCATAGGCCCTATTTCCTAGGTGCCTCACTGTTAGTCAGTGACTGTGGAAGCCCAAACCCTGCTCCTCAAGGTAGTAAAGTGTCTAACTCCAGGGAGAATGGAGATGTCGGTCTCTGGGATTATCACCTGTGAGCTCAGGAGCGGAGTGCCTAGGCTGGGCCTGTTTTTTCATGAAAGACTTGTGAGAGGAGAAAACTCCCCCATGATACAGCTACATGAGCACCTGACTGCACAGTAACTGCCAGTATTGCACAGTCCTGGCGGTGCACAGGTCGTTTCCAACCCTACTGCACAGTAGTGTTGGCATCACGGTTCATGCCCACTGATGCTATGTTGCTGTAGCTCATTGCTATCTATAGTACTATAGATTTACTATAGTAAATAAGATACTATACATAAGATACTATACATAGTATCTTATGTAAATGTGCCCCATGATAACTAATGGCCCATCAGCACTGGGGAGTGGGAGTCTTGTTTTCACACACCCAGACCTCTGAAATGAAGCAGGGACTTGAATACAAATACCCACCAGCAGGTGTGTCCCCAGCTAACAGGCTATGGTGTACATGGGAACAGATCACTCTCAGTTTTGCTTTTGAATCTGTTCTTTAAACAATCAAGTGCTCATTGCAGTTGGGACTTTGAGCCTGACTTGCCTACAGCCCAGAGGAGTGTACTAGCCAGTGGGCCACTGACTGTAGTGGGCACAAATCTGCATCAGCCAGGCCTAGGCAGTCTTGTTACGTGTACACCCGGTGGCATAAGTTCATGAGTGCAAGGATCCCTTTCCTGGTACCTGCAGCTGTCTGAGAACCCCAGCTAAGCAGAGACCCTCTGTTGCCAACTTGTGGTAACTGATGGGCAAGGGCTGAGTGTACCTATTTTGGGGATCCTGGTTAAAATGAAGTCAAGTTTTGAATTTGGATGCAATGAAAGACTGTTATCTCTAATGGGTAATGAACAAACAAGAGAATGACACTGCAAGTGTCTGGGCTGAGGGGTCAGCTGGCTTGTTCCTACCTTCTGGAAATGCAAGTGATCCCTGGATTAGGCAAAGAAGTGATGGCAGAAAAAAGTTCTGGGTTGTCTTGTTTGTGGTTGGGAGTTTGTGTAGGCTCCTTCTAGCATTGCTTTCTCTGTGAAGATTGGGATGGTTCACAGAACTGTAGGTTTGAATGAAGCTAGAGCTCTGGGGGCAGCATGTTCTTCATACTTTTCTGGTATATTTCTGAGGTGGGTACAGGGTACTTGCCAGTAGGCAAGTAGACTATTTTGCCATTTATCCAAAAGAGCACTTAATTCAAAATATCCATTGGATGCCAGGTTCCTTTAGGTATGTTGGTCCAGATCTAGACTGGTAAACTAGGCACCTAAATGGGGCTAAGATGGAAATTTAGTGCCTGAATCACAAAAAGATTCAGGATAACTTGGCTGTAGTAGCCATAAAACTGCTTATGTGCCTAAATTCAGCTGACATCTATAGCTGGTATCTGTACATGCTAGGAAATGCCCTGGTCTGAGCAAGCTCAATGCCTAGAGCTGCCAAAATGGTCAGAATCCAGATACGAGGCAGGGCAGCATCTAAACATCACCTAGGTCCCCAGAGGGGTCTGACTGGGTATTTGTTGTCCAAAGCACACCAGCAGTAGAACTGCCTTCAGAATGAAACACAGCAGCCATGCATGTTTGCATTAAAAACATGATGCTACTGGCCACCTTTGACATGACACATAGTGGTTAGAGCACTCATTCAGGAAGTGGGGAAAGGTGGCTTATGGCCCTCCTCACTCTGAAGGGATTGAAACCCACATCTCTCAGGAGGCTACCCTATCAATCTGAAGGGGAGTGTATTCCCTCTTCTCTTTGTGAGAAAGTTGGGGCACAGCCAGGAATACAAGAGTCACAGGGCCAGCAAGAGAAGGAAACGGCACCTGAATGTGCAGCCTAATGTTCAGGGCAATCCCTGAACAGGGCATTCCTCATCCCAGGGCATCCCTCATCTAGATGAAGAGTCCTGGTTTACAGTCCTTGCTCTTGAGCCTATTTATGCTTTTTATCCACTGATTGGCTAATGTAAAATGTATAGCCAGTCCTGGGAACCTGGCCTCTTGGGTACTTGCCTTCAGGAGAGTCAGTGCTCTGGGTCCTGTGCGGACAAAATCATCCATTGTATAGCTTGGAATCAGGTGGCTCAGCTCTAGAAAGGGGCAGAGTTCAGACACACTTTGACTTAAATGTTTCCTCTTGGCTGCGTCTTGGTGGCTCCCTGCTTAGCATCCAACTCTTGACCTCACCCTTTAGAGACACCCAGGTCTTTCCCCTGACTTTATAGAGAACTTGGGCACATCCCTCTGCTTCTTTTAAGTATTCTTCTGGGGCCAGGCACCTTATATTTCAGCCAGCTGGATCTAAGTGGGAGGTTCAAGGGAGCCTGGATTTTGCCTCCTGTGTTTCCTGGTCTAAACCTGACATTACATTTGTTACTCTCTTGTTCAGTGATGCTAAATTTTGCCCCTCACTAGGGGTATGTCTACACATTCATTAATGTGTTTTAGGTAATGCACATTTAATTTAGTACCTCCATTGTGAGGTACTAGAAAAATGCATTAGCCTATTTTAATGCACATTAAAGTGCATGTGTAGATGCACCTATCTTGAGGGGAAAAAACAATGTAGCTGTCCTATGTTAGATCAATTATTAACAAAAGAAGCTACTTGCCTTTTGCTCCAGGCACCTGTTCAGTATTCATATTGACTGATGCATATGGCAGCAGCTGTAATAGGTTAAATAAAACAATATTGCTTTGGTATTATACTGTAACTTTTGAAAAGAAAAGGATAAATAAGTCTGTTCCCTAATTTTAACTGTAAGCATGCTCTTTTCCTCATTTGCTATGTCTAATTCTTATCTGGTGTAATATATCCCTGCTGGCAGTTTGATTTAATTGGCCTTGTGGTAACTAATTCAAGCTAGCACTTTAATTAGGTAATTATTTTGTTATAAAAGCTGTTTTGTAGTGTGCCAGAGAGGAGCTGGGATTTCCAGTTTTCTCTCACTAAAATTAAGTTGCCTGCTTTTCCAAAGGAAGTGGAATAAAAATGCAGGCCTGGATTTTGCAAACACTTATGCCCACAAGTAGCTTTATGCGTGTAAGTGGCCCCATTGAGGAACGACAGTCACACTGGTTACTTGTGCAGAAATACTTGCAGGATCTATAAGGAAAGAAAATGAATATAAAGTGTGCAAGGTAGTAATTAAGGTATGTATATACATCCATCCATACAAACATGGGTGTGGAGGGGGCCCCCAGGGCCATCAAGTCCAGTTCCCTGCATGTGCAGCCCTGTTTCCCCAAGGAATCCCTGAAATTGCCACTTCAAAACCTCGCACACAAGTGTAAGCCACAACCCTCAAAACACCAGCAATACCCTATAACCTGTCATTGGTAAAAGTGGGGGAGACAAGGGTACTGTCATTGCAATGACACATGCTAGGAAAAGGACCTGTGCCATGCTACAAAGGAAGGCAGAACCCTCCACAGTCCATGCTATAGGATCTAGAGGTAAAATTCCTTCCTGACCTTGAATTTGATGATCAGTATGACCCTGAGTGCAAAAGCAGGAACCTCTGGGTTTTCTAAGTACCAGAAAGGTTTTGAATGGGGTGCACCAATGTTCTATCTGTCTTAGCTATGTCCACCATCCCAATGCTTTGGAGGAAGACAAGTTCTGCCCCGCTCACCCCTTGGAAGCCAATGACATTTACAAGGCAAAACAAATTCCATTTTGGCCCATACAGTGGGGCCACTGTTGGTCAAAATGTGGTCCAGAAAAATCTTTAACGCTTCAGGAGAGCTACTTCTATATCCCAGTGTGGGGATCCTGCCACGTATCACTGTCATGGATTCCCCAGAGGAACTCTTCTTTGGGACCCCCAGCGTTAACAGTCTTTCAGAACACCCTCTGAAACCAGTCCAGGCACAGCTTCTAGAGTGGAGGGACTGACTCCTTAGACTCTGAGACCAGGCCTTCCAGTCCCTGCACCATCTCCTGTCTCCCTGAGCTAACTATGGTTCTCCTTGGAGAGTTACCTTCTGGCTTAGATCCTGGAGAGGGACTTTGTTCCTTTAAAGTGGTAAAGTGGACTCAGTCACATGCAATGAAGCTGGCAGCTCTTCTTGAACAAAGACACCTTTTATTAGTCAACAGCAGCACAGCAGGCAATGTTCTTGGGCCACAAGGTCTAGACCAACTTTTAGGCAGAGTCCCAGTCAGGTAAACAGCAGTAGCTGTTCTCTGTCAAGACTGTCTCTTCTCATCCTGTTTCTCTCTCTCCTTGTCCCTGGAAGTACTCTTTTCAAGTCAGCCTCTCTTGTGTTAGGGTGTCTTTGTCCCTCCCAGATGCCAGAGACAGCAAGGAATCTCCAGGTGCTGAGGTCGGAATCCAGTGGTACTCTGAATGGGTACTCGTATGCAGACTGGTCTATTGTTTTCTTGATAGACCTCTACTAGGCAATGGGTTAATGCAGCTGGGTATCTGGGGCAGCAGCAACTTCCAGCTACTGCCATGCTGCCAGCACAATTGTGCAGCTGCAGTTGCCCCATCTAAGTATTGTGACTGCCTCGGTGGCTGAGATCCTTAGTGCAGAGCCTCCTAGGTCTACTTCAAAACAATATTAACTCATTCTTTCCCTGTGTACAAACCAATAGGGGAGGCTGAGATGGGCAACACTATTGTAACGTAAACACTGTTAACGCAGAAATATTACAGGCTATACTATAGTCTGCCCCACACATGGAGAATCAAAAACTACCTGCCCTATTATACCATCACTTCCATTTTTATCCAGTTTAATTTCAAATCAAATGTTCTTTACCACCACCACTTTCCTTGGAAGACCATTCCCTAGTTTCACTCTTTTGATTGGGATGAAAAGATAATTTCTAACTAAATTTATCTGCTTCAGATTATCCAATTTCAATCCTAATTTAGCCACTTTATAGCCATTAGATCTCATGCTTATGCTGACTTCTTTCAGCCTAAAAACCTTCTCTTCTTTCCTTATTCACCTCCCAAATATACTTATGAAGGGTGAACCCTTTCAACCTCTGTTGGCTACTTCCAGTTTTGGATCCTCCTACCCCCCTCCAGAAAGGATTGGACAAATTGTAGAGAGTCCAGCAGAGGGCAGTGAAAATGGTTCAGGGGCTGGGACACATGACTTGAGGAGAGGCTGAAGGAACTGGGCTTATTTAGTCTGCAGAAGAGAAGACTGAGGAGGGATTTG
The DNA here is from genome assembly GCF_000455745.1 of Alligator sinensis. NCBI lineage: Eukaryota > Metazoa > Chordata > Crocodylia > Alligatoridae > Alligator > Alligator sinensis. The sequence continues at coordinate 1,108,086 of NW_005842266.1, read as the reverse complement.
ATAGCAACCTTTAACTACCTGAGGGGTGGTTCCAAACAGGATGGAGCTGGGCTGTTCTCAGTGGTGACAGACGACAGAACAAGGAACAATGGTTTCAAGTTGCAGCAAGGGAAGTTTAGGTTAGGTATTAGGAACAACTCTCATTAGGAAGGTAGTAAAACACTGGAACAGCATACCCATAGAGGTTGTGGATTCTCTATCCTTGGAGGTGTTTAAGATCTGAAGAGAGAGCCTTTGCTGGGGTGATCTGGTTGGGGATGGTCCTGCTTTGAGTAGGGGATTGGACTAGATGACCTCGTGAGGTCCTTTCCAACCCTAATTTTCTATGATTCTGATTGTTCACACCCCACTTCCTGTTGTCAGCTTATTCTCAGCATGGAGACTTTGCAAAATTCTCCCAGCTTTTCTGCCTTAAGCTCCTAGCTTCTAGAGCTGTTATCATTTGGGCCAGCCTTGATCCCAGAAGGCTATTTTCTTATTATTCATGAAGAGGCTGTGCCTGGAAAAACTCCTCTTGGCAAATGCCTGCTAGCATTTATACATCTCAAAGCCCTGCATCTGCCTTCTGACTGTTTCCTGATCTCTCTCCTCTCCTCTCCTCCCTCATGTTGTTATCATAGTCATGTACCTCTGTGGGTTCCCCCTCTTCTGATCTCTCCATCAAGTCCTCATCCTCGGTGGGTGTCTGAGAGTTCTCTTTGGATGTATTGACTGCTTTCTTCCATCACCTGCTTAGAGCTGCTGCTCTTACATCATTGGACCTGTTGGGTAGCTGTGCAGGGTGCTGGGCATGGCTGGGGACAGTGGTGACAGTGGGCGGGTTCCTCCTTCTTCCTGTTTCCTCTTGCCCCTAGTGTCTTCCAGCATCTGCTCTCAGCCAGCAGGAGGAGGAACCTGTTACTGTTTAAAATGGGGGTGCAACTGCACCCCCACATGCCTCTGGATCCACCTGTTTCCATCCAACTCCGAGGAACTCTGCTTCCAAGTAACATTCAAATGAGTTCAGGGAGATGCATTTCTTTAGTCACCTGCAGCAATTTGGCAAGGAGCCATCAATGCCTGACAGTATCAGATGCTGCCTATAGGTCTATAAATACAGCTCCTGTGATCAAACCTTTTTCAAAACCATCTTCAATATGTTGTGTAAAATTTTGAGCAGCTGGTGTGTGTGAGATTTTTTTTCCCCCCCCCCACAGAGAAGCATGTTCATCATGGGTCCTGCCAGACTGTGATCTACAATTCCTCTAAGACCAGCATTAGTAGCCTACCAAGAGTGAGAATGGGGTCAGGACTCATGTAGCTAGAAATGCGGAGGGGGAAGGGAGGGAAGGAGGTAGACTCTAGGGCTTTCTGGATAAGGACACTGAGACTGAGACTGACTGTGTAGCCAAGGAGAGTAGGACTGGGACAAGGAGCCAGGGATGGGGAAGAGACAGGACTGGGTAAAAGACAGGTTGGTGAAGAGAGGATAGGAGGTGGAACACTAGGGCCCCTGCAAAACTCAAATGGTAATCTTGTGGCTATGCCAGATGAGAGAGCTGATATTTTTAACAGTTTCTTTGCCTCTGTTTTCTTGAACAGGGACCAGGACATCCCTCCTATGAGAGGTAGGGACAATTTCGGGAATAGCTCTGTCAGGCCTTCGGTCAGCGCAGATGTAGTTGGGGATCTTCTGGAAGGGATGGACATTTTAAAATCTGTAGGTCCATATGCCTTCCCCCCAAGGGTGTTGAGGGAGCTGGCAGGGGTCATTGCGGAGCCCTTGGCCCGGCTGTATGAGCATTCATGGTCATCTGACCAGGTGCTGGGGGATTGGAAACTAGCTAATGTGGTCCCAATTTTTAAGAAAGGGAAGAAGGAGGACCCAAGTAACTATAGGCCCGTAAGCCTCACCTTGGTGCTTGGGAAGATCTTGGAGAGAATCATCAGGGAGCACATCTGTGGGGGGCCTGCAGGGGAGATCATGCTCAGGGGCAATCAGCATAGGTTCATCAAAGGCAGGTCCTGCTTGACCAACCTGATTGCCTTTTATGACCAAGTAATGAAATCCTTGGATGATGGTGTCGCCGTGGACGTAGTCTTTCTAGACTTTAAGAAGGCCTTTGACACTATCTCTCACCCCATCCTCATCAATAAATTAAGTGACTGTGGCATTGATGCCTATACAGTTGGATGGGTAAAAAATTGGCTGATGGGGCGCGCCCAGAGAGTAGTGGTGGACGGGTCGTACACAACCTGGTGAGATGTGAGCAGTGGGATCCCCCAGGGCTCGGTCCTTGGGTCCGCACTGTTTAACATCTTCATTAGCGACTTGGATGAGGAGGTTGAAGGCACGTTGTCCAAGTCTGCTGATGACACTAAGATGTGGGGCGAGGTGGACATAGTTGAAGGGAGAGAGGGGCTGCAACTAGATTTAGACAGACTACAAAAGTGGGCAGATGAGAATAAGATGGGGTTCAACGTAGATAAATGCAGGGTGCTGCACCTTGGGAGAAGGAATCCACAGCATACATACAGGCTGGGGAGTTCCCTTCTTGAAAGCACAGAGGCGGAAAGGGATTTTGGAGTCATTATTGACTCCAAGATGAACATGAGCCTCCAATGGCAGACCGCAGCCAGCAAGGCCAGCCATACCTTGTCACGCATCCAAAGATGCATCTCAAGTTGGTCCAGAGAGGTGATACTCCCCCTCTATGCGACACTGGTCAGGCCGCAATTGGAGTACTGTGTCCAGTACTGGGCACTGCACTTTAAAAAGGATGTGGCCAGCCTAGAGAGAGTTCAGAGGAGGGCCACCCATTTGGTGAGCGGGCAGCAGGACAGGCCCTATGAGGAGAGACTGAGGGTCCTGAACCTGTTCAGCCTCAGCAAGAGGAGGCTGAGGGGGACCTGGTGGCTGCCTACAAGCTCATCAGGGGAGATCATCAGCAAATAGGAAGAGCCCTTTTTTCCCCAGCACCACCTGGGGTGATGAGGAACATTGGTAATAAGCTGATGGAGAACAGGTTTAGGTTAGAGATCAGAAGGCAATATTTTACAGTTAGGGTGGCCAAAATCTGGAACCAACTTCCCAGGGAAGTGGTCCTCGCCCCTACCTTGGGCAAATTCAAAAAGAGGTTAGATGATCACCTGTCTGGGGTCTTGTGAACCCAGCATTCATTTCTGCCTGTGGCAGGGGGTCAGGTTAGATGATCTGATTAGGTCCCTCCTGACCCTAGCTACTAGGAAACAGGAGGCACCCACATCTCCAAAGCATGGGATGGTACCCAAGATCCTGGTCTCACTATTCGTCTGCTGTTAGCAGATGCCTGAGACCAGAATGTGCCTCTCATCCCCCTTCTGTGTTCTTCTGTACAGAAGGTGGCCACCTACTTCTGCTCTCAGCTGGTTATTTTGCTTAAGTGGAAGAGGTCTGTGGATTGGGCTTTTAAAGCTTCTTGCCCAGCTGACAAACCATCTGGGTGTCAATATAATGCAACCTGATGCTGGTTGCGTCTTTTCTGGTTAGTTTTTTAAACATCAAGGAAACTGCATACCTGCCCTCCTTCATCCCCACCAGAAATGAATGAACAGTATTAAAATATCACAGTTAAACACTCTAAAGGTAGGAAATGCCAGACTTAATTCAACTTATTTTTTGTGTTATGATATAATCATTAATTTCATGACACTGGATGTTAAGCATGCATTAGAACTATGGATGTAGTGGCAGCTTTTAGTAATTTAAGAGATGTTTAAACTTTTATTGTTTAAACTATTCCTCTCCCTCTATTCAATTGGATTCATAAAACTAAGCGCTCTCTTCTGCAAAGGCTGTGATATGTCAAACCAGCCCCTAGTAGCACTGGAGATTGCTAAAGCATAAAATAGATGTAATTACTACTGACATGTAAACCCACTTTACTGTCACTTTTCAAAGGTGTAAACAGAATCTCCAAATATGGCATATTCTTGCCACTTCTTCTGCCCCATGGACAAGTCTCTCAACTCACAATTTACCTGTAGGACCTGCATCTTTCAGATTGATGAATGTGCCATATTTTTTTCTCAGAAGTAGAGTACAACTCAGACCATTTCCATTTATTTCAATTAGCATTTTAGTGTCTTGATAGCTTCTGTTTTACTGGGATATTCAACAGGTTTTTTTGCTCAAGGCAAGGAAAGAATCTAGTAAATAAACTGCCAGCCAAAACCAGGACACTAAGTCAGTCATTCTTGTTCTGATCACAAAATTAAAAAAAAGTGAGGCATGTTTTACACATCAGTCACTTCCATGCATTTACTGATGTTTCACATCAACAAAAGCATGGTAATCCCATGAAATTTAGTTAATTGTGTGTGCAAGCTGATTACCTTACCAGCTCACAAATTATACTGATTTATCTGAGAGAGATGCCAATAGCTTGTAATTTTTGCTTTTCTCAACAAAGTCTCTCCTATCTGAGTAGCTCAGCAGGCTCAAGTTGTTAACCAAAGCCACTGCATTTCTCCAGACCTGTCTAACTATGTTACTTCATACTTTTTAATTTGCCCATTGCAAAGGCTGTAACAAGCAGGACTTTGTGAAGCAATTCTGAAAACAGTCCCTTTGAGTGATTTGCAATAAAACCTGTATCTGAATTTCTGTTCAAAGAACTTGAACCTGAAATTGAACTGGAAGTAGAATGAATGTTTCAGAGTCCTGCGGCACAGACCTTAAAATGGAAATTACTACTGCAGAGAAATGAGACATTACAAACCAGGGAACTTGGACAGATTTACCAGTTCTCAGTTAGGGTTTTCATAAAAACACAGGATTTGTCATTCTGTATTGGACCATCAGTCTCTTAATCTGCTATACTGCTAAAAGTGGCAACCAATAAGCGATGATTCAGAGAAGGTGAAAATAACCCACAATTCTTTTGGTCACTTATACAATGCTTCAGAGTCAAATTTCTTCCTATTCCCTCATGGAATTAGCTACTGTTAATGTTTTTCTCTTTTTGTAAAGCTAGTGAGCACAAGTCCATTTTATTGATCTCCAGAAGAAAGCAATAAATTCACTGGAATGAAAACTAAATTCCAACATTTTTTGTTCTGTCAACTGGGAATTACAAGATTTAGGCTAGATATCTCAGCTGATACAAATCATTGTGCATCACTCAAGTCAACAAAGTCATCCTAGTTTATGCCAAACCAGGCTTTGCTTCAGTATCTATTGACCAGTAAATTCTAATAAACAAACTGACTAGCTATAATCATAATGGAATATTTAACATTAATGAATAAAAAAGCCATCATTATTTTACACCCCCTTCTATGACTGAAGAGAGCAATTTGAGAGAGAAACTGCAGAGGAATTGCTTTAATGTTGTAGATTTAAAGGTTTGTTTTTTTTTAATTATTATTATTTTGTGAATAGAGGGGCATATAACCAGATCAGTTTCAGAACTGAATGCACCCCACAAAAAGACCTCCTTCCAAAAGAGGAGACAAATAATATTTGCAAATCTGATTCAACTAAGAGGAGGATAATAAGACTATAGATGAGAGAGAGAGAATGATTTACCAACTACCCTGGAAGTATAAATGTCTCCCTCTAATCTCTGTTTTGTTCAAAATGTTAAGTGGCACTTCAGTAATCTTCCATTTCAGTAACAAAACCCAGGGATTTTTCATGACAGTTACAATAATAGTTTTTTCTTAGAACATGTCCTCCTTTCTTCCTATGCTTTCTTCTGCCAACTCTCTGCTTTTTTGGATATATCAAAAATTCTACTTAATCCTGCAAAACAATTAACATTACACATTCTGTCTCCAAAGCAAAGTCAGACATGTGGTAAAATTCTGATCTCATTCACCTTGATGTTAATCTTGGGAAACTTTAATAACTCCAAGGTCTCTTTCTTGAGTCATAACCAGGGATCCTCGTTTTCTCCGATTAAAAACTGAAGATTCTCTGATTTTAAAAAACCCAAAATCCGCAATGAAAATAAATACATAAATGTACGCACGCACGCACGCATTGTGTGTGTGTGTGTATATGTGTATATATACATATATATGTATCAATTGAACACAATGTTTTATTGATATATTTACAATTTTAAAGCAGTTTGGAAGCCTGTCAGTTTCTTAATCACTGTAGTAAAATACATTCTAAATACCTATAAATTTTGGTATTGGATTTTGGGTTTTTTATCATGGAAAATCAGAGCTCCCCCTGCCCGCTTAGTTCATCAGGATGCAGGTCCAGGCCCCTCACTCATGCCCCCTCCCCCCGCATGGGTCGGCAGGAGCCCCCAGCTTCCAGGGCTCCAGGGACCTAGGTCTGCAGCCCCTTGCAGCAGGGCCTGAGCCCCAGCTGCCACCCACAGGAGGCGGTGGCTGCTGCGGCAGAGTGGAGTGCAGAGGCAGTCTCCCCCTCCCCCATGTGCAGCATGGCTGGAGTGGAGCCCGTGCGGATGTGGGCTGTCTGCTGGGGGCTTGGGCTCCCTGCCCTGCTTCCCTCCTCTCTGGGACGTTCTGTGGCCCAGTGGGTGGGACCTGATATGGCTGGGCAGGGAAACTTGTTGCCGCTGCTGCAAGTCCCATGTCACCCTGGTGAAGTGCCCCCTGACCACCTGGTAGCAGCAGGAGGCACAACTCTGTGCTGCCAACCCTGCTGCTGCTGGGTGGGTAGGGGGCATTTTTCCAGGGTGTTGCAGGGCTTGCAGCAATAACGGGCCAAGTCCTGCTCTGCCCTACTGTGTTAGGTCCCATTTGCTGGGCCACAGAGGGCCCAGGGGCAGAGCAATAGGGCAGGGAACCTGAGTCTGCAGCAGGCAGCCTGCACCAGCCCTGCACACACATCTGGGGGGCACGTACCCCTCATGCCCCACCCGGGAGTGCACGCAGTGGCAGAGAGCCAGTCCCCTGCCCCTTGGACAAGCTGCCCATGACTCCATCCCACTCCCTGCCCAGGCCCTGCGTCTGTGCATCCTGGCCCTGGGCCCTAAGTCCCATGCACTGCTCCAGCTGGGCAGCAGCCCCAGCCCCTGCCCTGCCTTCCTCCCTCCCTATGGGAGCCTCAATTGCCTGCCCCCTGCTCCCCACTGCTGGAACTCTGCTAGCCTGCAGAGAGCTCTTTGCAAAAGTGAAAAATCCACGTGTTCCTTTGTTAAAATGAAAAACCCCTCAACTTTCTCAGTTAAAGGGGAAAATCTGCATTCTTTTCTGTTTTTCTGTGGGAAACAGAAAACCCAGCTCCCTGGTCATAACTAGTTAGAGCCCAATACTGTGTACAGATATTTGAGGTTATTTTTCTCCCAAGTGCAGTACCTTGCACTTCTTGACATTAAAATTCATCTGCCACTTTTTGCTCACTCACTGAGCTTGGTGAGATCTTTCTACAATTCCTCACCATCAGCTTGGAATTTAACTACCTGGAATAACTTAGTACAAGTTTCCCTTGCTTTATGCAGGTTTTGTATGTGAAAATTCACTCTTATGCAATGACCCTTGTTCTACGAAAAATTCATTATAGATGAGGTAAATTCACTCTTATACGATCAGTGTGTTGGAAGCCTACAATCAGTTGTTTTGGGCGGTGCATGGTGGGAGTGATGCATACCAAAATATAGTCTCCTGTGTAGATCTGTGCTCCTTGCTCATTGTTTGCGACACATGTTTCTGTAGTTGCCATTCCCATTGTGATAATGCCCTGTGCTTGTGTGTACTGTTTGCTGTTGGTGAGTACCAAAATTCTTGTAAAAGTGATAGAAATGGGTCTGGGGGTCAGTACAGTCAAGGTCTTGGAACGTATCCCTATTTGTTACACTGTAAAATGAGTTCTCTTTATGTGAATTTGAGTTATGTGCCATTTTCCAGGAATGCATGTACAGCATAAAGCAAAGGAAACCTGTATTGTCTTCAAACTTTGAGATTTCACTGCACAACTGTCCTAACATGACACATTTCTTATGTAAGTCAGCTTAATAATTAGCTGTCTTTCACATTAAGATTCTGGCAGCTCCAGAGTACTTCAAGTTCTCTGCAGTGCCTCCAGAGCCAACCCGAGCAGGGTGCGAGGCCCTGAGGCAAATCAGCCCATGTGGGACCCTGCCCCCACTCCACTCCCACATGCCCTAGACCCAAAAAAGCTGCTGCTGCTATTGGCAGTGGTGGTGGCGGTGGGGTGGGGGTGATGGTAGCGAGGGGCTGGATGCGGAGCTGCTGCTCTGCCCAGCTGCGCGTTGGGGCTGGAGCGGGGGCCAGGGCCAGGGCTGGAGCTGCTGCCTGCCCCCAAAGCCTCTGCACGACCCACCACTCCTCCCCCACAGCTTCCAGTCCCCCACGCTTTGTGTCTCAGGCTGCAGCAGGGAAGGAGCCTGGTGGCATAGAACAAAAGTAAGGTGGGGGTGGAGGGCCAGGTGGGGGTGGCACCCTATCACATGCTCCCCTTCTCTCTTGCCCCGCACTGTCTGCCCCATCACTGCCCCCCCCACATCATCTCTCCCCCTTGCAGTAGTGGAGGCAGGGGCGAATTTAGGATGATCCTCCAATAATTAGATTCTATGCATGGAAAATTGTAATACAATTTAAATGCATCTATGTATAGAATTGAATTATTGGGGGGTCATCTTAAAGTTAGGGAAGTCTTGTATTTGGGTAAATGCAGTACTTGTCACCTGCATTGTTCCAGAACTGGGGAGTTGTATTAAATATCCCTCTCAAATGCCATTAATGGAAACACGCCTTAGCTTATCCCTTGAGTCAGGATCACTAATGAATCATAAAAATATGGAGTGATATTTGTAAAGCAAATACAGAGCTTTATATTCCATGGTTGTCACGCAGGTCTCAAAGATGATGATGTTTGTAGTGTGAGGGACAGATGCAGGCAAGCACAGTGTGGGTTGTAATCTGGTCTGACTTTTATACAGTTAACTGTCCTGCCAGTGTCAATTTTTGTAGACTCGAGGCACGTATCCATAACTTAGCAGGACCCCATTTCAACAGCTAATTTAACTTTTTCTCTTGACTACAGGAAAAGAATGGAGCAATTCTCCTGTTGCAAAACTCTCAGAAATGCTATGGTGGGTCAGGTTTGAATGTTTTTGACACTGTGCAAACCTAATGTTGTTAAATGCCTTTCTTGATGAGGAAGAGGCAAAGAATTCTTGTGAGTGATATCTTTTTTGACTATCTGCATGCCTGGTATAAGCATAGTCAAGCTTTTTGGTGTCAGGATACCTACCTTTCCTCAGGCCTCTCCTTTCTTGATTAGGTTTATTAAGCTGCATTTGTGTGGCCAGCTGATTTAGAGTGACGGGGCCAGGGGATAAAACAAAATTCTTACATGTGCCCTTAAAATGTTTATCCAAGTATAAATAACCTTTGACTTCAGACTTTTCATGCCAGAGTGACTCTCTCTTTCCCATCACAAACGTGGACTGCCTTTTTGATTTCATCATGGCCTCCTGTGGAGAGGCTTCTTAATCTTTTTCCTGGATGGTAGGACACATCATATCTTATTGAGCAGGTACTCTCTCTCTTTGTACTGCACTGGAAGACACACTATTGAAACAGCACATTTCATGCTGTTACAGTTGTAGGTCTGTCAGCATTTTCCATTATAAACCCCGATCTGCTGACGCTTCAAGCTTAATTGGCACTGGATTAAAAAAAGGTAATAATAAAGCACATGGCTTAAGTTGAGGTGAAAGTACCTAGCTGGATTTCTAGCCTCAGATCAACATTTTTTTTGTCTTCTGTGCATTTTAGCTGCTTTTTAAACTCTTCTGGATGGTGGGTGAGCTTGATGTCTTTGCCAGGGTTAAATATTGCACAAGATCAGAGATGGGAACAGAAGAGGAGCCCCTTTTCAGACCAGTTCCATTATTTTTCTGGATTTGTTTCCCCCTCAGTGTAGAACTGTTTGTACACTGTAAGGGGAGTATGTTCTCCCTACCCTTTTGTGGAGTGAGTCGGATGCGGGAGAGGGCCCTCAAGAAGGGGATTTTAAAGAAGTAAGTGGGGTAGGTCTATATTGTTGTCCCTGCATCACTCCAAAGGACCTCTGGTAGGCACACCTCCAGCTCCACACACATCAAGCCCAGAAACAAGGCAGTGAAACTGCCTTGAGAGTTTTCCATCTACCATCCTCTAGCATGCTGGAGACTGAGTGCTCTGTGTTCAAGGAAAAAAATTTTTTCCTTATTCTTGCCTTCTTGAAGAACATACAAGGGTAAAACACCTAAAGGTTGGCATTTGAGGAAAATGCCCAGCTGTTAAAAACATGAGCAAATGTAAAAGGAACCAAAATGAGTGTCTACATGTGTTAATGTGGGGTGTGTATACACATACTAACTTTCTGACATTTAAACCAACTTAATTTTTTAAAAAGTTGACTTAACTGTCAGAGTGTCCACAAGTACGTGTAGCAGAGTTGACTTTAATGCAGTGCAAAATAATGCATCTCTGAGGTATATTATCTTGGGTTGCTTTCATTTCATAGCTTTTGGGGGTAGGGGGGGGAAAGGGGGGGTGGAAGGGACCTTACAGATCATCGGGTCCAGTTGACCTAGATCACAAGATGGCTGCCACCATGTCAAGGAGCTGTACATGTGCATGCTCTGACATGGTTTAAATTGCTGTGGTTTAAGTCACCTTAGAACATGTGTATACACTCACAGAAGTAAACATTTTCCCTATCTATATGTCCACATTAACCAGTTTTTTTTTTTCTTTTTTTAAATCTCTTCTGAAATTGAGGAATTGGAAACAGGTCAAATGCTGGTATATTTAGCAATTATTTTGACTATGCTGTAACTTCTAAAGGAGTTTGCAGTGTTACTTTTTCAGATTTCTGACCTTGTCGGGAAAAGAAGCCATGAGGAAGTGCATTTAGAACACCAGGAATTGAAAGGGTGGTGGGCTCTTGTAATAGCAAGCATGCAAGATACAAACAGTACAGGCAACAGTGATGCAAAGGAAAGAAATGGAACTGTTTTGGTTTTTCACCTGAATGCAGGAGTGATCCCCAAAGATTGTAATGCGGAAGTCCTTAAATGTAATTAAAAAAAATCTAAGCTGTCATGAGGAAATGTAATGATCATTGCACAGAAATTGCCATTCAACGTGATCAAATAAGGAACTGTTAGTCGTACAACCAGGACTTGGGCAGTTAGCCCCTGACATTAGATATTCCTTGATGTGTGATTTGAAAACAGGCAAGATCAGGACCTAGACTAGGAATTCAGCATGGACTTGGTTGGGAGCCAGGAGCAACAGGCTGCACACAGGGGCATTGAAACTGGGGGAGGGGGGCTGTTTTGAACACACTATGGTCTCAAAGTAGTAGGAAGGGCAGGGTTTGATATCCCATGACATCTAGGTTACAGCCTGTGGCCCCTTTCAGAATAAACATGCTGGATGGTGAGCTACCACCTGGAACCTAACTTCACTTGCAAGCTGTAAGAAATTGAAGCTAGAACCTGATTCCTAGTTTGTGTCCTTCTTCCCTACCTGGCATTTGTAGGGGAGTTGTTGGAAACACAGTTACTTTGCATTTGGGGAAAAAGATAAGAGATTTCTGTGCTTCAGTATAAATCACAACCTGTGCAAAGGGCAGGCTCCACTGTCCCTGTGCATGTCAGAGGGCAGGGGAGACCTGAAATTCTTCCTGCAGGCACACCAACACCTGTGCAGCCTCACTTAGCAGCTGAGTCCTGGAGCAGACAGTGAGGCAATTGCTGCTTCTGGTTTGCACGAAACATCCTCTGCTGCACTAGCTCGCTGATCAGCTCTGCTATATACTCTGCCCATGTCTGCTGTGGGCTACCCTGCTGACTCCAGTGGAGTCCACCAGACTAGTTCTGATACAGTGCAACAGGTAGTCTCAGTTGCTAGCCATTCTCCACAATAGGGAGCCTGGTCTGGACTGTGAGCCCAGAACACAGCATGCATCCTAACAAAACCCCATCCCTGCTATTTAACCGCTGTGTATCCAGCTACCCAGTTTGAACCCTTCTTCACAGATAAGGCTGGCCAGTGTCCTCTTGATCGTCATCGTTCATATATTCTTATCCTTGCATAGATTTAATTATATAACCAAGTGAACACACATTCCTGGGGATGAAACAGAGAAACTCCTGACAAAGCAGCTTGAAATCCTTTATGAGATCCTGCTGCAGTGAGTGATAAATGTACTCAAGGAGCATGCCAGCACATTCCATTTTTCTCTGTGCTTGGGAGGAGTCAGAGACCTTCTGCTCTTTTAAAGCCCCTTTCACAGTGGCTTACTGCTATATATAATGCCATCTGATTCCCCTTCTCCACAAACCTCCCTTCATAACCAGTTTGGAGCTGTTTATATTATGGGGCATCCTTAATCGTTTACTCTCCTACTGTAGCAGAGTGGGGTATGTCTGCATCGCACCAAGTGTTCCATTTTGTAGAGCCCGTTGTTGAACACGTCTCTGCTTGCATCAGGTGGGCTTATTGCATAGCATCCCAGGTAGCTGCCTGGCCCAGAAAAACTGCTTGACAACGTGCTTAAGGAAAAGCCATCATAGAGCAATATCGGGCCACCAGACCTTATTATCTCAAGAGTGTGGCCACCCTCTTGTGGAGCAGTGTTCTTGTGCATGATGGAAAGTATGATGTTCTTCATGCACAGGGGTCTGCAGAGGCGGGGGAAGAGCGCCAAGTGCAAGTGTGGGTCTGAAGCTTCCTAGGGCTTCTGTGCATGGGGAAATTAGTGCAGAGATGCTGAGGTATAAGTTTACACTGTGATCTGGCATTTGTGCCCTGTGTGGACACTTAGCACACAACAAGTACAATTTATTTCACTTTGAAATCATGCCTAGTGTGTCCACATGGGCTAGGACAGAAATTACACAGTATAAAATGGTTGGAAACTGGTTCAACTCTAACACAAAAGAAGTTCGGTGACCAGAAACCGCTTTCAAAATGGCCAAAACTGGTTTAAGATAAACCTGGATGGGTGTAGTATCAGACTTCTATGCCAGATCCCCTCCAGCTTCAAGTTAACTCATAGTCCTCCAGCATCCCAGGATGTTTCATGCCTCCCCCACAAACCCTGCCTTGTAGGGTGCGTGTGGGCTAGCCTTGGCCCAAACGGTCTGCTCCAGTCGAGCAAGGGGGCGTGCTCTAGCATCCCCTGGCTTCTGGCCTGAGCCAGTACAAGCATGTGACTCCATTTCTGAAATCAAAAGTGAATGTCTGTTCACTTACTTATCAGTTCAATCTATGAAGCTTCAACTAACCTGCAAAGATTGAATCAATTCAGCCTCAGGCTTTTGGACTGTCTACTTAGCCATGAAGAGCTAGTGAGGAGTAGATAGTGTGCTACAAACTCACACCCTGGCTTTCTTGATGGGCCCCTTCCCAGTGTACACAAACCCTCAGGCGATCAGGTGTCACAGGGCCTTACTTAAGTGAGGTGTTTCAGCTCTTTATAGTGCTAGAAGTTGACTAAAATAAAAGTGACGCTTGCAGGAGAAAGAGGGAGTGGACAGGAATGACTGCCCACCCTGAAATTTTTGCCCATCTTGGTCTCACAGCGGGGCATAAGAGAAGACCAGAGGACAGTATTGCAGGAGTTTTTTTTTGCTTTTTCAAAGAGCAGTAGCTCTCAAGTACTGTAGAATAAAGTGGCTATAGTTAAGAAGGCCTTCATATAAGCCTGTGGTTCTTGCTTTCCTGCCATGCATTTCCCACTTCCCCCACAAAAGGGTTAAAATAGAAGCCTAGTTTTCACAGCTTTGATGGAACAGGCAACCTAATTCAGGGTAATCTATCCACTGGGGGCAGTGCCAGCTGCCTGTGTCTGCACACAACCTGATCAGCTGAAAGAAGCAGGAGGGGGCTGTAAGCCAACCTGTAGCAGTGTCTAGCATTCTGTGTACTGGTTGCCTTGCCTCCAAAATTTCTGTCCAGGTAGTAGGTGGGGTCCTGATCTTTTGCTCATGAGCAGTGGGTCAAACTGCCTGCACTACAGTCATATATCGGAGGGTCCTAGAAACTGGGCCCCTATGCAACAGACTGGTGACTGCACAGGGAGTTACTGGGCCAGGTTACAAAACCTGTATATTACTTCCTGCACTTGTCTTGTAGCTGAACAATTTGAAATAGCCTTGGATCTAACATAACCACCCCCTCACAACCTACCCAGACCTCTGTAATCTTCAGAAGAACATACTTCCCCTTCGGTTACTTGGCTTTTGCTCAACGCTCATTCCAATCAATGTCCCAGGGTAATGGAAATGCCTTCATGATGAGTGTTCCAGCTATTTTACAGGCAACGCTTATCTGCACACACATTCCTAATGTTCATTCTGGCTGGCAGCTCTGTAGCCATTTCTTATAATCGCTTGTTCATTTTTAGTTTGTTATTTTTTTTCAGATATAATATTCTTGCCACACCTTACTCTGACCCCTCAAGCAAACACATGCATTGCTGCAACTTAGTCAGCATCCTTATTTAGCTGACTCTTGGTTGCTTTCTTTCCATTCTGTAGTACTGTATTTGAATGAGCTGGTGTCCTGTTTTCAGTATATTTTTTTGTAAATTACATATAAATAAGTTCCTGTTACCTGAGGGATTCACAGTTCAATGATTTTATGTAGACTGAGCTGTAAATCCAAGCAAGCATTTCCAAGCTTCCTGAAGATGGGAATAAGGTGATGGGCCTACTTATCCTAACTGCCTCACCCCCAGGCCTCCAGAGTGACCAAGATTGTGAATTTAGTGGAAAATGAGATTCTCCAGTTTTTGCTAAAATCTTCCTATTGTGGCCTGAAATATTTATAGAATCATAGGGCTGGAACAGACCCCAAAGTATCATCAGGTCTAGCCCCCTGCATGAGCAGGAAAGACATCTGGGGTCAGGTGACCCCAGCCAGGGGACTGTTCAGTCTTCTCTTGAAGACCTCTAGGGTAGATGATTTTACCACCTCTGGGGGGAGCTTTTTCCATAGTCTGGACACCCTAGTTGTGAAGAAGTTTTTCCTAAAGTTCAGCCTGAAACTATCTTCCAGGAGTTTGTGGCCATTGTTTCTAGTTTTCCCCCAGGGCGCCCTGGTGAACAGTTGTTCACCAAGCCTGTGACGTACGCCTCTGATATAGCAGTAAACTGCAATCAGGCCCACTCTCAGCCTTCTTTTCTTTAGGCTGAAGAGTCCAAGATCCCTCAGCCTCTCCTCATATGGCTTGCCATGCAAGTCCCTGATCATATGGGTCGCCCTTCTCTGGACCCTCTCGAGCTTTAGCACGTCCTTGTTGAAGTGCAGTGCCCAGAACTGGATGCAATACTCTAGCTGCGGCTGTACCAATGTTGAGTAAAGCGGGAGAATCACTTCTTTGGATTTTCTGGAGATGCACTGATTGATGCATGATACTGCATCACATTACTGGCTCATATTCATGCTGGGGTCTATTGTTACCCCCAGATCCCTTTCATTTGCAGTGCTGGTCGGTTAGCGATGCCCACCCTGTCAGTGTGTTGGGGGTATCTTCCTTCCCAGATGCAGCACTTTGCAATTCTTTACATTGAAGCTCATCTGGTTCCATTGGAGATGCACTGATTGATGCATGATACTGCATCACATTACTGGCTCATATTCATGCTGGGGTCTATTGTTACCCCCAGATCCCTTTCATTTGCAGTGCTGGTCGGTTAGCGATGCCCACCCTGTCAGTGTGTTGGGGGTATCTTCCTTCCCAGATGCAGCACTTTGCAATTCTTTACATTGAAGCTCATCTGGTTCCATTTTCCCCAACATGCCAGCCTGTCTAGGTCTGCTTGTATCTGCAGCCTATCTACAGGTGTGTCCGCACAACCCCATATCTTGGTGTTATCTGTGAACTTTTCACCCCGTCATCCAGGTCATTGATGAAGATATTGAACAGCACTGGGCCAACTACCAACCCCTGGGGTATGCCACTGCCCACATCTCACCAGGACGACACCGATCCATTTATTCGGACTCTCTGCGTCCTACCCCGCAACCAGTTTCGCACCCATTTGACAGTCCCGCAGTTGTGCCCGATATCTTCCAGTTTTCTGATCAGTACCTCGTGGGGTACAAGGTCAAAGTCTTTCTGGAAGTCGAGGTATATGATGTCAGCTGCTTTTCTATCATCCAGGTGATGAGTCACCTGATCATAGAAAGAAATTAGGCTGGTCAGACAAGACCTTCCCGTGACGAAGCCATGCTGGCTGTCATTTGGTATCATGCCTTCTGCAAGTTTGTCACATATAGCCTCTTTGATGAATGTTTCTAGGATTTTCCCTGGAATAGAAGTTAAGCTAATTGGCCTGTAGTTTCCCGGATCCTCACGCTTCCTCTTCTTGAAGATGGGTACAACATTGGCCCTCTTCCAGTCCTCTGGGATTTCTCCAGAGGCCCATGACTTTTGAAAGATCTTTGCCAGGGGCTCTGCAATCACTTTGGTCAACTCTTGCAGCACTCTTGGGTAGAGTTCATTTGGTCCTGCCGATTTTATATACGTCTAATTTCTTTAATAGATCGTACACCAGTTCTATGGGAATGGTGGGAATGGTGTCAATCCCACCCTGCTCATTCTGTGTCCTACCTGGAGTGTTGTTTTCCTTGGTCTTGTGGAAGAGCAAGGCAAAGTAGTCATTCAGGAGTTCTGTTTTTTCCTGAGTGGTAGTGACCAGGTATCCTGAGGCATTGAGCAGCAGCCCCACACTCCCATTAGTTTTCCTTTTACTCCCTATGTAGCTAAAGAAGGACTTCTTGTTGTCCTTGATTCTTGTAGCTAGTTTTAGTTTGGTTTCTGCCTTAGCTTGCCTAATCTGGTTTCTATAAGTGCAGACCATTGTCAAATAGTCTTCCTTAGAGGCCATCCCAAGTTTCCATTGTTTGTACGCCTCTTTCTTTTTCTGTAGGAGGGCTGCAACTTCCCTGCTTAGATAAGAGGATTTTTTGACCCTTCTGCTACTTTTTCTCTGTAAGGGAATGGATTTTTTCTGAGCTTTAAGGATTGTGTCCTTAAGGAAGGATCATGCTTCTCGTGCTTCCTTTACCTGTGGTCCTTGGTCTCTCAGGGCATTCTCTACTAGTGACCTGAGATTATTAATGTTTGCATTTTTGAAGTCTAAGACTTTGAGCTTGGTATCTGTTTTGTCAGCCTTGCAACAGACCATGAATGTAATGATTTCATGGTCACTACCTCCTAGGCTGCCCCCTATGTTTAAGTTGGTCACCAGGTCATCCCCTTTGGCCAGGATCAGGTCAAGAACTGCATTGCCTCTAGTTGGCCTACGCACCTCCCAAGTGAACAAAAGCTCTTTGGTGCTGGTCAGGGAGGATTGTGATCGATCCGAGCTGGCCGAACACTCCTCCCAGGAGATGTCTGGGTAGTTGAAGTTACCCATGACAACCATTCTTTGAAAGTTTAGAATTGTTCAGATAAAATTTTCAAATGTTCCCTCCAAACACATACAGGCCCATCAAGATGACTGTAAGGCCTTTTTTTGGGCAATAAATGCAACTTACTTTCTAGGAAATTGAGTTTGTATATTTCTAAAATGTCTGTCTGTCTCTTAAGAATTAATAATCTATAATCTTTTAAACCTCTCTTACAGTCCATTTGGAAGTACGATTAAAATAACAAGAAGCAGCTAACATGGATTTGTCAAGAACTGATAGTTAAATCAATCCATGGGGGGAGAAGATGCTATGCTTCTTGCCTTCACTAAGACTTTTGACACAGTTCTATGCAATATAATGTAACATAACATAATTATCATAAGCCAACTAGGGAAATGCAGTCTAAACTAAATCAGCATAAGAGTGATGCATAGATGGTGGGGAAACCACTCTCCAAGAATAGTTATCAATCATTTGTTTTCAAACTAGGAGGGCATATTAACTGGGGTCTTGCCTGACATCCAGAAATATTCAGTATTGTCATTAATGACCCAAATCAGTGGTACTTGACCTTTTGGATCTGCTGGCCAAATGAGCAGTGCGGGGCTGGTCTGCAGGCTGGATTGGAACCCGTGCACCAGGATCGGGCCTGCACACTGGGATCCAGACTGCTGCCCCCGCATACCCCACATACAAGGATTCAAGCCCTGGGACCCCACGTTGCCTCTGTCTGGCTCCAGGATCAGGACCTGTACCACCCTTCGTGCTGGATCTAACACAAAGGGTCATGGCTCATGGGGCTTCCCATGGACAGGGCGGCCTGTGGCTCGGATGATGAAGTATCAGGCCCAGGGGTTGAGCATCTTTAACCTCAATTATAAAATAGAGAATACATTTTGGTTGATGATGACACACTATTAAGCACTTTGGAGGAGAGGATTAGAATACAAAATGATCTAGACAGCTTGGAGAAATGACTTCAAGTCCACAAGATGAAATTTACTAAAAAATAGGTGTAAAGTGCAGTGCTTAAGGAGGAGGAATCCAACAAACAAATGAAAATGGGGAACAAATGATTGTGCAGCACTAGAAAAGGATCTGGGGGTTAGAGTGGATGGCAGCCCAAACATGGGTTCAGCTGTGTGATGCTGTTGCAAAAAAGGCAAGTCTTTGTAGGATGCATTGTATGCTAGACCTGAGACTTAAATCATATGCTGTCCTTGGCCATGGTAGGATTTGTACGGTACTGTACTGTGCTGTAAGAGATATGTAGTCAAATTGGACCAGAGTCCAAAGAGCACAACAACAACCACTACAAATCTATTAGAATTTTAGGAAATGTGACCTTTGTAGAAAGGTTGACAAAAGTGAGTATTTAAAATGGTATTTAAAATACTGGGACAGGCTATCTAGAAAAGGTGAAAAATTCCTGATCTCAGAGATTTTAAGAACAGGTTAGACAAAATTCTGTCAGGAATGGTCTAGGTATGTTTGATCCTGCCTCAGAACGGTGGGATGGACTATACAGATGTCCTGCTGAGATCCCTTCTGGACCTGTGTTTCTGTGATTTTTTGCAATCTTTCAAATAGTGGTTTTATGGAAATGTTGCAAGTAGCAATGCTACTGTGCATCAAACGTTGTGTGATTATTGTATGTCTAAGCCCCCTCTAGAAAAATAAACTATGACCAACCCCAAGCTGCCATAAAGGAACACTAGAGCTCAAAAGCAGATTTCACATGGCTCTGCATTCTTACCTGTTTGTGGAGCCATGCTGAGAAACAAGCTTGCTACTCCTTGCACGTATTACCCACAGCTTGTAGTGGAACGCACGCCTACCTTGCAGAGAGCTGTGAATTGAGAAGTATACATCCCAGTTTCTGGTGTCTTTCTTGTACACTTGGTTTTTATAAAACCGACAGCCTCCATTCTTGTTCATTCCTAGGGGAAAGTTAGAATCCTTCTCCTATTATTTTAATCCTGTTCTGGCATTTGTAGGTGGCCATGAAGCTAATCACAAATCTTTTGAATCTGTGATTGTTTTGCCCAGGTGTTGTGTAAGGCTTATTTAACTAGTGTTTGCATAATGCCTTGTGATCTCTGGATGAAAAGCACTAGGGAAGGTGCACAAGGCTTATTGAAAACTGATGATTAAGTTGCTTAAAATAGGTCTGTTCCTAGCTGAAGGCATTCTGCATTGGTAATGCCCAAATCTCATTTGCAGTAGATATGGAGTTTCTTGAAGATGAATGCAAGAAGAAATTAGTGGGATTTGAAGCTGTATTTCAGTTGGGAGTGAACTGAAAAAAAAAAAAAATCCACTTCAGTTTATAGAGCTGCATGTTGCAAAATACTTTTAGTACTGATTATCCACACCAGATAGTTTTTAGTGTAACAAATGGGCACTATTTTTACTGCACATCCCCAGAGAAAATAAAGAGGGAGTTGGATGACATTGCTGAAATCATTACATTCAAATATAAACCCCAATGCCCTGCCCAAATTCTAACCTGAGTAATTAAATCCTGAATAGCAACTATTCTTGTTGTGGTTTCTATGGGATATGATATTCTTCTATACTCCTGTATTAAAATGTTATGTTTCTCAGTATTGCTAAACAGCTGTTGTGTTTTGCCACAGATGTAGGTGAAATAATTTGCATTTGTGTAAGTTAGCAACACTTTAGGGAGAAAAGTGCAATTGGATCTGTTTTACTTGTAAAAGGCCAAAGTATAGAATGAAGTAGGATCAGGATCATACACTGAAAATGGGACAACACTCCAAAGGTAGAAAGAAGACCACTTACTAAAAAACGATCAGGGATGGACTACTTTTAAGTGGAAAAGAATTGAGCAGGCTTATTTACTATTTGGTATTACTCTTACAATGTAAGAGGTCCTCTAGCAGATGCTAAAAAGGCTGTAGGCCTGATTCTCTATTGGCTTGAAAGATGAACACTCATTTAAATCTGCAAAGTGCAACATGGTTGTAAACACCGTGGTTGGCATGAGTGAAGAATTTCGACTTAGTAGCAGTTTACAGACATCTGGCAACACCTTGGCAACCTTAACTACAGCTGGTCTTATAGGATCCAGTAAATAGTAAAGGGTTTATATCTCATTAAATGTGGGTGACCAAAACAGTTTTTGGAAAGGGAAGAAATAAACTATGTTGCATTTGAACGCTTGCTTCAGGGAGATAAGGTGTATGTGAAGACCACTTTTGAATATGTGGCTTTGAAATTAAAATGTCAGCGCTTAGCAGAAGTTCAGATTCTGTTATACAAAATACCCAAGTTCTTCTGGACTCCTTTCTCTTTGAAATGTTAAATGTTTCTATTTCCTTTATTGGTACTTATGTTGTTTGAGCTATGTGGCAGTCAAGCAGCATAATTGGAGCAGGAACTGCAATAACTACCCTTTTGTTCTATAAATGTTTAAAACTATTTTATTCTGCCTCTTCCTAGTAACTCTGAGGTTAAATCTCTAACTTCTCTTTACCTTCATGTTCTTTCAGGTCCTTCTCTAATCCTTTCTTTTCCCGTGAGATTTGGACTGTGTAGGTAGGATTGCAGTATTAGGTACAGACAATACACTTTTACCAGTATAAGTGACTGGAAACTGGTCTATACCCATAACAGAACAGAACTTTGGCACACACAAAGTTGTTTAAAAATGGTGGAACCCTGTCTAAGATTTGTCTTCACCATCAATGGATGAAAGTGTGTTCTGTTTGCTACCAATCTAAACTATATCACTTACAGAAAAGCCATGCAACTTAGATCAATTCCACCTCAGGCTTTTTAAATATCTGTACCTAGCCTTAGAGTATAATTGCCAACATCATGGTTTTTGTGGAATGGTCTTAGTCAGATCTGCAGTGGTGTGATTTCGGCTTGCTTTATGTGTCATTGTGAACTTAAAACTTACCACAGCTCTGTTAAAAGACTCACCAAATTTTTGAACTTTCAAAAGTGAAGCCAAGCCTCAACAGTAGAATGGTGGTATTCAGAGTATGGCCCATGGGCCATATCTGAGCTGTGGAGGCACGTTATCTAGCCTGTTGGGTTTCCCATGGGTCTGGATATTTGGGGGAGAGGTGGCAGTGTTATGAGCTACAGCCATTCCCTGGTGCTAAATTATCTTACATACAGGGAGACCTATGGGCTAGATAACATGGCCATGTGTGCTGGATCAGTCTGGTTTATGCGGCTGATACACAGCCAGACCCAACACGTGTTGGCTGACCTGGTGCATGGCTCCAGACACAGTGTGTGGAGTTGGTTTGTAGCCTCAAGCCTGATGTACAGTGCTGGCCCATGGCTGGACCCAGCAGGTGGCCTTGGACCTGGCATGCAGGGTTGGACCACACACTAGATCCAGCCTGTGGACTGGTTGTACCCCACTCATCCAGCCCGTGTGTCAGAAAGGTTGAGCACCACTGCCTTAAAAGACCAGAGCATGGTTAGCATGCCTAATTATGAAATTAAGCACCTGCTTGTAAGCACCCACATTTGAAAATCATGGTACAAGGGTTATGGCTGCAGGTCCTTGGATCTGGCTACCCTGCAGCCCTTCTGTTCTCTCACTGCTGTTCATTTACTGTATACATAGGATGGATTGTTCTCTACCACAGATTCCTCCAAGCTTTCAGGGACTCTTCTATCATCTGCTTCATTCACAGGGGAACTTGAAATAGGTT
>NW_005842266.1:1069353-1085970 GCF_000455745.1 Alligator sinensis | reverse complement strand
GCATAGAGGGGGCATCAGCAGGGAGTGGGCTCTAGAGAGCTGCTGGTATGGATCAGTTGTATGCACAGTATAGTTGCTCTCAAACTAAGCAGGAATTAATTCTGGCAGAAAGGAGTGTATGAAGGTAGAATGCACTTCATAGACTAACTGAATCATAGACGCATATGCTTTTCTGAGCAACAGCTCACTTTATCAGATGCTTTTGTGCAGGTTTTTTTTTGGACAGAATCCACCTTTAAAACTGCCCCCCTCTATTTGTATATTTGTCCTGTGTTTGCCTCTCAAGGATTTTGTATGTAAATTTTTGGTATTGTTTCTACAAGGTGCATGTTCACAAACTCCACTGACTTTGGTGCTCTGTAACAGGGGGCCTTCTTGGGGCCAATTTCCCTGTGGCCCGCCCACCTGTTTCTGG
The DNA here is from genome assembly GCF_000455745.1 of Alligator sinensis. Taxonomy (NCBI): domain Eukaryota; kingdom Metazoa; phylum Chordata; order Crocodylia; family Alligatoridae; genus Alligator; species Alligator sinensis. The sequence continues at coordinate 1,085,555 of NW_005842266.1, read as the reverse complement.
GCTAACCACCCGCCTTCTCACCCACCATGCCTTGTTGTTAATTAATTAATCGATGTTAATTAAGTGGGAGGCTGCCTTTTCTTGCCCCGATGCCAGGGGGCACTATCTGCAGCTCCGTTCCTCCCCTACACCGCAGCCCAAGCCTTGCAGATGGCATCCAGCTGTTATCCACATCGCCAGCCTCACACTGGGCCCCAGAATCTTGCTATTTGAACCCCACCTGGATCCTTCTATTCAGGCGGCCTAATCCACCTTCATACTAGGCAGCATAGCTCCCCGAGCTGCTTCCCCCTTACGGGCATGGCCCCCCGGGACCTCTGGCTCTACTGGCCCTGGCCCACCTCCAGGCCAGTCGGAAACCCCAGGCCCTTGGCTCTTGGGCGTCCCTTGCAGTGGGTGGGCCCCTGGCCCTTCGACCCTTCTGGTCCCGGCCCCAGCATGGACCAGTCAGGGGATGTCAAGACATGTTTGAGTCTATGGCCCCACTCTCTCTTTCTGGGGTCCACCTTTCAGACCCTACAAGGGGGTAACCCACCTGGTTGTGGGAGCTGAAGTTAAGGCGCCCCCACCCACCTTTCACTGGGGTGGTAACTGGCCTGGCATTTCCTGGGGGCTCCTGCGCCACCGGGAGCTCCACCAGGCCACCCACTCCTGGCAGGGTGCAGTTTTAGGTCATGCCCAGGACCAGGAGCCTCCTGGCTATTCCCTACAGCTCCTCTCTTACCTCCAGTTGATACCAGCAGCCTTGCAGACAGGCAATGTTGTTGCCTGGCCTCCAGCAGCAAAATGCCCTGTTTATATGGGCAGCCCTGAATCCAAAATGGCTCCCCTCATCAGGCACCTGCCGGCTGCTGTCTTCAGGCCCTTAAAGTGGCAGTCACAAACAGTGTCCTGCCACATGCTCTAACTGGGATTAGCCTGGGCTGGTTGCCAAAGACATATCGACACGTCTTTCCCCCCTGCAAGTTATGTGAGAGTGATCTGGCATGTAGTGGCTGAGGGATTAATGCATCCTCTTATGGTTTCAGAGGTTTAAGTCCGATTCCTGAACTGGACTTGTGATAAAGGCTACTCCCAGTCAACCCAGCTGCAAATGGGGATCTGATCATACAGGCTGTGGAGTCAAAGTCAGTTAGATGTGATGCTGGCCACATCATTCCCTTGTGTATGTCAGATACAGAAACAGGGGTGCTTTAACCACACCCACCTAATAGTCTGCTAGACTCAGGGTGGACCCTTGACCTAAGTGTGACCTGGACCACAATTCTTAGACCCAAATCTGGGATTTTCTTTAACTTCCAGACATTGTGAGATCACACCTAGAGCTTAGTAGCTTACTCCTGTGGCAGGGGCTCATAAAGCCCAGTGAAAGCGTATCCCTATATGGGGGCATCCATGTGATGCCAAGTAGCTGAAATAGCTCATACGCTACCCTTCTTCTGGGCTGCCGTGTTAGAGCGTGCAGCTCTGGAGGAGAGAACCTCTAGGGTTCACGGCCACTTAGGACTGTACGTTACGCCAGTGATCAGCCTAGTTCCCAGTGAGCCACAGGACTTGAACAGGAGGCATAAAGATGAAAAGAAGCCTCATCCCTTACTCTTGAACCCACCCCATGCTGCTTCCCAGTGGATGGGTTGGCGAAGAGTGATGGAGGTCCAGTGAGAAGGAGCCAGTACTGTGTGGTGCCTATGGCCTCCCCCTGTGAAAGTTATCATTCAACATCAGGTCACTTTCGCATGTCTTTCAGTGCCTCCAGAAGTAACTGAATGTACAGTTCAGTGCTCTTTGTGGAATAGTCTGTGTCACGGTTAGGGATGCTGTCATTTCCTTCTTTTCCCTCTCTGGCACTGTGTCAGTTTTTGTTATCAATGAAACTGCTAATCTGGTGATAACAGACAGAAATTTACATTAACAGGACTTTTGGAAACTGATGAGCCTAATCTGATTAAGGTAATGTCAATGTATCTTTGTTATTAGATGATGTAACACAGGGCTGTCCAACTGGTGGCCCGTGGGTTGCATGTGGCCCATGAGGGTTAACTTATGGTCTCCAAGCTCTCACCTGGCTATTGCTGCCCAGCCCACTGCTTCCATTATAGAAGCCAGAGAAGGAAGGGGGAGCCCACAGACCATGGCTGCTGCTATTTCCAGCTCCTGCCTTTAGGGGGTGGTGCAGTGCAGTGCAGCCATGATTTCAGGGTATCCACATAACCTGGTGCAGCAAGGAAGCCTGCAGCCAGAGAGCTGAGGTTGAGTACAGGTGACCCATGCACGCAGCGCAGGGTGGATGCTTGTGTGTGGTGCAGGGGGTGAGTGTACCTGTGGCCTGAGGTTCTGGTTTGCACTGGTGTAGCCTGCAGCATGTGGCACTGAGCTGCTTAGCTGACAACCTTATCTTCTAATTTCTGATATGGAAAAAGGTGTTTTCAGGGCAGAAATTACCATGTATTAAAGAGAAGGGGAATTAGCATTTGCTCATTAGAAGTGTTGTAAAGGCCCGAAGGCAATTGGTTTTCCCTTCTCAAAGGACATCCACACCAATGTACCTGGTAGCATTGGGTGGAACTGCTAAGCAATGTTTAATTTATAATAACAACAGGTGCATCCAGATGTATTTCTGAACACTCAAAACATCATTTTCTTCTGGACCATCTCACCCACCACCAGCTCAAAGCTAAGACATAAACCTGTTACTCATGACAGGCAAGTTGGCTCAGGAATTATGGTCCTTTCCTGCAATACAGCACATCTGTGGTTCAAACCCTGTGGATGACCTGTATGGAATCTGAATCTCCACAAAGCTGGTCTTGACTTTACAGGGAATTGCATGTGTGCAAGGACTTTAGGACTGGGTCCTGTATCTACAAGAGTCCTTGAAGGGATTAAACTTTCCCCCCCATTGGCACTTTACAGGTCAGTTGTATTCTATTGCTTATTCCAAGCAGCATAAACTTTGCACAGCTGACATTTTCTGACTCAACTCCTGGTGTAATTGAAATTACTTTATTAAACAAGCTTGAATCATTTCAATTACTCCATTGCCTGGAGTGCTGGTGGTGTGCATGATGACTACATGCTGATTAAATTAGAACCAGTGCACCCCCTGAAAGACACTCGCCATAAAATGCCTTTCTTTTTTTTTTAATAATAATAAAAAAACTCTTCTCTCTAATTCATATTCACAGGATAGATCCCTTTGGGTTGTATATTAATATTCATAAGATAAACCACATAGCTAAAGCAGAAGATTAAAGTCAAGTCTCTTAATAATGAAGTAAGAGTAATGACTACAGTAAAATCTCCAAAAATGCCATTATTCCCCAGAAGAGCATGCATTGCTACTGTATATGTGGTGCTGCTAAGCAAAAGAACAATATTAAATGAGTTAGTGCCAAGATTTGGACCTTAAAATCCAGGCGAGAGGCTTGAACACATGTGTGCACATAAATCAGTCTTGTGAAACAGTAACCTGATTATAATACACTGAAAGTGAGTGAAAGACTGGAGGCCATGTTAAATGGATTCCTTAAAGAGTGACAGAAGTACTTTGCCCTGGGTGCCATCAGTGAGATGTGTGCACCCAGGATTACTTTTGAGATGAAATACTGAGACTTTTTCACAACTGGAGGCTAAGTTAACTGATGGAACAAGTGTCTGGGTTGTGTTTTTCAGGTTGCCTCCCTTACCCTTTCTTCTCACAAAGGAAGTTCTCTATGGCAAAGCAGATACCTAGACGTGAAATCAAAAATCTGAGTCCTTGCTGGAGAGAGGCACTCAAGAGTGATGATCACAGCATTACAGAAAATGAGGGTTGGAAGGGACCTCAGGAAGTCAACTAGTCCAATGCCCTGCTCAAAGCAGGACCATCCCCAACTAGATTATCACAGCCAGGGCTTTGTCGAGCTGGACCCTCTCTAGATAACCCATTCCAGTGTTTCACCACCCTTCTAGTGAGAGTTTTTCCTAATATCCAACCTAAACTTTCTCTTCTGCAATTTGAGACCATTGCTCCCTGTTCTATCAACTGCCACCACTGAGAACAGTCCAGTTCCATCCTCCTTGGATGGAGCCATCCTTCAGGGAGTTGAAGGCTGCTATTAAGTCCCCCCTCAGTCTTCTCTTCTGCATACTAAATAAGCCCAGTTCCTTCAGCCTCTCACAGATGCACAGAAGTTTAGGGCTAGAAGGGACCTCGTGAGAGCATCAGATCCACACCCCCTGCTTTGGGCAGGAAAGACTGCTGGGGTCAAATAACCCCAACAAGGTGCGTGTCCAGTCTCTTTTTGAAGATCTCCAGGGTAGGTGCCTGCACCACGCGCACTGGGAGTTTATTCCAGAGTCTGGTCTCACAAACTGTGAGGAAGTTTTTCTTTATATCCAGTCTGAAACCTTCTTCTAGGAGTTTATGACCTATGACTTCTAGGTTTTCCTCTGGGGCATTTTGGTGAATAGTTGTTCACCTAGCATCTGACCCTCTCCCCAATATAGTTGTAACCTGCCACTAACACCCCCCACCCCCCGGTCTTCTCTTTTCTAGGCTGAACAGTCCCATATCTGTCAGTCTTTCCTCGTATGGCTTGCTCCTCAGGCCTCTAATCATATGAGTGGCTCTTCTATGCACTCTCTCAAGCTTCTCCACATTCTTCTTAAAGTGCGGTGCCCAGAACTGTACGCAGTACTCCAGCTGTGGCCTCACCAATGCAGAGTAGAATGGGAGAATAGCTTCCTTAGTTTTACTTGAGATTCATCCGGTGAGGCATACCAGCGTATTGTTTGCTCTGCTAACTGTAGCATCACACTGGTGGCTACAGTTAGCCACACTCATTTTATGGTCAATTATGATCCCCGGATCCCGTTTGGATGTAGTACTAGCTACTGTAGCACCACCGAGCCAGTAAATTTGTTGCAGATTTTTCCTCTCTAGATCGAGCACTTTATACTTCTCAGTGTTGAACAGTATCTGGTTCTGGTCCACCCATCTAACTCATCTGTCTAGGTCCGCCTGGATTGTCAGCCTATCCTGATGTGTGACTGCACTTCCCCACAGCTTAGTGTCATCAGTGAACTTTACCCGTGTGCTTTTCTCTCCCACATCCAGATCACTGATGAAGATGTTGAAAAGCACTGGTCCAAGTATTGAACCCTGGGAGACCCACCAGCTACCTTCTGCCAGGTCAACACAGCTCTGTCTGTTAGTACTCTAGGTCTGAGCCTGCAGCCAGTTTCCCACCTCATAAGTCATGTGCCCCACCCCACCCATTTTCTGTGCACGTAGGATTGTTCTGTCCTAAGTGCAGGACCTTGCAATTATCCTTTTTGATCCTGATGAGATTTCTTTTGGCCCAATCCTCCAATTTGTCTAGGTCACTCTGAATCCTAGCCCTGCCCTCCACGGTATTTACTATACCCCCAGCCTGATGTAGTCCATGAACTTGCCTAGGGTGCAATCTTTCCCATCTTCCAGATCATTAATGAAGATATTTAACAAAACGAGCCTGAGGACTGACCCCTGCAGCACTCCACTTGATACTGGCTGCCAACTAGACAAGCCATTGACTACTACCCTCTAAGCCCAATGATCCAGCCAGTTTTCTATCCACCTTAAAGTCCATTCATCCAACCCGTACTTCCTTAGCTTGCTTGCAAGAATGGTATGGCAGAACATATCAAAAGCCTTGATAAAGTCAAGGTATATCATGTCCATTGCTTCCCTCACACTCACAGAGCCAGTTATCTCATCACAGAAAACAATGAGGTTGGCCAGGCATAACTTGCCCTTGGTGAATCCATGCTGACTGTTCCTGATTACTTTCTTCTACTCCAAGTGCTTAGAAATTGATTACTTGAGGACCTACTTGATGATTTTCCCAGAGACTGAGATGAGGCTGACTGGTCTATAGTTCCCTGGATCCTCCTTATTCCCTTTCTTAAAGATGGGCACTATGTTTGGCCTTTTTCAGTCATCTGGGACTTCCCCTGATCACCGTGAGTTTTCAAAGATAATGGCCAGTGGCTCTGCAGTTACATTAGCCAACTCCTTCAGCACCCTTGGATGCATTGCATCTGGCCCCATGGACTTGTACATGTCCAGCTTTCTAAACAGTCCCTAACCTGTTCTTTCACCGAGGGCTGCTCGCCTCCCTAAACTGTGCTGTCCAATGCAGTAGTCTGGGAGCTGACCTTGCCTGTGAAGACTGAGGTAAAAAAGGCATTGAGTACTTCAACCTTTTCCTTGTCATCTGTCACTAGGTTGCCTCCCCCATTCAGTAAGGGACCCACACTTTCCCTGCCCTTACTCTTATTGCTAACATACTTGTAGAAACCCTTCTTGTTACCCTTCACATCCCTCACTAGCTGCAAATCCAGTTGTGCTTTGGCCTTCCTGATTTCATCTTTGCATGCCTGAGCAATATTTTTATGTAACACCAATACTTGGGGTGTATATTGTGTTTTTGTGTGTGTGTTTTTATGTGGGCAAGATGGTGCCTGTGTTTTGGCCATGTGCTCAGCACATAGAAAGCTGGGGCCTGTATCTGGGGGAAATATGTAAAACCCTCTGGCCTGATTGGCTGGGGAAGCAGAGGATTCTTCAGGCCGATTGGTTGGGAGAAGAACAAGAGTGTGGCGCTCCTTGACAGGATAAGGCCAGGGTGATGTCATGCAAAGGGATATAAGGTGAGCTAGGCTAGTTTGGGGAAGGAGAAGCTGCTAGGACCTGCTGAAGAGTGAAGTGTCTTGCAGGGGAGAAAGAGTTGCAGATAGCAAAAAGGGAAGCTCAGGCAGAGGGGAGAGAGAGAGGGAGAATTGTCCCAATGTCTGGGAACTCCTCTCTATACCTTTTCATCCACTTTTTCTTTTGAGGTTTTAAAGGATTAATACTGGGAGAGAGAGTATTGGTTCCTTGGGTTTGCTGGCCAGGAGCTAGGCCTGTCAGTTTAAACAGGGTTGAAACCTGGGAGTTTCTAACCCTGCCAGTTTTGGGCTGGGGTTGAGGTTTGCAACTTTCTGCTCCCCATGGAGCTGGGACCCAAACTACATGCAACCCAGGCCTAGAGGGTAGGCCTTGTCTTTCCCTTTGTTTCTTTTGATGGTCCTTTGCTCTAGTCAAGCTGTATGGTTAGGTCAGCTGTAGCCGTTAATCAACCTGACTCCATTTGGAGTTTTTCCTACAGTTTTGTTTCAGCATGCTATATAATCCAGCCCAGAAGTTTTGGGATGCATGCATGCTGTCTGGAGCTGCAGTTACACCCCCCACACACATATAGCCTCTCCATGCCAGCAAAGATTGGCATGCTACCACTCCTCCAAGAGCAACGAGGGGTCCCTTGCACTGCAGAAGGATCCATGCTCTCTCTAGCAGCTTTCCTTGGTGCAGTGCAACCTAAGACTATGTCTTGTAGTGTTTTAAATCGCATTTGGTGTTTTCCTTTGTTTTATATAATAAGTCTGTCTTTTGTGTTTACACTGCTTGTGAGGAGAGGGTTTTTGTTTATGTGGATATACACCCTAGTAATTCATTTAGTGTTTCCCAGGTGGTCTGGGTGGGGTGCCGAGTTGAGGTAAAATATATTTAATACCCCAAGTTGAACCCGGCCCTTGCTGCTGCTAACTGGTGCCAGCAGAAGGGTTACACTTATACTCGTTCCTAGTCATCTGTCCAGGCTTCCACTTCTTGTAAGCTTCCTTTTTGTGTTTAAGCTCACTGAAGCGTTCTCTGCTAAGCCAAACTGGTTGCCTGCCATATTTGCTGTTCTTCCTGCACCTTGGGATGGCTTGTTCCTGAGCCCACAGGAAGGTTTCTGTAAAATACAACCAGCTCTTCTGGACTCCTTCCCCTGTCAGCCTGGCCTCCTAGGAGATCTTGCCCATCAGTTCCCTGAGGGAGTCAAAGTCTGCTTTTTTTGAAGTCCAAGGTCCTTACTTTGCTGCTCTCCTTTCTTCCTTTTGTCAGGATCCTAAACTTGGTCAGCAGTGCCACACGATGATCAAGTTGTCATCCACTTCTACATCCCTCCAGCAATTTTTCCCTTTTTGTGAGCAGCAGGTCATGGTGAAGTTAAACCCACCTCACCTCTTGGTTGTGGTGTCCCTTGAAGGCCATTCCTTCTGTAGCCCTGCTCAACTTCTATAGCCACTAGGTGAGCTGGCCAGATTATATAGATCCAAGCAACAGCCCTATGCAGATGGTAGACAGCTGTACCCATCCTTCGCTGTGTATGTCTGTGATGCTGTCACAAAGATAGTCCATTGCTTAGACAAGGTCAGCTCATGGATGAAGAGCAGGTAGAGAAAGCTGAGCCCAGACAGGGCAGAGGTGATTCTGGTTGCCAGAGGATAGTGCTTTGTGGAGTTCACAGCCCACTGTACAGTCTTCAGTAACTCAAAGGCACATGCTCAGCATTTGTTGTGCAGGGAAAAATCACGCCTATTAGGGGTCGTTCATCCTTACAAATGATATCAAAAGACTTTTTCTCATGCAGTGGTGGTGGTTCCCTAAACTCTTGCCAAACCCACTCCTACAGCCTGGATTGAGAAGGTGATAAAATAAATAATTAATGACAAACAGCTGCGTTGGGGTTTCAACAATGACAAAAGTTTATTAAATAACAACTCAATAAACAACAGCACTCATAACTATAGACACTGTTGACACTATCCCCAGTTACGCTAAGCAGGGGCGCTAGAGAGCAATTACAGCTCCCCACTTGCAGCAGCAGCAGCTGCAGGCAGCATCACTTACACAAACACCAAAAGGTCTGTGTAAGGAGATTTTGGTTCCCCAGACCCTCACTCCACAGACAAACAGCACACAATGGAGAGGAGGTATTGAGAAATGCATGGGTCCTCATTCACTCTCAATCTGCAGGGAACAGCTGTTGGCTTCCCAGGCCCTCTAGCTCTCACACACAATAGCACGAACACGATGCAGACACTCTTCAGTTGCACCCCAGTTGCACCTGGCTGTTCCTCCAGCCACATGTGATTTGAATCCGCTCGAACACCACTCGAGCCTCATACGAACCCAGTCAACCAACCAATACTGGACACTCAGATCTTTTATGTCACACTGTCATGCCACTTCTGTCAATCATCATGAAAGCCAATCATTCCTTCTGGCATTCCATCAATCACTCTTTGATCCAATCAAATCCACGCAAGTGTCTATCAAAGTATCAGTTACCACACAGAAGGCTGCAGCACTTTTGTGCTAAAATGCTTTGCTCTCTGGACACACTGAGCATGCTCAACCACTCTAAGTCGGTCATTACATCATAAGTCCAGAATGTTCTGGCCTTGTTCCTCATTGAACATGTTTTGACCTACTCAAACAGTATAACTTGTGCAACTTATTTAACCCAAGGAAAAGACCAACCAGGCCAGGGGACACTGTGACTTCTCAGCCTACACATGGATTAATTCAGAAGATAATTTAAAAGGCTCTTTGAATTCCTTGCTAATGTTAAGTTTCCATGTAGCTGCATCACTGCTTCATGATTGTTATGACCTCTGGTTGGCTAGGAGATGGTCAGGAGGTCTATTCTGGTGGATGATGACCAGGGCTAAATTAGGCTCATCTTTGTCACCTCTTACCTGGACAGCACCATGATATACATCAGCGCAAAACCCTCAAGTGTTTAGGAAACTCCAGCTGATTTAGAACATGTCTTTCCTTCATGAGCCCTTCAAAACTCTCCCTTCTTCTCTACTTTCACTTCCAGAAAATATAAACCAAGTTCAGAGTATCAGTTTCCATCACTAAAGATCTGCATGACCTGGGTTCAGAATTACCTAGTAGAGCCTGTTGCTCTGGTTTGAAGACTGCTTAATAGCACTGCTGCTCAGGCACTATGAGGGTCAAGTTTGTCTCTGTGGGAGATGGAGATTTTTTTGGTGCTGCTCAAGACTATGGCATAAACCCTCTTCAGGAGGGTGACTACTCTCCCATAGTTGGTGTAGATGTTGTTGTGGGGGAGCACCTACAAAGCCTAAATATCTACAAGTCAGCAGGACCAGATGAACTACACCCAAGGGTGCTAAAAGAATTGGCCAATGTAATTGTGTGACTGATGGCAAAGTTATTTGAAGACTTGTGCTGCCCAGGAGAGGTCCCAGAAGATTGGAAGAAGGCCAATATGGTGCCAATCTTTAAGAAAGGGAGAAAGGAGGACCCGGGAAATTACAGGTCATGTCAGCTGGACCTCAATTCCTGGTAATTTTTTTTCAGGATTTTATCCAAGAATTCATTACAGACAGGCGAGCAGAAGACAGTATTCTGAAGGATAGCCAACATGGCTTCATTATGGGTAGGTCATGCCAGACCAACCTCATTTCCTTCTATGATCAGGTTACTTGCCACCTGGATGGGGGAAATTAGGTTGATGTCGTATACCTGGACTTCAAAAAGGCCTTTGACCTGGTCTCCCATGAAGTCCTCATGAAAAAAAAATGGGAAAATGAGGCCTTGACACTCTGGTGGCTAGGTAACTGGCTCTATGGTAGGACCTAGAGAGTATTGATTGACAGAACTGAGTCATCATGGTGGAGGGTGACCAGTGGTGTCTCTCAGGGTTCAGTACTCGGATCAGTGCTTTTCAACATGTTCATCAACGATTTGGATTCGGGTATTAAAAGCGAACTAGAAAAGTTCGCTGATGACACCAAACTATGGGAAAGTGTGGTCACGCTAGAAGACAGACTGGCAATACAGGCCAACCTGGACAGGCTGGTGAGATGGGCAGACCTCAACTACATGTCGTTTAGTATGGAGAAATGTAAAGTGCTCCATCTGGGGAGAAATAATCCACAACACACTTACAGGCTTGGCAGTGCTATGCTTGCTAGCACCACATCTGAATGAGACCTGTTGTAATAGACAACAAAATGAACATGAGCCACCAATGCAATGCCATAGCTGGCAGAGCTAATCGAACACTTGTATGCATCTACTGAGGCATCTCAAACAAAGCTGAGGATGCCATCCTCCCTCTCTACTTGGCCTCCTTGGTGAGATTACAGCTGGAGTTCTGCATCCAGTTCTGGGCGCCACACTTCAAGAAGGATGTGGAGAAGCTCGAGAGAGTCCAAAGGAGAGCCACATGCATGATTAGAGGACTAGAGACTAAGCCATATGAAGAGAGGATGAAAGACTTGGGGATGTCCATCCTGGAGAAAAGAAGACTCAGAGGAGACTTGGTGGTAGTCTAAGTATATCAAGGGAGTACATCAGGGCCTGGGGGAACATCTGTTCACCAAGGCCCACCCAAGGAGCACAAAAAATAATGGGCACAAGCTGATTGAGGATTGCTTCAGGATAGACATAAGGAAAAACTTCTTTACAAGTTGGGTGCTGAAAGTTTGGAACAGGCTCCCCACAGAGGTGGTACAGTCACCCACCTTGGTGATCTTCAGAGAGCTTCTTGACACCCACCTTGGTGGGGTCATCTGATACCAGCGGTCCTTCTTGCCCAAGTGCAGGGGGGCCAGACCCAATGATCTGTAAAATTCCTTCCAGCCCCTAACAACTATGAAACTATTAAACTACTAGGCCTCTCAGATATCATCATGTTCTGCTCCAAGTACTGGCTGCACTTCACTTCTCTGACCAGCTGTTAGTAATGTCAATGCAGAGAAGCACAGACCTTTTAAAAATCTGCATGGTTCATGTGGCTGTGTGGGAGTGAATAACGAAATCTTGCTCCCTGGGGCTCGCCTGCCACGCTTTGGAATGATGGAAGAATAAGAAGTTAATTCCCCAACAGGAGAGGGTGTAATAAATCACCCCAGAAGCAGGATAAAAGAATATTGGTTTATTAGGAAATTCCCCACAGGTTGTGGAGAACCCTGGCTGTTCTCACAGCTCACGGTCTTTTTTTTGCCCTCCACCACTGTGCAGCCCACTCTCCCAAGCCAGTCAGCTCTATTTCAGTCCTACTCTCTTTTCTCTTTCTTGCCGGTACCAACGGATCCTTTCTCCATGGGACCTTCTCTCAGTCCATAAGTTTCCCCTCTCTTCCTCACCTCTGCTTTGCTGGTCACCATGATTACCTCCGGTCTTATCAGCAAGCTGATAAGTCAGCCGGTCTTATCAGCAAGCTGTTCCAGGGTGGGTTCTGCTGCTCCTGGCATCCTGGCTGAATCTCTCCGTGCTGTGCCCCAGGGGGCAAAGGAAACCTCCCTGCCGTGGACTTAAGTAGCTGCTGACTCCCAATAAGTTAACATTCACCCGGGGTGTGATCCCTTTCCCAATTGTGTATACTAAGTAATTAACTTTGTCCTGTCCCTGACCTGACTCTCCCCATGCTTGTGTGGCGCGCTTACTGCTTTTGCTTGGCAAGCCCGGCTTGGAGAAGGACACTTTGGATTAGCGGAACATTTCTACCAATCAGGTAACAGCTGGGAGGGGCTTGCCCCGCCCCTGAAGTCTGCCAGACCTGCAAAGCGCAGTCTTCAATCAGGTCCAGGAAAGGGCAGATGCCTGCGAGGGACTCAAGAAGAGCGGAGCCAAGAAAAGCTGGGGAGCTCTCCCCCAGCAGGCAATAGGCCCAAGGATCCTGAAGTCACCACTGGAGGATCAGCCTTGGGAGTGGTGTGGGGAGATCTGGCTCTAGGAGCAGTGTGAGACTGCTTGGCCCCATCGCGGTGTGTGGTTCGGTGCATGGAGCTCAGGCTTTGGGAGCTGCAAGCGGCAGCTTGAGCCTGCAACCTCGGCAGGGTCAGCGGGCCACACGGTACATGGGGCAGTGCACGGGACGAAGGCCTTGGGGTTCCCGTGAGGTGGCTCAGGCCCCATCTCGCAGCAAGTAGCCAGGTTCCATGGTGCACTAGGCAGTGCACGGGCCCAAGTCTTGGGAGCCAGGGAGCAGCAGAGGCTGCTTGAGTTAGCCACCCAGCATGAGGATGGACAGCCAGAGCCTGGAGGGCCTGGCCTGTGCTCACCTCAGTGCCGAAGCCAGGGCATGGGGAAATAGTAGTGCTGCAGCGTGAGGTCCAGCACCCAGAAGCCAGCAGCAGTGGTGCAGCAGCTGAGAGGAGCTGAGCCCTCAGTGCCCAGAGCAGGGCACAGGGTGGGGAAGAGCCCAGTGGCACAGGAGAGCCACTCCAGCAGAGGAGACCCCATCGAGCTGCACCCTGACCACTGCCACCTGAGGGAGTGTGAGTCATTGGGCCCTTGGGTCCCACAGGGGAAAGACGTTTCGGGCGGACAAACCCAGAGGAGGATTATCTCTTGCCATGGGCCAGGGAATATATTAAGGAATAGATGTTATTAAGGTTGTTCAAGTTTGCACCTTATATTTTGTAATTGAAATGTTGTATTGTGATGTTGTAAATGGTGTTATTTAGGGTTTGACCTTGGTTATTGGTTAATGTTCACTGTGTAAATACATGTATATGATATTTAGTTTTATGATTATGTATATTATAACTCAATAAATTGTATATAGTTAAGAACTTTGGGCTTGGGCTAACTCTATAGAGGAAAGAGGGATCTGCTCGAAATTCTGGCATCCCTCTCATAGCACCCCCTCCTGCCTACTCATCCCATCCAATTGAGAATAGGGCACACCCTTGGGTGTACCCAGGTTACACTTGCAACTTTGTAACATCAAAGGACAGGGCTGTCCTTGCCCTGTTACAGGTCACTTTGATTGTCAAGTGCTGAGGGTAGCAGGTTTCTATTTCCCATTGAGGTGTCCTGACAGGTGAGTTGTCTGAGGTGTAAAGGTGCCAGATCCCTTATTTGAATGTGAGGGGTTCCTTGTAGGGCATATTCAGCCTGGTTACATACTTCCATTCTTGGTCTGGTTGGGCCTGAGTCTTTATTAACTGACTGCAAGAGCTGTTGTTACCTCAGGCTTTAGAGGAGGGATGGGTAAAGAAACTAAGTTGGGCAACCCTTCACCCCACTCCTAAAGGTCTACCTATATGTAACAGGAAGCATGATTAATGCACACCAGTACATAGCCAGCAGCAGTCAGGGTGCTAGCGTTATTCCAACCACAAAAACCAGGTACCTATTTACAGCTGGGGTCAACTTTCTACAGAAGAGCAGAGCAGGGCTCCAATTCATGCCTCTGCAGCTATAGGAAGGTACCTTACAAGCTATGTCCCCAAACCCCATCATTATATAAGATTGCCTGAGAGCATGATGATTTGGCACATTTTGGTATCGGTTTATTTGTAATAAAAGCATCCAGACTCCACATGCCTTTGATAGAGAAGGGGAAGGCTATTTTTTTAAAACACTGAAATCTAATAAACACACTAAAATATTTCACAAAATCCATTAACCATTTTAATTTTCAACTGTACCTGGTTTAAAATGATCACTATTACTTTAATAATAAAGTAATTTAAAGTAATAAAGTAAATTTAACTATGCTAAATTTAATATTTAGCATAGATGATACTGCAAGACATCAGTTATGGGCATTTGTACACATGCTTGTGCTGCAGCACTGGGTGCTTTTAAAAGAGCCCAGCGCTGTGGTGCATACAGTTGTATAAGTGGTAAAATGTGCATCAGTGCTGAGAAAATGGTGGCTGCACGCTTTTGAACTAAAACATAGTGGAGGTGTTTTAGTTCAAAAGTGCGCTACCGCCATTTTTTGCTTGCTGATGCTCATTTTGCTGCTTATACAACTGCATGTGAGCCTGCTCCAACCCACCAGATCTCCGGTGCATTGTTGGATATTTATCGTGTATAATTGTCCAGAACCCCAATGTTCTTAGTACTGTACACATGCATGCATGCATGCATGCATGCATGAATGCACATGTCCGCACACAGCACGTGTACACACAGAGTAAAGCCAGTCTGTGCCCCAGATCTTTTATAATCTACACTAGTGGTGCTCAAGCTTTTGGCTCTGTGGGGCAGATGAGTGACATAAAGGCTCGTCTGTGGGCCAGATTAAACCCTGTGTGGTAGTACTGGGCCCACCATGCCTCCTGCTACCCCTTCCTAGCCCTGTGCACACTGGGGTTGGGCCTTGGGACCCTGCACTGCCCCGTCCTGGCCTTGGGTGCCAGGATTGGGTCCTGGACTGCCCTTCCTGCCCAATCTAATGCCCCAGGAGTCCAGAAATTCAGCAACAGAGAGCAGTGGCACTGGATCTGGCCTACAGACTGGGGATTGAGCACCCTTTATCTACACCATAAAGTATAACAGATGGAAGAGATAAACAAGTGTATATGGGGGGGAAAGGAGACTGCATGCTAAGGGGTTGGTTTGGCAAAGTGTTTGTTGTTTTCACGTTAAACAGTAAAATGTGATCTGCGTTTTGATATCAAGCGATAGCTGATGACTCCTATTACACCTACCGTCACCGAAGCCCTTTCATCCTTTTCTTTAAAAATTAATCACAGAGAAAAAGATGGAAAAGCAGTTAAGTTATTTGGAACCTCAAGAATTAAATCTTGCTTTCATTCTAGCCAGTTCTTTTTAATTCCTTTTCCTTTAGTTGTGTAGTGTTTTTATAAGGGAAAGTCTCCTACTGGACAGTCTTTTAAGTTGGCATTAATTATTCTTTTGGGAAGAAGAAACTCGGTTCAAACAGTCCTGATTTCCTTTGTTAACGTCTGTTCCTGCAATGCATGAAGGGAGAATGAAAGGATAGTGGGAGGAAGAAAATGCAGCTGGGTTTCAGTCTGTGTGTGTGTCTCTGGTTTGCAGGCCAGTTGCTGGGAAATTACAGACATGACACATGATCAGAGGCCTGGTGTCCTTTCCTAGCTTGGGGCTCTTGAACTGATTCCTACATTGGTTGCCCTTCTGATCACAGGCCCTGAAAAAGAGTGGTTCTGTCTTGGCACCTGGTCCAAACTCTTATTACATAGCAGGCAAAAATAGAGAAATGGGAGATAGGGGAAAATAAAGTGGAAGGAAAGTGCCATATGAGGTGACACAGGGGTGACATCAAGAAGATCTACAGGTTTGCATGATAGTCCAGCAGATAGATGATAGGCCTGTGTGAAACAGCAAGTATTTACTTTGGATTTGGATTCGTCTGATTTGGAGGACAGTGATTCGATTTGGTGATTTGAATTGCTGTCCCGATTTGATTTGGCCAGTTTGGATCCGGAGATTCAGCGCCAATTCGGAGATTCTGCCAAACAGGCAGCAGTCCTCGACTATGCTGGACACAGCTGCCGCCAGCTGGTAAGTTTGCTGTGGTGGGCGGAGGGGGGAGGGAGGGGCATGG
>NW_005842266.1:1065866-1068869 GCF_000455745.1 Alligator sinensis | reverse complement strand
CCGGCTCCTTCCCTCCCCACTCCACCCACCAGAACAGACTTATGAACTGGAAGCAGCTGTGTCCAGCATGGTCGAGGACTGCTGCCTGTTCAGTCTATGGCTGAATGTCCAAATCGGCACCGAATCTCTCTGAATCGATTTGGAAACTTCCGAATCAATTCGAACCTTTTAATGGGTCTCCTGATTCAATTCATATTTGTAGATTTGGCTGCCGAATTGGGCCAAATTTCCTCCGAATCGAATTGGCTATCAAAGCTTTGCACAGACCTAATAGATGATCCATAGATCATGGTCCATTTGAGTGGAATGTAGTCTCTTAGTTGACCAGACATCTGCATCTTATTTACATTCCCCTTTCCTTCCCAGGCTCTCATCGCTTTGAATTGTTGCCCCAAACCATGGAGATCACAGAGCTTCTCAAAAATGTTTTAATCTTGGCTCACTAATATGGACCAAAGAATGGAATTTGTTTCTATCCCTTTTCTAGCCATGGGTTGAATCACTTTTGATGAAACTTTGCAAACTTTGTACACTTTTGATGAAACTTTGCAAACAAATTCAGGTTGAAGCAGGCTAAATTGAATTTAGAGTTTGGCCACATTACAAAGAACTGAAAATGGAGCAGTTGATGGGAAATGTCAGGCTGCCATAACCTATATTGGGCACCAGCTATTCCTGCTACAATAATGTATCCTTTTAATGGGCATAAAATATATCCATTTCTGTAAGGAAAAAATTGGAAATGTTTTCTAATCAAGAAATACACTCTGTGTGTGTGTGTGTGTGTTGTACCAGAGTTAAGATAATTAATGAACACTAGTGTTTGTGATTGGAGGAAAACAATATTTAAAGGGCCATTAATTTTGTTCTATAAATTTTGTCTTCACACAGCTTGCACATGATCCTAACTTGGCTCTCTAGTGAGACTATGAGGGGGAAAAAGAATAGAAAACCCTCACGTCTCTTTAAAAATCAATTTAATCTAGGACAATAAACACTAAAGCTCTTTAATGATTATTGTCTGCTTGTGGCTTGGCATCTTTACAGAGCTGAGTTAAGGTTGGTCTCATGTCCTGCCCTGTTTTTTTGCATACCTTCAGATATTTGAACCTCATTTATTTTAACTGTAATTCTGAATTTTCTTGGTTTGTAAGAGTTGTTCTTGGGCTAATACTTGCATAATAATAATGATCTTTAAGTTATATGATAAGAGGATATTTATGTAAGAACATCAAAACTGCCATTTCCTGAGTCAGACCATAGGTCCAACTTGCCCAGTATCCTGTGACAGAGTAGATGCTGAAAGAGTGAACTGGATATGACCAGGTTTTTTTCCACTGCTCCTCTGGGTTAACTCCAGCTTAGTGTGCATTTTTTGTCTAGGAGGACAGTATATAATATACGTAAGTGTTAGAATTTCAGATAGATATTTGCAAGGGGGGGGGGGGAGTGTCGGGAAGAGGGGAAGGGTGGTTTCATGAATTTTTGACCACTCCTTAGAATCTTAACAAACAGGAAGACTGCTGAGGCTGCACAGGAACATGTTTCTGATGCTACCTTTAGTTTTTAGCTAGCCAGCCTAGGCTCATCCACACATGCAAACACATGTGCTTGCAGCAGCTCAAATAGAAGCAGTGCAAATTTGAGCCAGGGCTTTTTGTCTCAGTGCATGTGCCTGGACATGCACTTTGGTGTGGGGCAAATTGTGCCACTTGGGGCAAAATAACCCTGCCTGGTTCTTCCTGGATTTGGAGCCAGCTGGCACCTGTGCTGTCCCCATCAGTACAAAAAGCTGCCCTGTCCTGGCCCCATCAGTACAAAAAGCTGCCCTGTTAAGTAGCTCAGGGCTACTAGCTCTCAGGAGCTTCTAGGGCCCAGCCAATTGGTACCTGGGGAAACTACCCCTTGTGCCAGCCGGACCTACCCACTGCAGCAGTCTGGCAGTGGGGGCTGCTGCCTGGCTGTGACCTGCTGCACACCTGCCAGACCCAGATGGGGACTGCACAGCCAGTAGAGGTATCTGCCCCTCTGGGCCAGCTGCCAGTGGGCTGTGGCTGCAGAGTTGGCCTTTGTGTGGCACTACTGCCATGTGTGCCCCCTGCCCAGCCATCTGGGCAGCTACTGCCCGGAAGATGTTCTAGGTGCGGCCTGCTTTGAATTGTCAAAGCATGTCCTCCTGGCCCCAATTGGCCAGGAGGTCAGCCACCTCCAGCTGGATCCAAGGTGCCAGCTCTGAGCAGGCTCCTTTGCCTGGGTCCTGCCACTTGCCTCCCTAGCAGGAATTCTGGTGTTCCCTGTTTGAAAACTGAAAAATCTCTGATTAAAAAAAATCCCAAAGTCACTCTGTAAAATACCCCGACAGCCATGTTCCTCCACAACTAAAACAAAAGACCACTATATATGTTAAGAGAGTGAGACAGAGAGACAATGATCAGTTGGGCAATGTTTGATTGATATATTTACAGTGTTAAAGCAGTTTGGAAGCCTACCAGTGTCTCTGTCATCATAATGAAATGAATTCTAAATACCTATATGTTTTTTTCTGTTTGCCTTTGGTTTTCTTACTGTAGAGCAGTTAGAGCTCCCTGTGACCCCTTCAGTAACCAGGATGTGGGGACAGCTGCCTCTGCAGCCACAGCTCCTGTCAGCAGGTCTCATCCTGTCTGTCAACTGGGCATGCAGGGTGTGTGTTCGGGGAATATGGGGTTTGCAGGAGGGGGGTGGGAAAGGGAGTGGGGAGATGTGGGTGGCTGTGGAGGGATGTGGGGGGTCATAGGGTGTGTGGGTGGATTGTGGAGGGACTGTGTGTGTGGGGGGGCTGCTCAGGAGGGGTGGGTCCCCTGCCCCCTGCAGGGTGCAGCCCCCCTGCACAGCTCATGGACTGCCCCCCACAGGGGTTACAGCCCACCCAACAGGGGCCACAGTCCCCCCCAACAGGGGCCACATGGCCCCTGGGGGGGCCACACCCCCCCCCCCCCTCCCACGCCCCCGCCCCCCAGCCAC
>NW_005842266.1:1045730-1065856 GCF_000455745.1 Alligator sinensis | reverse complement strand
CAGCCTCCCAGCACTTAAAAAAAGAAAAGAACAGAAAAAAAAAAAAGCCTCATAATCACCAGCAATAGAAGAGGCTGTGGGGTGGGGGGCAGCAGGGCCCAATCCCAGATGACTGGCACTGGCACTGGCACTGCCCCATCGTGTGGGTGTGGCCTGGGTTGGCAGGGCATCTGCAGCTCCGGGCACTGTCGGGCAGCTGGGGCCGCTGCAGCTGTCACCCAGGCCCCACGCTGCATGGGGTGGGGGCTCTGCCACAGGCCCCAGTGACCCCGACGGCAGCTGCTACTGCCAGTGAGTGCGGGTTTTAATTTATTTTACTTTTTTTCCCCAATTGCTGGAATGCTGGGGCTGGGCAGGGCAGCAATCGGGGGGTTTGGGGGGCAGGCTGGGGCTGGATGGGGCAGCGATCAGAGGCGCTCAGGGGGCAGGTGGGGCTGGTGAGGGTCCCCCCATGGTCCCTTCCCCCTCCTCCAGCCCCCTTGCTCCTTACTTACTGGCAGGAGCCCGGGTCCAGCTCCCTGCACAGGCAGGTAGTGTGCTTCAGCACTGGGGAGAGCACCAACCATAGAGCTGCTTCGGCCAGCTACCAGAGTATCTCTGTGAAGTACCCAGCCTCTGGTTGCCCTGCCCTGCTTTTTTCCTCTGCTTTTTTTGGACCCCTGGATATCCAGGGGTCTAATTTTGCCCCCGTGATGCAAATTTGCAGTGCGGGGAATATTTTTTCATTCCCACACGTGCTTCTTGCAGCATCTCAAAGCCCTTTGTGACACTGCAAGAAGCACGTGTGCGCTCATCTGGATGCACCCCTTGAAGGTATATTTGTTTCTCCTCTCTGTGATGAATCAGGTTACACTGGCAGTGTTTCAGAGCACATACATCTCCAAAAGCTTATTTGTTCTGCTTTTACAAGACATAACATGGCTTGTTTTTTCATCATTTGGGACTAGAGCATTTCCCAGTATACTCAGGACTGTGAACCCTTAAGGTCTGATTCAGCTTCCATTAAAGTCAATGGGCACTGGATCAAGTTCTTTATCCCTTTGTAATTAAGTGATACAAAAATCAAAGTAATGAAACGGATAGAAACATACAAAACTACCAGGGTATGTCATCATTTTAGGGATTCACCCAGTTGCCAGGTATGACAGAAATGTCATACTAAGGACAGAAATGTATTTTATTTGTACATATCTTTCCTAATGCCAGGACATGATTCAGTCTTTGCTTCAGTCTTTATAAAAGAAGGAATCCTGGCAATCTAACTCTAGTTTTTAATGAATGCTGTTTGGACCAAGTTGACTGGAATACAAAATTAAAGACTAGATGATTCCTGGCTAAACTTTTAGCTAATCTCTTATTTAAAATAAGGCACAAGAATAGTAGTATGCTGGTTCTCTGTGAAGGAAAAGAGAATTATTGATGTTGTCTGACCTTCCAACACCACACAGGGTTCAAGTCTTTCCCTGTCTTTTTTCAGTATAAGAAGAGTGTGATGCCAGTCCTTGATGGTTCCTCGACTTGTTTGGTTCTTTAGTAAACAAGGGCATTTTCTGGCTCACATGCAAGGCTTTGTATCAATCTACTGTATTCTGGGGTGAATTGTCCAATTAAATTACAGCAGGAGCAATAATTTCTGTATGGTGCTGTCAAGTTGGCACGTGAAAAATGACATTCTTTCAAGAGGAAGGTACAGTAGTTCTTTAAAATAACTGCTGTCTTCAAAGATCATTGTATCTTGAAACTTTACTTTGATGAATATCTTATTGAACAACATCAATCGCAAGAGGGCAAAACTAGGTGCTTTTAATATTGCAGAAAATGCACCAGAGGTTGAATAGAATTAAATTTGGTTAATTTAATCTGTCTCAACAAGTGCCAATTTTTCAGAAATCCTCACTTTAGAGTTGCTTCAAATTTTCTTTTTTTAAGCCCTGTCTCCATTTTGTGTTTGTCCTTAATCCTTTAATTCTTTCTTCTTATCTTTACCTGTTTGTTCAGAATCCTTAATGTTTGGTAGAGCCTTTTTTCAATCAGGTTCTGTACTTGTCAAGGAACAGTAAATAAGCATAGTATTAAAGATTAGATAAAAAGGTTATTAAAGCCACATCAATGCAATCCATATTAATACCTGAACTGTCATAGGGGTTTCATAGCTCTATTGCTTGGAGGGATCTAAAATGTCTTAATCCCTAAAATATAGAATAGTAAGAAAGATGTTACATTTTGGCTTTTATGCCTGCAGCATGTACATAAAACTAATTCTATCCAAGGGCACACTGAGGACCATTCACACAAAGAAAAAGAAAAATCTAAAATGCATCTTTAGTTTCAGTGGGGTTTTTTTGCCTGTTTCCCTAGGCATTTGCCTGAGTGGATTTATTTGGTTGTTACCAGTATTGTTAAATCAGTTGGAATTTGTGTCTACAAAACTATTTTTAAAGAACTCAGGACTGGGAACAGTGACCTTTGCTGCAAGTTCACAGGAAATACAGTATTCCTAAAATGGCAGTTTTTTATTGCCTGTGTTGATATATCCTGCTTTCCCCAAGTTGTCTGAATATTTTCTATTTACAAAATATTTCCACTTGTGTTTTAGTGTTGGAAATTTTCTACAGTTTTACGACTCTGACTAAGGCATCTTATGTTCATTACTGTCTCTATAAAAGCTAGTGATTTGGTGGAAGCAATGTGTTTTATGAGCTATCATGGGATACGTTCATATTATGTTTAGACTGGAAGGAGAGAGATGGCAAACATCATAAAGTTCTCCATCTTCTCAGCCAATTTCAACCTGTGTTTTTTTTGGGTTTTTTTTATAATATAAGCAATATGTTCATATGGTAATGGAATCATTACCTACACATTTTCCCAGTCTAGGTTCAGTACTGGGGAGGTAAGTATTAATCGCGTTATTGTGAACAGATAATACATTATTAATAGGAGTAAGGTGTAGTTTCCTTTTTCCCGTGCCTGTGTTTTGGGGAGGGAGGGTATTGTGGGAGGGAGGGAGGGTGGTCAATCCTTTTCCTTTTAGGTGGAGTTAAAGCCTCCTTAGAAAAATCTGCTGAGTGCCACTAAGTATGGTGGTGTTGATGCCAGCTACAGAGGGGAAGGTATTCTGGTGAAATCCTGACTTCACTCCACTCAGTGGGAATTGCCAACAGAGGGGTCTGGATTTCAACCCAGGCTTCTTTATTGCTTCAGAAAAATCACTAATAAGTAGAGGGGAGGCACTGGTGCTGGTTTGAGAGTAGCACTATTGTACCTATGTTGTTTGTTCAATAAGCAGGCATAGGATGATTAGTTGCTACTCAAAGGGTGGCTAGGAGATGGAGTCCTTTGAATATCTGTCAGGTTGTGAAGTTCCCTCAGAAGGTGGATGGCTAATGCTGATTTTGTGTAAAAACAGGCTGCAGCAAGAGAAAGTAGAGCAGCTTGGAGCTGTACTGGGAGAAGGCAGTCAAGAGTTTTCCAGAGAGAACTGCATTAACTGTGACCTTTCAGAGAACCAGACTGGAACTGTCTAGTAGCAAAAGCCATGGCAGAGCAGAGCTCCACTGTGGCAAGTCAGAGTAATGGTACTGAATAGTCCTAAGGGAAAATGGATGGGAAGGGCACCTTGGCTGACCTGAGCTCCCACTGCAGTATTGCCAGCTCTTACTGAGAGTTGCAATGACTGATGCTTTGTTGGTGAGAAAAACGATTACAATTTTTTTAGTCCTAATTGTTACTGAGAAGGGAGTCATATTGTTAAAGGTATCTCAGAGGCTCAAATCTTAATAGGCAAATAAAAAGAACCATAGAAACTTGTAATTTTTTTTTAAAGTCATGAGATTTTTAAGTCAAACTAAGGGTTTTCTGCAGGTGGGTGTGCCGACTCATGATTTGTGCATGTACGGATGTGACGATACTCTACTGTTGTTGGGAGTTGATCAGCTGGAGGGTACTGGAGATCCTAGTAGACATTGTAAGTCAGGGAGCATTTATATTTAGCATGGCATTTCTCTATTATTCCTTGAAGAACACTAGCGAGGACTAAACAAAATGTATCCAGCCCAATTCTCTGTTGAAGTCCATTAGGGAATTTTAGCTGCCTTCAATTTATACCCTTTTGAGCTTTCTTCTGTATGGGGGAGAGAGCCAACAACAAGTCCTTGGAGATGACCAGAGCATCTCACCCCATGACTCAAGGTGCACAGGGCTCAAAGAAGAGAGCATTGGTTGGAAACTTTACATGTGCACAGGAAATGTACTAATAAACAGGTACATGCACACAGAAGTCAAAGTAGTGACTGAAGCATAAGGGTGGACAGAATTGAGTTGGCTGGAGCTGGCTATTAGCTGGCTGGAGCTGGCTATTAGCTGGCTGGAGCTGGTCTAAGAGCAGCATAGCTGTGTTAACACTGGCCTTTCTAAGTTAAAGGCCAATTGTCTCTGGACCATGTGGGTTAGCTGTGTCTCCTGCTGAGAAGGAGGAGTGTGAGTTTGAGCAGACATTTCTTCATTTTAGATGAAAACATGAAACCTGTCTGAACAAGCTCCTGCTATTTTCTTTCAAAAGGAGATGCATTCCCACGAGAGAGAATGCCCCGCATCTCCTGCCAACAAGGCCAGGAACTAGTGGGGCTGGGAAGGCTTGCCCAGCCTTAGTTTCTGGCTCCACAAACTTTAACTATCATGTGTACCACCTATCTGGGTTGCATATGTGATGATTTAAAAGCCAGGAGGCTGTCCCTTTCTGTTGCCAGTCTTGGCCATTTTCAAGGGGCCTAAGTCAAGCTGCAGAAATGTGCCTAAGCAGAAGGCCCCAAAACCTGTCTGAGTGACCATAGAGTGAACCTTTATAGAAGTGACAACCAGCCTGGTCAGCAAAGTAAAGGAAGTGATCAACATGTCTAAATCAGCAATTAAGTCCAATTAAACAGAGCGCAAAGCCTAAAAGGAGACATTATAAGGAAAGACCGTATATTAAATAATGCAAATATACTATATCAGAACTTTATTTTAAAATGTTAGTAGTACTGATTGATGGAACCAAATGTATTAGATACTATTTTGCTGTAATAGACACATTTTTGTCAAGATTTGTAGTTAAACTGTAAGAACAAAACAGCCTTGTCAGAGAAGACCATAAACTAAGGTAAAGAACAAACGACAGTGTTGAGCAGAATTCCACCTTCCAAGTCCATAAAAGATCTGGTTCAATCCAGTCCCCAAAGTGTTAGTGAAACAAAGACATTTAAATAAAACCAATTGGAGAACATGTATTAACATATTTAGAACAAGCCATCGATAAATATAGGGAATGGGCTGGAGAGAAATTCAGAGAAGCGAGCAAATTGAAGACCTGCTGTCAACCTCTGGGCCACCCTCTTCCCCACTCCTGGGGCTCCCTACCCTGTATAGGTATGTGTTGTCTATATTGTGCTGTCATGAACTTTGGGATAACTGTTTGTTGTTTGTGTTTTGAGGTGCAAACAATAAAAGGTTGGGTTGTAGACCTGTTTCTTCTGGTTTATCAGTAGCCAACCTGCAAGGTTACCTGTAATCTGGGTAATACTTCCCAAGCAGGGGAGAAGATAGGCTGTCAATTAATGGGCTCTCCCAGGGCAGGGGTGGCCCAGGGAGCAGCCTGTTAGTGTCCCCTGGCTCAAGATCTCACTTGTGAAGATCTCCAGCCAGGGAGCTGGAACACATATTCCACCTCCTGGGCTATTTTTCTACCAGTAAGAATTTTAGAGGAATTCTTACCACCAGAAATGAATGCTTGCCCATGTTTGGGAAGTGTGTTAAAATCCGTGGTGTATTTTAAAACTGTTCTCTCCCATATGGGTGTATAGTCCTTGTTAAATCTTACTCTGAATGGATATATTATCACTGTGATTTTTTGTGTAGTGGTGGTACTAAGAGGATCCAGTCATAGAGCAGGACTCCATTACACCAAGTAATATACAGACACGTAAAAAGAAGACAAACTCTTCCCTGAAGCACCTTGCAGTCCAAGTAGAGAATCTTTACTTAGTTTTAAGTGGCATTTCCAAGTCATTTTACAAAAGTTCCTCCAGTAGTCATGCCCACTTTTTATATGGCACTTTAATATCTGTAGTTTTTCAAGGCAGATCTGCAGGTAGTAAGATATTAGTTCACTCAAGACAATTGATGATGGAACCATTTTCTGGGAGATCTATAGAAAAACTAAACCAAGAGATGCACTAGAAGAATTCACAGTGGGCAAGAAAGCATGCTGCTTTGGGGTGCTAGAGTCAACCCGATGTGGGGCAAGAGGGAAACATTGCCCTCAAGCACCTGCTGTGCACCTCCCCAGCTAATATTTATGAGTTTGTCGCATGGACTTTGAGCTTCATCTAGAGCCAGGAAGTCACAAATTATGCGAGACTTCTATAAATATTGAATGTAACACAGGAAATTTAGAGATGAAAATCAGCATCTATGTTACATTGTCAGAGTGGTCTCAGGTGATAGATCTTAAATGCATGCATAGCTTATCAGGGATGTTGTGCATGTACTGCATTCAAATGTGCCTTGTCTTCCCCAAGCTCTTTCACCCAGTGCAATAATAATAAATGCTTTTATAAATTGATGGAATAATGGCTGTGCATCAAGGAGCCTGGCTTCTCTTCCCAGTTCGTCACTGGCTCAGTGTAATACACTTGCCTACGTCTAAAGGCCTTGTGATTAATAACTGCAAATACTACATACATGCAATATGAATGAATCTCTATTGTCAGGAAAACACTTTGCATTTGGTAGGTGGTGGTGGGAAGGGGTTGTATACAATTTGTTGCTTGACTTCCCATGAAGTGATATGTATGACTTACAGTTTTAGCATGCTTTTTAGAGAGGACTGGGGGAAGGAGGCTGAGTCGACTACTGAGCCCTCATGCAATGCATTTACAGAGTTGTCAGTGTATAGCTTTGGTTCATGCCACCTTCGAGGTTTCTGGTGTCTTGCATGAACCTTTGTGGTTCAAGGTGTCTTGTCCACCTGTGCAAGAGAACATGCAATGGTGGCACATCAAGTTGGAAGCACTGCCGATCTGTACCCACTTTGTACTCCCCATATGCAGGTACAAGTGATGCCACAAGTTTCAGAGCAGGGGAAAAATTAGGCATACAGCAAGACAGAATAAGCTCCTGGTGGAATACATCCTGCAGAGGGGGCAACCTACCTGGCAGCCAGCCTATCGTTTCTGCACCTCCATGTAGCAACCCACAGTGTAAGGGCAGTGTCAATGTGTGTGTGGCCAGAGAATGTGTGTGTAGACAGATTGCTACCATCCTCCAGGATGTTTGTAAAGTCATAGAAAAATAGGGTTGGAAGGGACCTCAGGAGGTCATCTAGTTTAACCCGCTGCTCAAGGCAGGATCATCCCGGTCAAAAACAACCAAGACAAATGCATTTCTAGCCTATTCTTAAAACTGCACAAACAACTCACTCATACAATTACCAGGCATAATGCCCCCAAACACTAGGAACATCCTCATCTGCTACAGGTAAAGCAAAGGGATTAGGACACTGTCAATGTTTTGCTGCTGCAAGGATGGGAAGTATTTTTTTAGAAAGCAGTTGAGTGATCCAAGGAAGGGGACTGTGACCCTCACTAGAGAGAAGAAGGTAAAATCTCTCACACTCCTGATCCCAGAGGTGACAGTTGGTTTGACCCTGAGAAGAGGGGCAAGACCCTCTAGCCAGGAAACTGTTTTTTTATTCTGAGAAGGAACACTGGCCCACCCCAGTCAAAATCCCCAGCCATAGTCACAGCCAGCACACAATGTATCTGAGGAAGGATAAAAAAAAACCACTTATAGAAAAAATTACTTCCCAGCCCCATGTGGCAGCCAGCAAAGCCCAGAAGAAGGTGGGGGAAAACCCCAACATCTTTACCTCTATGTTCTTCAACGTAGGGGCTGCCATCACAATTCCATACATCATACTCTCTAACTGGAGAGCCAGAACTCCCCTTCCTGTCATCCTATCCTTTCCATAAACATGTCCGAACTCTGTTAATCTTGTTTCATAATGTAGCTATTTGTAGAGCTCTGCTTCATTCTCCTGCTGCTGAGCATGGTCCTCTCCTATTTTCACCTGCTCTGGCCTGCAGAGCTCTTCTCTTGATCTCCGAGCAATGCATGTTGCTAGGCTTCTAATTCTTGCTCTTCACAGCACACTCCAGGAGGCGTTGCTGCTCCTGGGTCATTTCTGAGCAATGCTTTTCCAACTCTTCTTGAAAACCTCCAATGAAAGAGATTTCACAGCTTCCTTATTATGCGTCTATTCCACTACCTTACTGTTCTGACAGTGAAGAAGATTTTCCTAATATCCACTCTAACCTACAATCTAAAGTAACCTATCAACTTCAAGCCATTGCTGTGCAACTCCCAGAACAGCCTTTTGGGGAATGGGTAACTGGATCAAATTTGAGTATCCTGAGGTTGCTTTGACTTTCCTGGGGAGAAATACCTCTGAGCCAGGTGTAGAACAGCAGTGATACAAATGCTTTTTTCCCTGCTCTCCCAGCCTACTGTATTAGTCGGTCCTTGGGCATGCCCAAGAATAGTGCCTGCACACAGATGTAGGATACTAGGAGAGCTTTCATACACATCTTCCCCCTCTAAAGAGGCTAGAACAGGTTATGTGTGGCCAGCTGTTGTCTCTGTTAGGCTCCGTCTGAAAATCAACCCCTCACTGTTGCAGTCTGGTCACCAAAAATTAAGCATCCCACATGACTGGACATTTTTCCAAAGCATCCTCCTCCTCTGGTAAGAAATTAATATTGGAATTAAAAACAAATTCAGTATAGTATTTTTTTAAAAGACTAAGGAGCAATTAACAGAACCAGCCCAAACCAGACAATAGCTGCCTCAACTGAACATGAGCAGTATCCAGTGGAGTCCATGAGAGAGGTTCCTAGAAGACAATTTGGCCTCATACATGGGGAAGATAATGCCTGTCATGACCTTACCTAGAGGGATGATTGTTAAATAAAGTTTGCATGTTAGGACTTTTGCACTTCCGTTCTCACATACCCACTACCAGGCATCCCCTGTACCCCCCCACCTCCCCTCGCTATGTACTCTGTACTGTTCTGGAAGAAAACCCTCATGCACAAATATGGGCTTTCAAGAAAGTAAAAGCTGTAGCAGTGAAATTCAGCTACATCAAGAGTGCTCCTGCACTGTCTGCATAACAGCGCAAGCACAGAGCTCCTGGTATATGTTCAGCCAAGAGCTACTGCTACATACAAGACACCATTCATCAGACACCAGATTTCCCTTCCTTCCCTAATAAGCCCATGGTAAACTCTTTAATTCCTCAGTCCATAGAACTGATGAAAATCAACAGTTATGACATCAATCTCTTGTTTTTTGGTTGAATTTAATTAATACGACAATTACAGATGCCCAGAGACCATAATAAACTTATTACATAGACATATTTTACTTTCTGCAGTTTGCAATTAACTAGAAGGGACTGAGAGAGTCTGAGACCCTGAATGTGAACTTTTACTTTGTGGGAGGGAGCACAGCAGTTTGTAATTGTTCAGAACTTAGAAACTCTTTAATCATTTTTCCTTTGATCTCCTCAGAAAAAAAATCAAGTTTTACTCAAGGGGTTTGTGCTAACTGCCTGGGAGAGTCATAACATGTTTTTCATAACAACAAAAGCTTTGAACTCCAACTTGCATATGAAACTGAATGCTACCCTACAAATTGTGGTGCAACAAGATGCCTGTATTATCACAGCATTAGAGCATGCATCTCATTAGAACTATATAAGGGCGGGCCAGAGATCCCTCAAGTGTGGCCAGTCTGCAGCATGTCTTACAAGTGGGATGGGCAGCCTCTGTGTGCGTCACATGGCGGACTATGGAGGGAACAGGTAACACAATGGTAGATGGGGCAGAGAGGAGAAAGTAGAGCAGCAAATCAACCAGGGAGCAAAGGACAGGGAGCAGAAAGCAGAGAAAGGGGATGGGGGTGCCACTCAGGGAAGGTGTGGGGTTAATTTGTGGCATACCTGTGAAAAAGGTTGGCTTCCACTGATAAGATCTCTTTTGTCAAAATTTGCAATCCCCAAACATTTCTATAAGGTCTACAGCTAGCCCAAAATAAACTTGATTTTTTTGTTTTGGAAACTTTTACCTTTTTTTCTTGACATTTTGATTAAGTACCATATTTTATTGCATACAACATACCTCAGAATATAATATGCACTTTGTTTTGGAAAGGCAGAATGAAGAAGAAAAGATTTCTTTTAGAGTTATGGTTTCATATAGCGGGCAGGGACTAATTTTCAGATGACTTACCTTCCTTTTCCTGCTTAACTAAAGCTGAAACCCTAGCTGTAACTATGATTTTGAAAAGAGCTGAAGAGCCTCTAGGGCTGTGAAATAGGAGAGAGACCAAGAACAGCTAGCAGATGGCAACATTGCTGTAAGAAAGGTTAGCTTGATTAGTGGAACATCAAGAATGTTAAAAAGGAGAGATGATAAAGAACAATGAGGCATTAAGTCAATTGACTTCCTCAGCTGCCTGAATAATAATGAATAAAACAGCTGCTTCAGTGTGGAGCAGGAATCAAATCAGGGTGCTTCTAACCCAGATAGAATATCAGCTTCCATGGATAATGCGCACACATCAATTTTGGGGGTCTGATTTTTGTGGGGAAAAGATACAAGATGTATGCGAGAAACTATGGTATATTGTTGTATTCACTCATTTTGACATTCTTTGTCAAGCTCTTGTTCATGGTGGGAGCTGACCATCACTTCATATCAAACAACCAGACATCCTTCAATGGGAAATTAAGGAAAAAATGAGGAGAGAAAATTAAAAGCCAATTTAACATGCTGAAAATGTTGTTCAGGCATTGCTTCAAATGTACCATTTCCATAAATGTTTCTTCCAGGAAACTTGTTGGCTTGACTGTATAAATAGACTCCTGAGCAGTGGGCTCCTTGAAGACATTGCATTCCCCCTGCACACAAAATGGTATTAATTAGGAGCATGGGACTGTTAGGGACCTCCTGGGTGATCAAATCCAGTCCCCTGCAATCGCAGGCACCTTCTCATACAGTTCCCAGTATAAACAGACTGAGTTCCATCTCAGCCAGTAAGGACTTCTGTCCTGTATTGGGAGGCTGATCAAACCTTACTGCTTTGATGCTTAGAAACCTTTACATTTCTACCCTAAATTTATTGATGGCTAGTTCACACCCATTCATTGTGGTGCGGAAACAGGTAGAGGCATGGATGGTCCAGCCCAATGGTTAGGGTCAGGTTTAGGGCCAATATCTGATTGGAGGGCAGGAGCCTAAGGCAGGAATGAGGAGACAATTTGCAGTTCTGGAGAGGGTCTCGGAACAATAGCCGTAAGCTTCATTGTTGACCAGCCATGGAGCAGCTGACCTTAACACCAGGCTTACGGCTTCCAAAAGCCATTCCCATTTCCCAGAGGGCAGTAGCATAGTGATATTGCTGCATGCCTGTGGCACAGGGGCAGTGATGACTTCCAGCTGCTGTCATGATTGTCATGCCAGCAGCAGCCAGTTTTTTTTAATCTCTTCCCCCAAGTTGATGCCTGAGATGACTGCCTGTCACCCTGCCCTAGTTATACCACTGCCAGAGGGTGACCACATCTGTGGTTACCACAAAACAGGTGAAAATACTCTTATCTGGTGATTAATTCACAACCTTCAGCTGGGAAGAACTACTCCAAATTGACTGCTTCTACCTCAGGAGCCCTGAAATTGCCCTTACCTTCCCAGGCCCTTTCTGGGTAAGGTGCATGGATACTTTCTGCTGGTTTCCAAGAACAGTGGTCAAGCTCATGGCCTTCCCAATCAATTGAGTAGTGTAACTTTCCTCAGACCCCATGAAGAATGGGTTATCAGTGTACAGTTTTAACAGAAAGACATCAAAGACAAAGTGTGCTCTCATGATAAGAGGAACCTGAGTTGACAGGCTTAAAGGGAACGCTGCTCTTGGGCCTGGGAAGAGATCATCTTAGTTGATACATTGAGTACTAACATAGCCAAGTACTCCTGTACCCAGGTTAAGTCTATAGTTGGGTCTATGGATATTGTTCCCCAGAGCTGGACAGGAATGGGTAGTGGTTGCAGAAGGTTGGATGGTTTATAGAGGTCCTTGGTTTGGATGTCGATATTGCAAAGTTCTATACAGACTCTCATGTCAGTCCATGTTGTCCATGTCAGTCCAGTGGTTTCCTGATGCTAATCTAAGGGTCTTGAGTGGGACAAAATGCTCATCAAGAAAAAAGGTCACGGCATAATTTGAGGACCCCTAGGCCTGGCTCCCCCTGGAGTACGTATGTGCCTCTTCTAGAGGCATGTTGACCCTTGAATGGATTTAGGAGTCTGAAGGTTATTTTTAACTGCCTCAGTTCTCATGCAAAATGAATTGTCCAATGGAGTAAATGCAGTTCTCCAGTTATGAATGTTGCTAGCAAATAAAGAATGACACAGTCTAGCTATACATTTATGATCCAAGGAGAAATAAAAAATCAATACTTTTTTAAATCCTAAGAATTTCTAACAGGTGTCCAGCCTACTAGGGAGATCTTACCTAAATGTGGAGACTAATCTCTAAGAGGCATTGGATTGTCACTACCTGGGAAACTCAGCAAAGGATGCCAGAGCATTGAGCCCATTTTTGTTCCCTACCTCAAACAAAGGCTTACAACATACTTAATGGAAATTTTGACAAATATGGGCAGAAAGAAAATATTCTCATATCATTCTGGCCATTGAGCTAGAACACACTGACCTGAACCCTTAATCAACATCTGATGCCCTAAGACTAGCTAATTTTTTAGAAGTTTTTCTCACCTATGACTCAGTGGGTGCATCTACACAAGATACTAAATGCACAGTAGACTAATTCTACTGCGCATTAGCATGTCACAGAAAAACCCGTGCTAATGTGCAGTAGGATTAGTCTACTGCACATTAGTGGGCATGTCTACCATTCATTAATGTGCTGTAATCAGTGCTTCTGCATTTTAGTGTAAATGAATGGTCTTTTTGTGACATTAATGTGCAGTAGACCAAATTTACTGTACATTAGTGCATTAGCACAGGTTTTGCCTGCCATGTTAATGCGCTGTAGAATTAGTCTACTGCACTTGAAGTGTCTCGTGTAGATGCATCCATCATCACCAAAAAGGTGTGTGCCAGTGCTACTGCATAATAGCAGTGGTTACTGCACATTAATGAATGTGTAGATGTGCCGAGTTCCTTTTACACTACTTTCCTTAACCTCAAGCTAATGTGGCTTAACTTAATCCAGCCAAAGGCTTACTAAAGCTACTATAATGCAACCTAAAAGGTTTAGAGGAGTACTTTTGCCTGTGGTTGGTGAACAGAGGTAGAATAAGATCCAGTCTCTTCTAGGCTTTAATGAATTTGTTTGATAAGCTGGTCCCTGGGTAGTGGGGCCTGGATCTAATCCACCAGGTCTTTTTGTGCTGCCATTTGGGCAGATGGCCATGGAATTGTAGATTTAATTGCTGGGTAAAGACTTTGGGGTCTCCACCATCTCCTGGTAGTAACTCAACCCCTCTTTACTAATTCGTGCCAGATTGAGACTTATGCAAAATTTCCAGCCTCTGGTAATAATTAATGTTTATGTAATTAACCTCTGAAAACAGGGATGTAATCTGGAAAACTTGTAACTGTTCTAACTGCACTCCCTGTAGTATAATGTACGCTCTTGGAATCCTTCTCCATAGACGTTAAATATCGAAGCTATAATTTAGAAGGATCAAGAACAGGCTTTTTGTTTCAGAAACTGCAGAGTGTCTTAACAAGCTTGTCATGCAAGCAGCAGAGACAAGCTTTTTAATGTTTCTTTTAATTGCTTCCTTTTGAGAGTGAAGGAATAAATTACAAATAATTTTTTCATCAGTACAAGATTTGGTAATTATTTCCCTAAAAGGTGTAATGGAGTGAACAACTATGCCCTGTAGGGTACGGTAACATGTCAGCAATTCTGAGCTGAAAATTGGACCCTTGTTATCAGATAAGGGATTATGAAGAATATCTCATGACTCCTTCATGCACCAGTGGTTGTAATATGTAATGTGGCAGCATTGCACTGTAGGTCAGGAATATCAATAAAAATGGCTAAATGACTGCCTAATCTTTTGAGGAGCAATTCCATTTTTTTACAGTACTGAAAAAGATATTGTCAAATTATTAACAAAAATAAAATATGGACCTAATTCTCTCTATCCTTGGAACTTGCATGGTCATGTTTGCAAAATAAGTGCAAGGCTCTACCTGATAAAAATGCAAGTATGCATTACGACTGGTCAAACATTTTCTAATTTTTTTTTCATTGGAAAACTGAGTGTTCTATGCAGTAAATATGTTTATGGGAAGGGTCTGTTTTTTTTAGCAAATTTTCCTTTTTTTGTTAGAAAACTTAACATTTCCTATCTTGGGGCTGAATATTTTTTGTTTTCAGTCAAAAATGTTTTTTCTTTTTCTGACAACCTTGGAATCAGCACTACTGTGTATGCTGCTTTGCACTACTTTTCTATGGGTTTTGTTGTGCTTCATGCAGACATGACAGGGTGAAAATCTTGGGACAAGAGGTCAGACTAAATATTCAGAGAGCCCCTTCATGCCCCAGTCTAAGGAAGAAATCTGAACCTTCTTGAAGTTTGTGGGAAAAGCTGCACTGACTTCAGTGAGGCAAATATTTCCCACCATTGGCTCATCCAGACAAGTGCGCATATACTTTTCCCCGGGGACAAATAGTAGTGGCACAATATGTGTTGTTGCTACTTGTTCCCTGGGAACACCTGTGCATGCATGCTCTGGTATGTGGCAAATTTCTCCCAGTGGAGTAGAAGAGGCTGGGGCCAGTACCTGGGCTGCCCCCAGC
This sequence comes from Alligator sinensis, assembly GCF_000455745.1. Lineage (NCBI taxonomy): Eukaryota > Metazoa > Chordata > Crocodylia > Alligatoridae > Alligator > Alligator sinensis. The sequence goes on along the minus strand of NW_005842266.1, from coordinate 1,050,925 downwards.
AGCCTTACTTGGGGTCCTAGGGGCCTTCCAGGGCTGCAGTGGTAAAGACCTGGCAGTAGGGAGCCTGGCTGGCAGCCAGTGTGTGGCTCTGGCTGACCAGGCTCCGGTTTTGGGTGACAAATGTTGCCACCCCGTGCGCCACCTTTTTTTTCAGGCATGTTTTTTTTTTTTTGATACTGGGATCTACTGGTGTCAAAACCCACCCTACTCACACCACAAATTAGCAGTGCAGGGAATGCCTACATGTGGGTCTGGGCCTGCCCCATGAAGCAACACAACATGAAGGACAAGATTGGCCTGAGCATATTTTAAGATGCATTCATTGTTACTGATAAAGAGCAAAAGATTTCAGATGTCTAATTGACCTTTCATTATTATTTGCTTAAGCTTGGAACCAAAAAAGGAGCTTGGTACCACCATGTTATGTGTTGCATCCCATAACTGTTAGGTACTGGGTCCCATCATAGAGTTCGCAGCCCTGAGGTGGTGCTTAAGGTCCACATGCAGTTTTTGGGGAAAATCAGGCATCTCAGAATAAGATCCATAACAACCAGTAGCAGACTAAGCAGGGTGTCACCTGGAGTTAGGGCGTCTAAGTGCCTTATTCAGCCTTACCAGAAAACATCCATTTCCATCAGGATTCATAGTCGAGAATCCCTTCTTGGAGGTAGACATCTGTGATCTTTCCTTCAAAGCTGGAACTAGAGTCACCTTCTCTCTTTTCTTCCCTTCTAGGACTGGTTGTGGTGGTTGCCTTTTATCTAAGGGCTCAGTGGTTATAATATATGTTCATAATGTAGCAGATCTGGTTCAATACCCTCCTTAACCTGAGGATGTTTAAATCCACATTTTCCAATCCCCTGAAGAGTGCCCAACCTATCGGGTAGATGAATGCCTACTTTCCAAATTCCAGTTAGAATTAGCTGAGAGATGCAGCCAAGCTGATCCACCCTATCAAGACTGAGGCTCTCCTAAGCATGCCCAGAAGCCCAGCTTTGGACATCTCAGGAGGTTTATCATCACAAGCCAATATGCCAGCAGAGATTATGCAACTTTATGGTTAGAGAGCAGCTGAGCAGGAGTTATCAGGATTGCAGTCCTGGAATTGAGTCCATAAAGTCTTCCAAAGTCCATTTTAGGGTCTTGCCCTCAACCTCTTTGTGCCTTAGTTCTCAATTTTTGATCAATTGTACCACTGCCATGTTCATCCCTTCATCTGTTTTAGCAATTTAGGAAATTCTTATTAATTTTATAGGGCAGGAGCAGTTTCTCTCTCTCTCTCTCTCTGTCTGTTTATACAAGACCAAATTCTGGTTTGAGTTCTAGAAAACCCATTTTATTTGGGGGAGTTAAGAAGCTCAGTTTATTAAGTCTTTCCAAGAGACGATGAAGGGGTGGCTTGGTCAAGGTTTCTAAGTACCTGCCTGTGGAAGATATTTTCTGGCAGAGTGCACTTTAGTCTAATGGTAGGTCTTGTGGCTAGAGGCTGATGATAGATAAAGCAGATTAGGTATAGGTTTTTAAGCAAAGCTAGTTAACTATTGGAACAGTTTCTATAGGGCCATTGAAGATTCACCATCACTACCTTTAAATTGAACCTGAATACCTTTCTGAAAGATATGTTCTAGCTGAAACTGTAATTACGGGTAGTGAGGCAGGAATTGATGGGAAGGGTTCTCTGGCCATGTAAGATTTTATTATCACAGTAGCCCTCTGGCCTTAAAATATTTGAAAGGGGAGCCTGGGTGCATTTTGGGCCTCTGTGTACTCTGGTAACATACATGCAAGGTACCTGTTTCTCCCTTCCTTATGGATCTTTATGACTTTGTCACAGGCAGGTTTTGCCTTACCAACCTCATCTCCTTCTACAACCTCCTCCTCCTCCTTAACTCACCACCTGGACATGAGAGCAGGTTGACACTGTATACCTTGACTTCCAAAAGTCCTTTGATCTAGTATCCCACGATGTCCTCATGAGAATTGGAAGATTGTGGGCTTAACTCTGAGGCAGTCAGGTGGGTGAGAAACTGGCTGCAGGATAGGACTCAGAGAGTTGTAGTGAATGGATCTGTGTTATTCTGGTGAGAAGTGGGCAGTGGTGTCCTGCAGGGTCAGTGCTTGGTTCAGTACTTTTCAACATCTTTATAAATGATTTGGATGTGGGGTGAAGAGCTCACTGGCCAAGTTCGTGGACGACACCAAGTTATAGGGAAGCGTGGTCATGCTTGAAGATAAGCTAGAGATACAGGCGCACCTAGACAGGCTAGCAAGTTGGGCAGATCAGAATCTGATGATGTTCAGTGTCTAGAAATGTAAAGTGCTCCACCTCGGGACGAGCAACCCCCAACACACCTTGAGGCTTAGTGGCACCAAACTGACTAGCACCATGAATGAATGAAACCTAGAGGTGATAATAGACAACAGTATGAATGAGAGCCGGATGGGAGATGCTTTAGCCAATAGGGCAAATAATATTCTGGCATGCATCAATCGATGCATCTCCAGCAAAGCCAAGGAGGTGATTCTTCTGCTCCACTCAGCACTGGTGAGATTGCACCTGGAGTACTGCATCCAGTTCTGGGCACCACACTTTAACAAGGACACAGACAAGCTTGAGAGAGTCCAAAGAAGAGCCACCCATATGATCAGAGTCTTATATGGCAAGCCATATGTGGAAAGGCTGAGGGACCTGGGACTCTTCAGCCTGAAGAAAAGGCTGAGAGGGGACCTGGTACCAGCTCACTGCTTCACTAGGGGAGTACATCAAGGGCTCGGTGAGCAACTGTTCACCAGGGCACCTGAGGGGGAAACCAGGAGTAATGACCACAAACTCCTGGAAGACCAATTCAGGCTCAACACATGGAACTTATTCATAGTCAGGGTGTCCAGACTGTGGAAGAAGCTCCCTCCGGAGGTGGTGCAATCGCCTACCTTGGAAATCTTCAAGAGGAGACTGAATGGTCACCTTGCTGGGCTCACCTGATCCCCCAGTTACCTTGCCTGCTTGGTGCAGGAGGCTGGACCTGATGATCTTCCAAGGTCCCTCCCAGCCTTACAATCTATGAATCTTATCAGCACATTTGTGTGTGACCCATGAGCTGCAGCTTGACATGTGAACTAAAAGGATATTGATGGCTGCAGAAGAGGAAAAGAAGCCCCCTCCCTTGCAGAATCCTTGTGTTAAAGGACCGCCCTAATTTACACTGTGTACATTGACCTGGTGCTGCCCAGTCCTATGCTGTCAAGAGCAGCCCAATGCCCTCTTCTACATGCTTCTGCTGTCATTGTCATGCAGCAAGCACAGGAACCTTTAGGTGATGGCTTAGGAAAGGGGAGATGCAAACAGAGATGCTGGTATGGCACTGTAATATTTCTGCTGTCAAAATATGTGCATATACCACAAACTTCAAACTTGGGCTGCAGTCCCACAGATAAATCAGATTGCTCTCCTATATAACTAGGCTCTAAGGCCAGAAAGCACCTGTACATCACAAGGCACCTTCACTAGTCTGACTTCCAGTATATTATCAGCCTTGTACCCTTGTGCTGGGCTAAAGCAAATCTGCTGGAATGGCATTGAGTCTTGATTTGAACCCAACAGGAGACAGAGAATCCACTCTTCAGTTGGTAGAGTATTCACCTTCAGTATTAAAAAATGTGCCTAAATTACCAATATGAATTTGTCTAGCCTTTAGCCATTGGTACTTGTCTTTCTCTCTGAAATTAAAGTACCTGTAGTTTCCACTTTCTCCATATGAATATTATATTGTAAACAGATCACCCCTTGAGCATCTTTTTGGTAAGATAAACAAATTGAGCTCTTTAAGCTCATCACTGCAAGGAATTTTCTGCATATTTGAATAATTTTTATGGCTGTTTTCTGCACCCTTTCCAGTTTTTCAATATCCTTTTGAAAATGCACACACCAGAACTGCATACAGTATTCTAATATTGGGATCACCAATGCTATTTATAGAGGTAGAGCTAGTTGGTGTAGGAAATCTACATTGAAGTATGATGTCTCTTTTATAGCTATCTTGGCATATATTTTAGGTCTCTAGGAAGGATGTGTCACACTTAGAGCTCAGCCTCAGTCACTGCATAGAGGTCCCTATATCAAGTAGCTTAAAGCATAGTGTTAAAGGGCAAGGCAGGACATTTTCTGTTTCAAGGGACCATTGTTCCAGGGTAAATACTGATATTAATTCAGGCCTGATTCTGATTTTACTTACACAGATGTGTACAAGGAGTCACTGTAGAGAACTCGGTGGGGTTGTACTTTTCTAGAATCAGGGGATGACTTTAATCATCTTTAGAACCACTTGGTAAACTCAACCTGTTCTGATAAAATGCGCTTTAATACATATCTAGGAACAAGGCCAGGGCTGCAAAATGCAGGATTGTGTTTAGAAAAGTAGTGACTCTGTAACAGATTCAGGGGTCACAGTAGAGAAACAACTCAACATGAGCTCCCAGGGCTACACTGTGGCAAAATGGGCTAATGTGAGTCCTGGTGTCGGTAATCAAACTGCATATTTTAGAAAATGCAAAGGAGATTGGTAGGTTTGGAGCCCTAATCAGCAGGTGAACATCCACAAATTATAAAAACCCACTAACAGGTTCTAAAATGATCAAAATGTTAGCGGTATATATTTAAAGCAATGATTCCACTTTCTTCCTGATCAGATCCAGGTGTTCTCTAAACTGAATCTCCAACTTCTAAGAGCCCCAGCATCATGGGGCAAAGCAGCTTTCCCTTTAAAAAGAATGGGCTAAAAATATTCTCTGGCCTGGACAAGCTCCACCTTGACATACCTAAAGCCTATGCATCCCTTCTACTTAGTGACTACTCCACTGCTTATTAGGCCTGTGTGAAGCGGCTAGTATTCGCTTCGGATTCAGATGATTTGGGGGACAGTGATTCGATTTGGTGATTCAAATCGCTGTCCTGAATTGATTTGGCCAAATCAGCCAGGCCCATCCCCCACCTGCCCACCCTAGCTCCCAAACTTTGAAAAAAATAAGCCCCAACTCACTGGGTGCTGCTGGGCAGGGGACATTCCCCGCTGCCGCCCACTGCCCCACGCTGCATGGGGGGTTCAGCCTGAGTCCCACAACCCCCCCAGTCCTCCAGCCCCCACCATGGCTGCACCGCCTGCCGCGGTTCCAGCCCTCTAAGAAAAAAAATTCGGAAA
>NW_005842266.1:1008021-1045720 GCF_000455745.1 Alligator sinensis | reverse complement strand
GACAATCCCCACTGCCCTGCACTGCCCTTCACTGCATGGGGGGCTCTTCCCTGAGCCCCCCGAAGTCCCGAGTCCACTAGAGGAGCAGTGAGTCCTCTGGGGGATTGAGGGGGGGATCAGGGGGCTCACGCAGAGCCCCCCATGCAGTGAAGGGCTGTTGGCTGGCAGCAGGGATTGCCCCCCACTTGGCAGCACCTGGTGAGTGGGGCTTCTTTTGAAAGCACCAGCAGGTGGGGCAACCATGAGGGGGGCTGGGGAAGCAGTCAGGGGTTAGGGGGATGGGGGGCAGGGAGGGAATGGGGCCTGGCAGGGGTCACCCCATGGTCCCTCTCCTTTCAGTCCCCCTCCCCTGCCCCTACTTACCTGCTCCGAGTCTGGCTGTAGCTCCTTGCTGCAGCCACCAGGGACTCTCCAAATCATCAAAGCTCTCCAAATCTTTTCTGAAGATTTGGAGAGCTTTGAATCAATTTGGACCTTTTAATTGGTCCCCTGAATTGATTCAGATTTGGAGATTCGGCCACCGAATCAGGCCAAATCTCCTCCAAATCGAATTAGTACCTGAAGCTTCACACAGCCCTACTAATCCACATGAGGAATCACGTTCACCCATTTTGGTACAGCATTGTCCTGGTAGCTCAGATTGAATTGTTTGTCCACTGTGTCTCCTGAATCTTGTATAACATTGCTGTTTTTTTAGATGCAATCTCACATTTGGCAGACCTGGCCTATACATTTTTGTTCCTAGATACATGCTCTTGGCTGTATTAAAAGACATTTTATCAGAACAGGTTGAATTTATCAAGTGATTCATATTGCTCCGAAGGAGTGTTTCATTCTCATCAGTAGTTACTGCTCTGCCAATCATTGCCATCTGCAAATTTTTCAACTTTAATTTTATATTTACTTTCAGATCATTGATACACATGTTAAATAGTCAGGCCTAGTGTTGGTTTCTAACCCCACTAAAACACATGTTTGATAATTTTCTCACTGAAGACTATTTTTTTGAGCATAATCAGTCTTTTCTTAACTTATTTAACATGTGCTTAATTGCTGCTGTGCACAACTATTTCACCAGGATGTCATGTGGAACAGGGTCAGTGTGTCATTTCAATGGCCATGTGTAGATGAAACGAGAGGCGTGCGTGCACAACACTTTAAAGCAGGCTAAATGCTTTTGCAGCACTTTAATGGTGTTGGTGTTTGCACGTGCCGGCAGGGTATTGTCCATTAATTCCAGCCGCTGTACGTAATTTGGTGGTGTAATGCACCTTAAATGACTTGGGGTGTAGCAAACTAAAACTCTTTAGTTTGCTGCCCCTACAGCTGCAGAGTGAAGCACAGGGCTCCCTGCAGCTCCACAGCTCTGTAGGAAGCCCTGCAGGCAGCCTGGCAGCAGCCTGGGAAAGCAGGCTGTGCCCAAGGAAAGTGGTGAGCCTGATCTTCCCTCCCCCTCAACCCCCTGGAGCCTGCCTGCCTGCCTGAGCTGTGAGGGGGCCCGGTGCTTCCTTCTGCGGCTGCGGTGCCCCCAGGATTGCCTGAGGTAGGTGCCGCCTGTGGGGTGCTGCCGCTGCCACAGAGGGAAGCACCAGCCTCCCCCCCCCCGCCCCCCGCAGTCCAGGAGAGGCAGGTAAGTCAGTGGGGTGTGTGCATGACATGGGGGGTTAATCAGCCCTAAATTGAAGCGGTGTTTTTTAAAACCCACCACTTCAATTTAGGGCCCCCATTTTGTCTACACATGCCCAATGTCATTACCTTTATCAGCTTGATTTATAATCTCATGGAAAAAAGGCAGTATGTTTTAACTGAAATTAGGTTGGCCGGCATTAATTAAACTCCTATCTTGTTTTTTTTTTATCAGTTGGGTCCATACAGATTTTCCATTATTTGGCTCAGAATTTTTGTCAGGCTGTGGTTACCTGAGTCACTCTGCTTACCCATTTTGGATATCAGTACATTATTACTCTTCTAGTCTTCTGAAATTTACTCTGCATTATAAGATTTATTAAAAATTGACATCAGCAGTCCAGAGAACTCCTCAACCAACTGTCTTAATACTCTTGTGTGCATGTTATCCAGGTCTGCTGATTTTAAAATATTTTATCTCTATTAAATGCTATTTAATATCACCTTTAGTTATTAATGGACAATAAATAGGTTTATTGTTGTGTGATGAATACAGCATTCTGCTTCTTTCCAAATAGAGAACAGAAATATTTATTGAACGTGTTTGCTTTCTTGGAGCCATTATTAACAATCTTACCATCTCTGTCTAGAAATGGGCCTGCTCCATTGTTACAATGGCCTCATTTTCTGATAAATTTTTATAGTCCTTCATCCTACTAAACGTGGATTTTCCATTACAGTCATTAGCTTCCATTATCAATTTTATTCACTTCATAACTTCCAACTTACACTGATTGTCATCTACTCTCTTTTTTCCTGCTTGTCATATGTTGGTGTGTTTGTTTTTATTTCTAACTATTGCCTCTACTTCCCCATTGAAACAGCATAAGTCTTCATTCAAAATTGCCCTCCCTGCTGACTGTGAAATCAGACTAGCTTTTGCACCATCTAATCAACTCTTCTTAAAGCACTCCTAATTTTCATTCACATTTTTTATCTATTTTTTCCCTTTCAATCAGTCTTTTCGTAATTTTCTTCTGCTTTGGGAAATGAGCTCTTTTGCGGTATCAAATTACTGTTTCAGAATGTCTTCTGTTCCTCTACAAAGTAAACCAAGGGCTGTAATTTCCAACAAATTAAAAAAAAAGATGCCAAAGGCATTTGCATTTCCTAATGTACCACTTTCTTCAAAGGAAGGAGTTGAAGTAATCGTGGGGGAGAGGTTTAAATAGACCCTGTTTCAACAGCTGTTGCCATGCTACAGTGTTTTGTGGTCAGTTAAGGGTATCTCTCTACCAGTGCTGTAATCCTTTTGGGTATCATCTCTTTTAGGATGGGGCTGCCTTTGTAACATGGCAGCCAGGTGGAGTCTATGGCTAGGAACGGACATTAACAAAACCTGAGGTGGAATTCATTTAAGTTTGGTGCTTTACTCTAAGGTTAGGTCAGGAGTGAACAGAACAGGCGTTTGCCTTTTGGTGAAGGGTGTGCGGCACAAAGGTGGTGGGTTGGGGGTGGGTTGGGGGTGTTCCCACACGCCTCCCAGCAGGCTACTGGAGAATGCTGAGCCCAGCTGAGCAGCCGGCCACCCCTGATTGGCCATCATAGGCCCCCTCCCCAGCTCCATCCCACTGCCAGGCCCTCTTCTCCAGTCCCCCCAGACCAGAGCCACCACAGTTGGGGGGATGGGGGGCTCTGTCCCCCTCTTTGCTGGGGGCCTCTGTCCAGCTCAGCTGACAGGCACAGGCAGGATGCAGGGCTGGGGACAGAGGCTTTGCTATCTAGGCTCTGTGATAGCCCAGGGGTGGGGCTGGCTAGGGGCTCAGCTGGAGAAACTGAGCATGAGCCAAGTTCCAGCACACCTCCATGTGAGGGCGGGGGGGTCCACAAAGGCACCTAGGATGTTGGCTGACTGTGACCAAACTTGAATCGCTAGGGGATCTGGTACAGAACTTTGATAGACCAGTCGAACTTAAATTGCTTAAGTCTGATACCACATCTATCTTAGACGGGGTTCCGCCATTTTTAACCCAGTGTGTGTGTACTGAACTTCTGTTCAATTATGGATGTAGACTGGTTTACAAGAGCTTTTATTGGTTTATTTGTAATGTCTATATCTGGCCTAGGTCCTTGCATCTACAGGGCTCTTTCACATTTGGTTGGGTGTTTCAGTGTTGGTATATATTACTGAAAATGGAGCTCCCTCAGGTGTAATAAAGGCAAGCACACTGTTAATGGTTATGGATGCGCTGGCTCTAGGAGAACCTTGATAAGTGATTACCTGCCTAGCTGCTAAATTATTATTTAATAGTTGAACGTGCTCTTTAAATCCCATGCAGTAGTTGACTTTGCCAAGTGGGCTCTTTAAAACCAGTTAAGATGGAAATCTAGGGATCTTTTGTCAAATGCAGCTGCTCCTAGGCAGATGAGGTATGTTAATGGTGAACAAGACAGGATGCTTCAAAGAGCTGGGCCTGACAAAACCCCATCTACATCACTGGTTCCTTGTGAACCAACCAATTCAGACTTGATGGGTGAAACCCTACCATTCACTTCAGCATCCCTTGGATTTCACCCTTTAGAATGAATGTCTATTGAGTATGTAAAAATGAAGAAGAAATGTGTAGTAGAGACAACTCCCAATGCAATTAGGGGAGGAAAGAGGAGACCGTAGGTCTAGATGTCTAAGGGCTCATCTGTACCCTATCAGCAATCAGTTCTAGGAAAGAGAGACCTGAGAATAGTCACCTCTCTTGAGTCTGGTGATGTCCTCCAGAGTTGGGTGGTTGCCAGTGAAGCCGCTTCTGGTTTATCCTCAGAACCTGCTCTCAGGCCCACTGGAAACCAAGGGTCTGCATTACTTACCTGACCCAGTGAATTTGAGTTCCTGCAGGGACCACTCTGATGAGACAGAGCATGAAGATACACATAACCTTTTCTGGCTTGACACAGCTCCCACTCTCTGTAATACTATGAAATCTCACATCACCTCTGTCTTTGTACAGTCCCTCCAGCTCTAGCTTGTCTGCTGAATCATGAGGGAAGAAAACCTTATCTGGACATAGTGCTGAGAGAAATAACTAGTTTCTGGGATTGTATCTAATGGCCAGTCTCATAAATCCTACAGCCTTCAGCCTTTGCCATGCCTGGTTGTATCTTGAGGTCACACACTGCATCAACAGAGTTGTTTTCAGGAAACAGAGCGGGAGAACAGATTGAGTGGAATGCTTAGCCATGCATGGAAGGAAATGTGGATTAAATCATCTATAAATTCTGGCTAATCTACAAAGAGAGTGCTGCTTCTGAGAACTAAGAAATATAAAAGACCAGATTAAATTATTTGCATACTGTTGAACTAAATGCTAGGTTTGCCTTTAGGAAGAAGTGTTTATGCTCTTTCTTTGCATGCAGGAAATAAACAATTGTTTCCATTGCTAAGAGGATTATACCTCCAGTATTCGAATTTTCAAAACATGAACACTTGCTCATCTGTTACTGACATATATAGCAAATAAAGCAAAAATGGAAATCAGTGAAACTCTAAGCAGCATATTTGTTCATGTCTGACTTTGGCAGTGTTACTTTCTTAGGCTCAAACACCCATTGTAAATTTGCATTTGATTTACTAAAAGAATTGTAACAAAAGATAGATGTCCCAGGGAACAATATTTCAGTAGCTGCCCTACATGTACAGAACTGCCCTAATCTGCCATGGGGAAACACAGGGCGATGCTTGCCTTCTCTGTCTGGCAGAAGGAGAGATGTGTGGCACAGGAGAAGTCCAACAGCATTGGTGGAGACATTGGATCCTTGTGCTTTAAGAGTGTACCTCCCTTCCAATGGCTATAGCCAAACAAACTCCCAATCAGAGATCAATTTTAGGATCTCTCCTTTTTAGGTCCCTGACCTAAATCAGAGTACAGACTTGTACCTGGGTGTCTTACATCCCATATAACTAGGTTATTGGCTTGTAACAGGGCAGTGAGTTCCTTTAAGAGGAAACAGTCAGTCCTGTTGAGAGAGCCTGGATGCAGGACAGGGAGTAGTCCACTGGGCGCTTAAAATCTCGGAGGAGAGAGCAGAAGAGGACGCAAGCTGTAGGTTGAACCACTTGCTGCACAGGGTATCCAGGCTGCTGTGCTGTAGCCAGAGCAAAGGGCTTCAGTGTCCAGGAGAGGACAGCAGGATTATGTTTTGCTTGTTTGTTTTGTTTAAAAGACCTTTATTTGGGCCGACTGGCTGAGGAGCTCCTCAGGGATTGCAGCAGTCTAGATGATCCACTAACACAGCTATTTTGGAAGGGCTGGGGATTTTCTCTCTCTCAGTATCATGAGCAATTCTTTGACAATCCTTGTCAAAACAAGCACATACATTCCCTTGAAACATTTGGTTTTTAACATTTTCCCTATGTGGTGCTATTTGTAACCATTTTCTAGGGACAGATTTCTTGGTAAGTCTGAGATAAAGGGCCTGTAATGTCCTGGCCACGTGTACTTTCTGGAGAATGTGGTGTTTTTGGATAATAAATGGTTAAGGGCTGCATAAACTAAAATGTCTTCTAAAAGTGTTGTGTGGATTTTTATTAGTTATGCTTGTGTAGGCCAAACATGTAAGTGCTTATAGGTGTTTTAAAGAGGCTGTTATGCTAAGCTGAACAGGAAACCTGTAATGATGTAGCAAGAAATGCAGTAAATCTTTAGCCTTGTATGTAATGGCAGTTGCTCTTGTGAGGCTCCTTTAGCCCTTGCAGGTGGTCTCCATATTCTGCAAAGCAAAGATAAGCAGGGGAATGCTACTCAAACTGCACAGAAATGGATAGCTCCTGGAATAAGGAACTGTAAAATTGTTCTAGAAATGGTTTAAGTAGGAAGCCTGGTCAGAAAATGACTGGATAATTTGTATAGCACCAAGGGTCCTGCCTGGATCAAAAGGGAAATTTCATGTAAGGTTCTACTAAGACATCCAGCCATGGATTTGATGATGATGGTGTCCCAGGTTTGGGTAATGGATTGCAACTCAGTCCTTCTCTATCTGCTAACATTGTTGCTCTGTAATCAAAGGAAATAAGGCATTTCACGGTCAGATGGATTGCTAATTGGCTGAAGGGTAGTACTCAGAGGGTGGTGGTGGACGGGTCATATTCAGCCTGGGGGGAAGTGGGCAGTGGAGTCCCCCAGGGCTCGGTCCTTGGGCCTGCACTGTTCAATTTCTTTATCAGCGATTTGGATGACAGGGTGAAAAGCAACCTGTTCAAATTTGCTGATGATACCAAAATTTGGGGTGAGGTGGGCACACTAGTAGGGAGGGAAAGACTGCAAAAAGACCTGGATAGGTTGCAAGGGTGGGCTAACAAAAACGGGATGCGTTTCAATACGGACAAGTGCAGGGTGCTGTACTTGGGCAGTAGTAACCGGCAGCACACTTATAAGATGGGGAAACTCCTTCTTGAGAGCACGAAGGCAGAAAGGGTCAAGTAGGGCCAAGGAGGTGATCCTCCCCATCTATGCGACACTGGTCAGGCCACAGCTGGAGTACTGTGTCCAGTTCTGGGCACCCCACTTCAAGAGGGATGTGGACAACATTGAGAGGGTCCAGAGGAGGGCCACCCGCATGATCCGGGGACAGCAGGGCAGACCCTACAAGGAGAGGCTACAGGACCTGAACCTGTTCAGCCTTCACAAGAGAAGGCTGAGGGGGGACCTTGTGACTGTCTATAAACTCACTAGGGGGGACCAGAAGGGTTTGGGGGAGACCTTGCTTCCCCTAGCGCCCCCCGGGATAACAAGGAATAACGGCCACAAGTTGTTGGAGAGTAGGTTCAGATTAGACATCCGTAAGAACTACTTCACAGTCAGGGCAGCTAGATTCTGGAACCAAATTCCAAGGGAAGTGGTGATGGCTCCTACCCTGGGGGTCTTTAAGAAGCGGCTCGATGCCTACCTGGCTGGGGTCACTTGACCCCAGTTTCCCTCCTGCCCAGGCGGGGGGCGGACTGGAAGATCTACAAGGTCGCTTCTGACCCTACTTCTATGATTGGCCTAATGTCCTATTACACAGAGTTGCTTTAATTAAATGAGCTTGCATATTTGGTGTAACTTGTGTCCTTAACCTAATACTATCTAGCACAGAGGCCTTCTTTACCTCTTCTGTTTGGTACCAATGAGTAAGGGGGTGGGAGGTTGCTCTTGCTTACCTTTATATTAGAACTTGCTTGTTCCAAATGTTGTGTTCTGCATACTCGTTCAGACCCACCAGCATGGTAGTGGTGCTGATTTGGGTGGCTGTGGGTAGTCATCAGTATTGCCAGATACTACAAGTAGAAAATCTCCAGGCACACAATAGGAGGCTAGTTGTTGATAGCTAGATTTTATAATCTGTGAAAAAGAGCACTAGATAATATAGACAGTATTACACAAAGTAAGCTGGTACAGGTTCCTTACATGTGTTTGTCACTGGGAATCCCAATAGATTGAGGGACAAAATCACTCAGCTGGCAATACTGGGAGTTGTGCCTGGTGTGCCAAGGTCTGATCATTCTTCACTCTGACTGTAGAGCTGCCATTGTGGTCAGGAAGTCAGTCTGGAAACTTAGTCCTTTCTGTGTGCTTTGCCCGCTGATAATTTAAGTAACAAAATAAGACAGGACCACAGGCACTGGCAGCATGTTTCATGTTGTGTGGTTGGAAAAAGGTACTGGTCTGAAAGCGGAGGTAGTAATCCTTACCCCAAAACACAATTGATTTGTATATGAACTGTGACATCACTGACCGCGATCACTCTAGTGACCACTGAGCGTGTCTATATAAGAAGCTTAATGCACAGTAGCCTAACAACACTGTGCAGTAGCGTGTTGGGCAAAAACTGTGCTAATACGCTGCTATGCAGTAGTATTAGGCTACTGCGCAATAAGCATAACTGAAAACCCATGTGCTGGCATTACTGCACATTTAGTTAGTACTTCATTAAGCAAGTACTAAATTAAATGTGCAGTAACTACTGCGCATTAATGAATGTGTAGATGCATCCACCGTATCCAGAACCTCAAAGCCTAAATTTCTAGATATTTTAGCTTGAAAATATCAAAGAGGGTATGTAACAGGGGGCCTTCTCGGGGCCAGTTTGCCTTTGGCCTGCCCACCTGTTTCTGGGCCAACCGCCCGCCTTCTTTCCTGCCATGCCTTTTTGTTAATTAATTAATTAATTATCTTAATTAGGCGGGAGGCTGCCCATTTTCTTGCTCCGTACCTCCCCTACATCGCAGCCCATGCCTCGCAGATAACATCCACTGTTGTTCATCTCGCCGGTCCTGCACTGGACCCCAGACTTCTCTAATCAGGACCCCTCCAAGATCCCTCCATTCCAGTGGCCTACCCCACCTTCATTCAGGCTATTTAGCTCCCTGAAACTATTTTCCCCTCTCGGGTACAGGCCCCCCAGGACCTTTGGCCATACAGGCCCTGGCCTCACCTCCAAGGCCAGTTGGAAACCCCAGGCCCTCTTAGCTCTGGGCATCCCTTGTGGTGGGCCCCTGGCCCTTTTGACTGTCCTGGTCCTGGTCCTGGCCCCAGCATTGACCAGTCGAGGGTACTCTCTCGATCAGGTCTGAGTCTCTAGCCCCACTCTAGTTCTGGGGTCTGCCTTCTGGCTCTATTAGCAAGTAACCTAGCTGGTTGTAGGGGCTGCAGTTAAGGCATCTCGACCCACCTTTCACCAGGGCAGTAACTGGCCTGGCATTTCCTGGGGGCTCCCGCACCACTGAGAGCCCCACCAGGCCACCCACTCCTGGCAGGGTGTAGTTTTAGGTCATGCCCAGGACCAGGAGCCTCCAAACCATCCCCTACAGCTCCTCCCTTACCTCCAGGTTGTTGCAAGCAGCCTTGCAGCCAAGTGATGTTACTGCCTGGCCTGCCAGCAGGCAACTGAACTATTTATATAGGCAGCCAGGGATCTAAAATAGCTGCTGCAATCAAGCACCTGCTGGCTGCTTGGCTCTGATCTTAAAGTGGCAGGCACAAACAGTGCACTGCCACAGGGTACTTACAGGTCTATGTTTCTTTATTCACTCAAATAAACAAGTATTGGTCTGCTTTGGTTTCATGTTTACCCCATTTGGTGTTTGCTTTACATGCATATTCCAGCAAACAGCTAACTGGTATGAATGTTTTTAGAAAGAACCCAGTGTAAGCCAGTGTTAAAGAACACTTATGTAAGGTAAATTCTATGCTCCTAATTTTGAGTATTCACACTGTGAACCAAACTGCAAAGTGTTTCTTAGACTGAATTTTCAGGGCAAGGACTTCACCTTATTATGGATTTTTATAGTGTCTAGTTCCTTGATTCTGGTAGTGTAAGAGTGATATTGTACCAATGATGGCCCAGAAATTATGCAAGAAGCAAGGACTTCTTAGGGTGGTGTCTTTGATTGGAGCAGCTGTATAGTTGGGATAGAGTTAGACAAGTGTTTGAATGCAAGGCATTCTTCATCAGGTCCATGAGTTGTGCTGATCTTCTCAAGAAATTGGACTTATGTGTTAATCTAATCAACTAAAATCAGATTTTTGTAGTTTAGATATAGCAAACAGCAGCAAGCAAGCAATATTATGAGAATAATTTCCAGTGAATAATTTGGAAAAAAATAATGTAAGCAGCTTATGGACAGCTCATGAGCAGGAAAAAAGGGTGAAATCCAGATTATTTGCTACAAATGATTAGCTCAGTTCTGTTAATTACTGAGGGGAAATAATAACAAATATTCACCCCCTCTGCCCCCCGGTAGCTGGAAAAATACTTTTACTCACTGTAGCTTAGATACAGAAAGAACATCTATAAAGAATAGCAACTCTTTCAGAACTTGCATGATCAAAGTTATTTCTTGGAATCTAATCAGCAGCTAATTATCATTCTGAATAAAAACTGAGCTTTCTGCCTCAAACATGCTATAGGCAGAACAAGCAATACAATGAAAAAACCCAGTTGTCTGGAATTTCCTGACTGTAATGCTTGCATACAGGATGAATAATGAGCACTATGTGAAAAGAGAAATGTTGATTGAAACAGTAAATTCAGCTCAGATTTGCTTCCATAATTTTTCAGTGGCTCTTAAATGTAAATGGCAGGGGTTAGATGCTGTTTTATGTGGTGTCCAAAAGATCCTTTTTGAAAACGTGTTGCAAAGTCAGCATTACTTCTGGAGTAGGTAATAGAGTTGTTTTTCCATAACATGCTGTAGCTTTCAGCAGATAATTCATATTCTTCTAGTGTCTTGCAATTACTGCTGGCAGAATAAATAACTAATCAATTTAGATCAAAGATAGTTGATTTCCTCTCGCTCTCACTCTCCTGCTTGCATTGAAAAGGCCTGTAGAACTCAACAGTAAACAGAAGCCTTTCTAACTGGTTTTGAACCATCCTATGGAACATAACTGAGTATCTTATCCCTGCAATAGCATTCTGTAGCTCAACCCCTGGCCTGTGGAGCCATGTATTCTGGATCTGGAAATCTGGTGATGGGGAGTGGTAGCAACTTTAATTGCTCCTCCCCTGCTGCCAAATTTCCAGACCCATGGGGAGCCTCATGGGCTGGATAAGGTGGCCTTGTGCCAAATCATGCTGGCATGCAGCTAGATCCAGGCAGGCAGGGTCAGGTACTGGATCACACTTACAGACCAACCCCATGCACTGACCGCACACAGGATTTAGCTCAAAGAACAACTCCACACCACTCATCCAGCCCATGGGGCTAGCGGTTGGACACCACTGTTCTACAGGATTAAGCAGAAATGTAGAAGGATTTATCTCCGTGAAAGTCTGTAGTTTCGTTGACTATTCAGAGACTTTGATTACAAATGTAAAGAGCTCCATGGGTTTTATTCTTAGCAAATTCTCCAGGGCTCTCCATGAAGATCTCCATTTCTCTCCCTTTTAGGTTGCATCATTTATTCTGGGACCCTTAAACACTCCACTCACCCAGTTTGCAGAAGGTAGGAATGGTGTTCTGCTTCCTGGATGTGTCCACTTGCCCTTGCCTTTCCCTCCCTTTTGGCTATATAGAATTTTTTCAGAAAACAAACAGCTGAGATGGGGACATCCCACAAAGTCCTTATTTTTCTCCATCACTTGCCTGGCCCTGCATACATAGATACAGCTTAGCTGAGTTTTGTTTTCCTTTGTGTTTCTGTCAAGGGACAAGGGCCATGTGGAAATCCAACTTCCCAGTACGTGAGGAGGAGTCATTTTAATGATTGTTGATTGGCACTCAGTGCTTTGGAGGAATCATGCCTTTTAAATAAAGAATGATTATTATTGTTGAATTAAAAACAAGGACGCAGGCTGGTCTCAGGATGCTGAGGCAGCCCAGTGGAGATTTCTGTTCAGAATAACTCTGGACTCAGACTAGTAAAGCCCAAGGTAATTAAGAACAGGTGCAGGTGACGTGCTTGCTCTTTGGAGTCTAGTATGCTGGCAGCTTTGCTAACCCTGAGCTCACTGTGGTGTTGGCTACAGATAATGCTGACTACTTGCCTGCCCCGTTTGCTATTCATTCTGCACGGTTTGCCTAGAGTTAAACTTTGTGACTTCCGAGACAGGTAAGTGGTTTTAAAATACATCCCTTTTCCCTTCTGAGGACAAAGTTGTCAGCTAGGGCTATTTTTACATGTATCTAGAAATGAATGCCTTTCATTTGGCAGCAATCTGTGAAGTTCATGACTAATTTACACAGCAAACAGATTATACAAGTTGGATGTGTAATGTCTCTGCACCTGGGCTTAGATAATTCACAGGCTAACATTCAACATGGCAGAGACATTCACAGAGACATGCTTCCAGGTATGCAGAGACAGCCTTCTTACTTCTTTAAAATACCTTTTAGGAAAGACTGATGTCTGTGAAGATGGGCGGTTCAAAGCAGAGAACCAGCTATGGGAGCCTCATGGCATATGGGATGTCATTTTAGCAGCTACCTGTTTACAGAATCAACAGCCATGGGCTCGCTCTTCCCCTCCTGTATCCATAGCAATGGAAATGAAAATAATTGAAACTGGACAAATTCAGCCTAGAAATAAAGGTGTTATTATTATTATTTTTTTTTAGCAATGAGGGGAGTCAATCGTTGGAATAACTTTAACTTAGGGATGCGGCTGAAACTTAGGGTTTCAGAATGTATAGTTTTTATGCCAGGAATGGCTGTTGTTTTAAAGGACATGCAGCTGCCCAAGAAGATTCTGTGGGGCTTGATGGAGGGAGCACTGAATGATGTTGGACAGGAGACCTCTCTTGACATTAATGAATCTGTTAAACCCAGTACCCATCTCCCTACAAGGGCTGGAGACAGCCCCCTTGGGGAGGACAAGAAACAAAGGGTGCAGCCCAATAAAGGACTGAAGTGACTAGAAGAGGCCTGAGGTGCAATTGAGAACCTTCCATCCCAAAACTTCCTCCCATCTATCACTGGCCCCTTGATGTGCCTCCTTATTTCACCTTAAAGCTCAACAGGCACCTGGAGCTCTGCCTTTGCACCTGTGCAGGAGTGTTCCAGCTGGGCAGTGGCTCCCACCTCAGCTCTGCTGGGATCCAAGAATGGGACCCTCCACTGAAGTGGCCTGATCCAGTAGGTATTCTTGAGGTGCATCTTGAACACACCCTGACAGGACTGGGCACCTCCCAAAATGCAATTGAGACTACCACTATGATGGTGGTGAAGCGCAGTAGCTTGGTGGTTAGACCACTCACCTGGGAAACCTGGGCTGTAAATCCTCTTTAGCCTCGAAGAGTTTAAAACCCTATCCAGCTTTCTATGGGAGTGCCTAAACCACCTGCTTCTGGTTAGGGTGGAGAGTATCCTTTACCCTCTTGAAGCTGGGCCACTGACAGAAGGGACTGCAAGATCCATAAGGCTAGGACGGGAAAGAACAAGAGAGAATATGGGTCTGTAGCTTAGTCATTAGGATTGTCAACCTGGAGTTCCAAAGTCTGTTCCTATACTTTATCCAATGACTGCTGAAAGTTAAAAAACAAAAACAAAAACAAAAAAAAACCACAACCCCAAACAAAAGTATAATTTTAATAAAATAGCCTCTTGGCAACAGCACTTCCTATTGCTACGTTATGGGGTTGTTACTGGAAAATAACTCTTGTCCTTCTAGATCTCTCTTCTGTACCTCAAACATTTTATATACAATGTGCGTGTATGTTTTAGGATGCATGCATTTAAAAAATAAAGGAGTTCTCTTTGGCTGGTATCTTGAATACTGAATTTCATTGCAGCATTACGAGACCTCAAAAGTAGAGGTTTATAACAGGAACTGACAGAATCCTAATGACATTGGCTCAAATGCTGACACTAAAATTAACTGGCTGTTTTATGTGTGTGTGTGGGCAGTGGCAGGAGCTGGGAGGTGGTGGTGGAAGGAAATAGAATCCCACACAAGAGAAGGGGCTTGTAAAGTATACATAGAGTCAGAGTGAAGAAGGGATTACTTCATCTGCCAGTCTCTTTGAAAAAAATCCCCCTAATCCATTTCAAAATGTACTTTCCACATACATTACGGGAAATGCATGACATTTCCAGGCTGCCAGATTTCTGATTGAACTGGTGATTAGCAGAAAATACAGTACCTCCTCCTTTCTCTCTGTATTTCTTTCAAGTGTTACTTCAGTTGGCTGCCTCATGAAAGTCGGAGAGAGGCTGCCTCAGAAGGTTGATTTGTTTGAAGAGAAATAACTAGCAAAAGAGAGGGAGAGGTTATTGAGAGAGCAATCTCACCTCAAGTAGTGAAGGTCGGAGAGATGTCAACAGTAAGTACTACATGGGGCAATTGTCTCTGGTACCAAATGGAATAAAGTCCTGTTTGATTCACCAGTGAGTCTGAATAGAAATTGCTCATTTTCAGGTGTTGTTTAATATCATGCTATTTGGGTGGCCTATTGAAGTAGAAAGGCTGGGGATGATCCTGGACCAGCAGCAAGGCTCCAGGTGTTAAAAGGAATTGCTTGTTGTGATTGCTTTCCACATTCATTGCAACAGGCTTCCAAGCCATCTGGAAGCCAAGCACAGGAGTGGAACAGGCTCTGGTTGCATCATTCCCAAATGGGAGAAGTGAGCAACCTGTGGAGGGGAAGCAGAGGTTCATCAGAGCTGAAGGAGCTTTGGGACACCTGCATCTGAAACCATTGACATGAGCTCCTGGGAGATCAGTCGCCTGCTTTTGCAAAACAGAGTTTTTGCTTCTGATAAGAATGAGAGAAGAGGAGGAGAAGAGCAAGAGGAATATACAAAGACTGAAAATGTGGAACCAGATATGAATTCTCCTCTACTCTTGATGGCAGGAAATGCTGGCAATGGATGAATGACTCTATGTAGAGATTGCTGGGATGTATTACAACAAGCTCTGAATACTATGAATAAGATTAGATCCAAGAGCTAAGGGTTTGACTGCAGGTGCAACAATTATCTAGAAGTGGTGGTGATGGGGGGGGGGATGCTTTCAGGGTGGCCTCACTGCCTGATTTCCAGGTTTGTCAGGATTAGAGCAGGAGCGGTGGTGGCTGTGGGGAAGAATAGGTGTTTGTGATTGGTGTTCCCAAGGGCACTGCAGAATTGGTTCAGATAGTCTAGCAGACATCAGGATTAGGTTGTGTCAGGATTGAAATTTGAGATGCTTAAAAAATAAATGTTTAATCTTCCCTCTTGCCATGGGAGGCAGTGTAGATTGGAAGTCTCTGGCGATGGTGATTGTGTGAGACAGAGCTCTGCAGAAGGCACTGGCTCACAGAAGGAAGTGGGAGCAGGAGGTACCTGTATCACAGTCCCCTTGAGGCCCTGAGGCAGCACATCCACATCAAAATGTTTGTTGCTTTAACTGAAACATTTTTTGGTTTTTGGGTGGTGTGTTTCATGGCAAAAAGTGCAAATATTTCATAGAAACCAGTTTGGTTTAGTGGAAAACCAAGCTTTCTGTCAATACAGTTGTGATGGAGCATCTTCATCCAGTTGTAAGGATAACATTATTCTCTGCTCCTAACTTGCCCATAAAACTGGCAGCAACAATTAATCTTCTACCCCAAGAAACATACTCATGGAAGCTACGTGTTGCCAGTTCTTCTCCCTACCCCACCTCTTCATCTCAAACTACATCCCTTCCCCTCTGCTGGCCTGGCACTTGCTTCCTCTGCATTTAAATCAAATGACTCCCTCCTCTACACAGGCTGGGTGCCAGAAGAAGGCCAATAACAGTGGAGAAGAGAGAGGCTCTTTGCTGTTCGTTCCAGTGCCCAGTTTTGGCATGGGCCACCACAGCCCAGTGCTATCATCACATGGAAAGTCCTGCTCCACTTGAAGCTGCCACATGCTCAGTGCAGAACTCTTGGAGACAGATACTAACATCTATCCTGCCTCTATGTGAACATTTATGAAGAATGATTTTAAAAGTCCTCTTACGTTACCAAAGTTTGGAGTTCCACAGAAATTGCACAATGCCACATCCCCAGCACAAAGACCATTTTGCTTCCAAATTTAAGTCCCTGCTACAAAGCCTTCTCAATTCATTAACAATAGGCCTCCTAAAGGAAAAGGCTGACAGGTTTCTGTAACATGGAGATAACATCATTTTTCTTAGCCACACTTGCAAACAGTTGACCAACCTTGGCAAAAATTTTCAAAAGAATATAAATCAGGTTCAAGTAGACATTCAGCCTTGAAAATGTCAACTCCAATTGTTAAAATATGGTAAAGATATAAGAACTGAAAACAGGGGTCTATGATGGCAGGCAAACTTCAGTGTGGGCAATAGTACCAGTTCCAACTATAATGAAAGCATAGTATCTGTTATCATAGCAATATCTTAGGCAGGGAACAGCAACTTGCTTTGGCAAAGGGATAGATCTGAGGATCTAAAAGGTGCTCTCTAATTCTTCTTGTTATGAATGGTTATAATTGTTATATTTAGACAATAGCAGATTACTGTACTTCATTTATTCTTGATGAAAACTGAATTAGGCTAATAGTCTTTGTTCTATTAATTTATGGCAATGGCATTCTCTTTCTGCGTGAGTGGTTGTTAACAGGCCTCTTCCCTTTAAAAATAAAAGCTTCACATTATTCATAATACTGCAGGCTTATTCTTTAGAAGCTGAGCAGGATCTGACTGGGTGAGCCAGGGCATATGAAAGACTGTTAAAAAGAGTCCCAGTGGATAGACTTTGCCTGGAAAAAAGTGTGGCGGGCTACGATTTTCAAAACGAGGAGCTGAGCATCTGAGTTCTTATTTAGGCTGCAGATCAATTGCTGATGTATTGCCCCTGACTTCAGGTAAATGTATGCTGCAATTAATGCGCAGTATCTAAAATTAAGTTACTTCTCTCGTGTTATCCCAGCTCAAGTGACAGTAATTGCATTGCCTAATAAGACTCAGTTGCTGTGCCCATCGTGTGTGGTGCTAAGATAAGTTTTTACTGTTCTTAGTGTGCAAGAGGAGCCACTTTAGAAATCCTTTTCTAGTGAATTGTGGGAGAACTTGTTTGTCTTGTGGGCCACATACGGAGGAATTATGGGATGGCATTTGAAGGGCTAGCAAAACTCAAATGGAATTAGCCTGTACTCACTATGCAGCAACATAGCTTAACTGTGGACAGATTGGCTAGATCCACACATTTAGGCACGTGCGGTTTGTGGCGCCACGAACCTCTTTGCCGCATCACAGATCACATGTTGCATGTTAAACTGTGCCCCGCTCTGCTAATTTGTAGCACTGGGACAAAATTTGCTACTGGGATTTCCCAGTAGCAAAAAAAAGCCCTGAAAAAAAAGTGGTGCAAAGCATGCCAAAGTGCCAGGACAAATGCGGAGATGGAGGAGCAAGCAGTCTTGGGTGCCTCAGCAGGCACTCCCTCTGCGTGCTGCATGTCTCAGTGTGGCACCTCAGTGAGGCACGTGGAGCCCCTGTCATGAGGCACACAGGGGAGCAGGACCTGCCTGCTCTTCTGTCCCGAGGCACATTGTGCTCCAGCCAGCTGCTCCATGGTTGGTAGCGCTCAGAGTGCCTGAGTGTGGGGGCTCCACAGTGCGGAGATAGGGAGGCATGCAACCCTGGGCTGCCTGCTCCCGTGTCTCTGCGTGCCACTTCCCAGCTGGTTGGGGTACTCAGCATAGGAGCTGCCTGCCCACTAGCCCTGCACTGAGGCATCCTGTGCCCCAGCCAGTCCCCCCTGCAGCAAACCACATGAGCAGGGGCGTGCACCGCACCACAAAGTAACGGCACAAATTTGTGCTGGTACTGTTTGTGCTGCTGCAAATGCATGCCCCTGCTTGTGTGGACCTAGCCATTACAGGAACTCAAGTTTGGCCCTCTGATAGGCCAGCCAGCTGTATTTAAAAGCACCAGTACACTTGACTTAAGGGGATTTTGGGGTGCATGGGACTTGATTAAGGCAATAAATAAGTTATAACCTGCGTACTCTCTGAAGTGAAGATTAGCCTTTCAGGATAATTAGAGAATTCAACACCTGATTTTCAAGACCCCAGTAAGCCCCATTGAAAACAGTGGGAGCTATCAGGTTTTCAATGCTTCTGAAATTTATTCAGAAGCCAAAATTAGGCTTTAGGAACCTGATTTCAGATTCCTTGCATTCAAAGTCTTGGTCCCATAAGAGGACTTTAGAGTTTTTGAGTGCAGCTTCTGTTTTGTATGGGCAATTTTACTGAAAACCATGACTAAAAAAACCTCCTACATTTCCTGTAATTCGGTAATTTCAACAGGAATGCTTGCAATGATTCATATTAGCTACTTAAATGCTTCTGGGTGTTGAATGAGAAGGAAGATTCTTAAAGTACTCAGGAGGTAAGATTGCATAGGACAAATTGACACACAAGAAATTAGTAGCAGTCACATTCTAGATCTCTGAGAGAGATATATTTCTACCTTCCGTAGCAGAAAAAGGTAATGACTTGTGCTTTTCTTAAAATTCCCGTTAATTTTTACCCAACAGTGTGATTATAGAATAATGCATTCTCACTACAAAAAAAACCTGATCCAAACATTTCATAGTTAGGGCAATGAGTTAGCAAATTATAAAGAGACAAAAAAGAGGGGCAGTAAGACTGAGGCAACTACAGCTAATGACTTGTGAGATGAATAAAAACAGTCACATTGGTGGAAGACTGGACACTCAAATGGCCAACATCAGTGACGACACCAGTTGTTCCCACAGTATTGTTCGTATTTCAGCCTAGTCCGTGTGCTACTCTGAACAAAATTTATGCAGGCTGGACTGATTCTGCACTACTTCTGCTTCATGCTCAATCATTTCTATTCATGTGAAGTACCAAGTGGAATTGGAGAAAGAGGGTCATGTATCAGGAAGGGCCTTGATCCATGCAACAGCAGGAGTGGAGGGCTGCAACCAGATAGATGCACAAAACTTAGAGCAGTGGTTCTCAGCCTTTATAGACTCAAGGTACCACTCAGAAAATGCCAGCTCTTAGCTTTCACTTATTTTTTTTACTACAGAAAAATTATAGAGTAATTCTCCCTTTGCAAAGAATTCAGAAGGACTACAACAGATCATAATGTTTTTGACACTATGGATTACTATTTGAATCATGTACATGTGTTCACACACCTAACAGTGCTAATTTGCAGGGTGCCCATAACAGGATTTCACAGAACCCCAGGGAATTGGGATTGGGAATACAGGAGCATGCATGTGCTGAAGAAAGAAATGGTGGAGGCATTTGTGAGGTTTTCTTTATATGTACATACCTCTTAAAGACTGGTTTCAAAGGACAGAATTGTCAAAGGCATCTAAGTGGGCTTAGTGCTCAAATCCCATTGTTTTTTGGGTATCTCATTTATTTAAACTTATTTGAAAATGTGATACCTAGGAAACATCAGGAACCTAGCCATTCAGCCCTAGAAAGCTGAGGCTGTTGCAACTCTTGTGGACTCTTGTATAAGAGGGGCGTATATCAGGGCCTAGGGGAGCGTCTGTTCACCAAGTCCCCCCAGGCAGTGGCGACATGTAGGGGTGACATGCACCCCCTGAGAGCACTGGTGCACCCCCTGACTGGCCGTGCTCGCTGCTTAGGCGAAGGGTGGGGAGGGGGGCAGATGGGAGCGCTGGTTCCCCCCCTGTGAGCAGCAGCAGTGATCGATTGGCTGCCTCACAGTCAGCTGCGGGGGACCGTCCCCACTGGTGAGAGCGGCTGCGGGGGGACCCTTCCTGACTGGTCGCTGCCCATGCCCCCAGGGGAGGACAAGAAATAATGGGCACAAACAGAAGGAAGATGGCTTCAGGCTAGACATGAGGAAAAACTTCTTTACAAGTCAAGTACCAAGGGTTTGGAACAGGCTCCCCCCAGTGGGGGTACAGTCATCCACTCTGGCGATCTTCAAAAAGCTGCTTGATGCCCATCTTGCTGGGGTCATCTGATCCCAGCAGTCTTTCCTGCCTAAGTGCAGGGGGGGACTGGACCCAACGATCTGTAAGGTCCCTTCCAGCCCCTAACATCTATGAAATTATGAAACAAGTTAGGGCTTACATGGGACTTGAACAATATACAGATTTTGTCTTTTGACTGGTGAATTTTACGTACAGTGAAGTAGTCCCACTGAAGAAAAGAGAATGCCTTAGTGATTCGATTGAACAAGATTTGGCTCTTTCTGCCTGTATTAGGGAAAAAGTTGAATGAATTACTGACATTCGTATATTAGTTGAAAAATATGCATTATGCACTTTTCCAAGTAAACTGCATGGAAAAATGTAAATGAAGCATAAAGCTCTTATGAATTGGGCCCTCAGCGTTTTTCTTTTTAGCATATAAACTGCTAGTCAGGATGTGATAGGAATGCATTCTCCGCTATATTTCAAGCTGTAATTACGTTTCCCCAGTAAAACTCAAATACTTGATATGGTCCTGTTGCAACTATACTAGACAGGTAATAATTGGAAAATTTAACTCAGAGGCTTTATCTTTCATACAGTAAAAAGTAGGGTTACACACTGCATACAGAGAAGTTTGTGTTAACTATGGAAATTGTGAATCCGGTGGTTCTTTGTGCTGTGTTAATTTTGCATCTGGAAATCTGCCCCAAAGGGACATCAATCTGAAGTTCCTCTTTTAAAACAGCGAGAAGAAAAGAAAAAAAGTGTAGCTTGAAAATCCTTATTTTACCCCATAAATCAGGGGGTTTCAACTTTTTTTAATAAGTGTACCCCCAGTGGCTGGATGTGGAGTGGGAGAGGGGAGTGGCATGTAGCAAGATGCAGAGCTAGGTGGTGGTGGCGGCTGCTGTGTGCAAGCTTCCCATCCCTGCCCCCCCCCCATGTCCGGCTGGACTGGTGATGCCTGTGCAGCCTGCAGAGGGGTGCCACTGCCCTCGCCCCCTGCCCTGGCATTGCTCCTGGGAGGTGGTGGCGTGGGGGTGCTGGGTGGTGGTGCTTCATCCCTGCCCACCTGTGCGTACCCCCTAGGGCCTTCCTGCAGACCCCCAATTGACAACCCCTGCCATAAATCAACTGTATTTGAAATCTAAAAATTAAATCCTATTGTCTTCTTTCAGACACTGTATTTTAGTCTTGGGGACTGTAGTCTTTAAACTGCACAGAAGCAAATGAATTTACCTAATACTGACATAAAGGAGAAACTAAAAGGAAGGCATTTCGGCTAGGGACAGAAGTTACACAAACTGGTTTAAGTGACTGGAAGCCGATTTAAACCTGTAACAGAACACAGGTTCAGTGCACATAAACCGCTTTCAAAATGGCCGAACCTGGTTGAAGATAAACCTGGATGGATGCAATATCAGACTTAACCGATTTAGGTTAAACTGGTTTATGGAACTGTTATCCCAGATCCCTTCCCGATTCAAGTTAACGGACAGTCCCTCAACATCCAAGGATGCTTTGCAGCCCTGGATTGTCCTGTCTGCTCTAGTGGAGCAGGGCCAACCTCCCTCCGCTCAGTTGTCACAGAGCTGAGTTAGTAAAGCCTCTGCTCCCTGCTTGCTCCGGCCAGCCTGGCAGGATGTGGAGCAGGAGAACAGACCTCCAGGCCTTCCTAGGCTGGGTCTGCACAGCGGGAGGGGACGGAAAGCCCCCTGCCATGCAGACCTGTGGTCGGTACTGGGGTGAGGGGAGTGTTGATCCGCTCTCCCATTTCCTCCTCTGCCTCTCAATCAGGCCATGGGCTGCTGCTGCACTGGATTCAGCAGCTTTGGCTAGTGTTGCCATGAGACGTGGTGCGTGTGAGTGCCCCAGGCTCCTGGCCTGGGCCTTTGTAGGCTTCTGCCTGTTGTGGCCACCCGAACATTGAACGTCAGTTCAGTTTATCGGTTCAGCCTGTGCATCTTAGAAAAACCTGCAGCAATTGAACTGATTCCCCCTTGAGCTTTTTGAACCTCTGTGCTTAGCCCTGGAGGTATATGCTTGGGGATGTATCACAATTGGCACAGAAATGCACACGTTTATATTCAGTTCAGAATGCAATCTTGCCCTCTTTTGGGTGATCCAAAAAGTGAAGTACTGCTGTCCCTGATTTTAACCATGACGAGCTGTACTGTCCAGAACCCCTGTAATCCAGATTTGTTCATGGAGGCTATTTAACCACAGGGAGTGGCAGATTAAATTGAAACAGAAATGAATAGACATTTACACTGGTTCATAGAGGATAGCCAACCCCAATTTTTTCCCTGAATCACAAACCAGAATGTCACCTTTTTGAAGGTTTGACAGCATTTTTACCTTGTATTTGGATTTTTTCCCCCCCATTTCTCGGTGCTTAAAGCACCTACTGCTTTGTGGGCCCTATCTAAATAACAAGTAAGGGTGTTTTTTTAGTATCTGGTACTTCCATATCTGATGTAAGCCTTTCTGCATCCTTCAGTTAAGGACCTCAGTGCCTATCTGAGTCTTTGGGAACTGCTTGGTACTTGGTGCTTTTGAAAACCAGGCATCTTATTCAGGTGCCTGCATATGGATTCAGGATCACCCTGTTTTTGAAAATCTTCACCTCAGTTTATAAGGAAGTAGTCTAGGGACTGAGATGTGGTAAGAATGCCCATGAAGATGAAGGGTGTTGCTGGGATTGAATGCAAGGTGTGAACATACTGGACAGCTTGAAGCAGCTGCTTCTGCTTTATCAGCAGGAGCAGGTGAGAGTTCTTGTGGCAATGGACATGGAAAAGTTCAGTTTATAAAGTCTGGCATTGATTTTGTATGCTTCTGCCTCTGAGTGGGTATGCAGAGCTCTACTGTCTGTGGTTGCTTATGTCTGGCTTCTTGGAATAACTGGCAAGATCAGGGCCTGCATGATCTTCACAGCTTCTGCATTGCACACATCATTCATTATGGACCGGATCCAAACCCCTTTTAAGCAAGCAGACAGGTTGCTATTGATTCCAACAGGTTTTGGATAGGCCGTTGGCATCTAATCGCTGCTAGGGCTAATCAGCCAGTGCAAGCAGAACGTTTTGACATGGTGGAAGAGTTCCTTGGTCTCATCTGATCTCAAAACAATGATGGTTCAATAAATACCTATAGGCTGAAGTCCACCCCTGTGAATTCTGTTTTGAGGGTTGACATTGGGTTGAAGTGGTGCCATGGCCTTGACCACAGCAAATGCTGCTTTTTAGGAACAGAGGCAAAAACCCCCAGACACAAGCAGACAGTCTGCAAACAATGTTGGAGCCTGAGAAGCAATAACTAAATATTGATGGCGAGAAAGAAACTGAGAAACATAGAAAGGTTTCTTTTCACTTTTTCCAAAGCAGTGTATGAGGGGTCAGTATTTCTAAGACATAGTTTGCAAAAAAAGGTAGAAGCCAGAGAGATGGAGTTGTTTCATCTGAATTAAAACCCTAAAAATATAGGGACGTACAACTGAAGAAACCAAACCTACTATTCACTTATCTGTCCTCTCTCGTCAGGGGGTTGAGCTGTGTATAGCCATGATAGTTCACAGAGCATTGACAAGAGAGCTATTTAATGTAGGTTAGTGGGATTCCCAAGGTGAATTTCCAGGGAGAAGAGGCTTTTATTTACATCCTATTTTACTTTGAACTGCTTTGGCATTGACTAATGGCTGAAACATCCTCCATTTAATGTCTCTATTTTATGTGTGGCATCTGAAACTTATTTTCTGCCTAGAAGCAGATGAAAAGTACAGTATAAATTCCTGCTTGCCTATTAGTATTTTAGCTGTTGCAAAACTCACTGTACACTGTGCAGCACTTCATTTTCACAAGGGCAGCTAGCTAGTGGTCAGCTAAGCTTTGACTCACATATTTGATTTTTTTGTATTCATATAGCAGACATCTCTGGAAATGAAGACAGACACATCAGATATGCCCACAAGATGGTGCACTGCTCCTGCTGTTCCCAGGAAAGGAACAGATGTCAAACAAAAATACATTCTCTTCCTTCTTGCCTCAGATAAATCCCCCCTTCTCTCCAATCATATGACCTACCACCTAATATATTTCATACAGGTACTATTAGGGCTATTTTTCAGAGGAAGAAAATGTTTAGAAACCAGAATCATCTAAGTACATTTTTTAATAACATACTGGTATTCATAGGGGGAAGAATAAATTCTGGCTGCTCCTGATGTGTCCCCTGCTCAAGTGTGGGAGGGATGAGGTGCCACCTGGGTGTGCTAGTGTGCTGGGAATGATTAAGTTTAGCCTAGGCTGTGGAACAGCCTGTTGGTATTTTTTAAGAAGCTAAATTAATGGTGACTTGCTGCTGGCACACAAATTGGGAGGACCTGCTAGTTTTTCCCTTTTTTTCTTTGAACAAGTAACATTTGTTTTGTCAATATTTGTTATCATTATTCTTGCATATGGAGTGATGGAGATGTCTACAGTGCTTCAGACAGGCAAAGCACAGGTCCAAGGGTAAAGGAGGAAGAGGAGAGGAAGTAACCCTTTCATGGTTGTGGCTTTGGGGAAGCAATGGGTATGTCTAGACCACATCTCCAGAACTTAGTGCTCCCAACCATGCCCTGCCCACCCGTTCCTGGTCACACAAGCCAGAGCTGGAAATGTGGTGGAGAGGCTGCTGCGAAGAAGTCTCACAGCTGCTCTTGAGACCTTGAGAGCAGCTGCAAGGACTGTCTCCACAGATTGGCACATGATGTATGCCAGTGGGAATGTGTGAATGCATCTCTCCCTGGGAGTGTCAGGAACATGGTAGAGCTGTACCCAACATGTCATTTGCCAGTCATGGAGGAGCATTCAGCTGAATTTGACTCTATGTCCCGTGGTGCCATCAGGTCAGGCAATGTTCTGTACAAGGGGGACGGCTCCCTAATTCAATACTGCTTTTCCTTGGTCACTGGGTTCTCAAAACCTTTTTGGTCATGTGCTCCTCTGTAAATTAGTTATGCTGCTGACCAGCCCATAGGTAACTGAAAAAGTAGCACAATGTCACTACAACCACGCTGAAATCTCTGCACCAACCCAAGGGAGACTGTAGAGCTGCTCTTCATTTGTCATATTTCTTCTTTTTCCTCCTCCTATATTTCTCCTTTCACTTCTTCTGCTTTCCCATTCCTTCTTTTCACATAACCTTTAGAAGTTCACTTAATACCCTCAAAAGTACATGCATGCAGTATGCCACTGGCTTAGGGGGATGATGAGTTCAAATCTCACCTTTCCCACTCACAGCAGCATGTTTCTTTTCCTTGTGTCAGCATTTCCTCACCTTTTAACAAGCAAATTTCCTGAAATATTTCTTAAATTAATTGGGAATAGAGATGAGGTCCCTCCTATTGCAGACTGATACCTCATCTGCAGCAGCCTTCTGAAAGAATGTGCTGTCCTTGAGTGCTTATCTGGGCTGTTCTAACCACAGGACTGCAATCCCCTCCCAGAACATGAAACATAACCAGGAAATGTTGATTGCTGGAGTTCCTAGCTCAGGGCTTGTCCTGTCTACTGGTGGAGGGGGTGCCAAATTGCCTTGTAGTGGCTGCTCCATAGTGAACAGTAGCTACTGTAACTGAAGTGGAACAGGCCTTGGTTGGGGAACCAAAAGCAGAATATTCAGACTCTGTTGATGACCCATGTAGGAACTCATTAGAATCAAAATTTTGTTGTGTTTTATTTTTCTTTCAAAGAACTGATTTATTCAATTGCCATGGTGAGAAGAGGTTGATAGTGAAACCCCATCACTTTACACTAAAGCACAACTTGTGAAAGAAAAACACACTTTTGATTGCTAGCGCTACATGCTGGCTGGCTTGGTGTCTGAGAGGTTTGTGTACTGTATTATCTCACACACGTTGTCTGTGTTGAAATGCCCATTTCAGGTTCTGATGTGTTTTGCTCTGTAACAGCTATGTTTTTCTTTTCTGTTTAATACACTTATAAATCTCTAAGGGATCTGCTGTCTGTAGAGTTAGGCAGCCATTTTGTGTGGAATTAACATAAAAACATTATTGCTCTTAGTCAGGGGACCTGAACAAAAAAATGCTCATCCCCGTGTCCCCTGCCTTCCAAGAGATATCTGAATGTTTTGCTACGTGTTGAGTCCATTTCAGATCCTGTAGCAACTGGAGATATTTTTAGTAGAAAAGGGCAATGTATATAGGTATGGGATCCCTTCAAGTTTCAACAAAGGTTTGGGTTCTCATTAGAGTTTCTAAGATGGTCCAGTGAAAAGTTGCTTGAATGGTCTCACACGTGGAGAGCAAGGTGCTTTTCTTTATGTTGCTTAACTAGAGCAAGATCTAATTAGGTGGGCGAGTAGGATGGTAGGGCTATGGTTGTGCTCCACCAAAAACTTCCACTGTGAACCTGGCCAGGTCACTTAACTTCTTGCAGCTGGAGTTCCTTATCACATAAAATGTCAATAGTAGCACAGTCCTACCTTGGAGGGGGCTTGCCAGAGTGAAGAAATTCAAGATGGCGAAGTGCTCAGATACTGGGGGCCATAAGTAAGTACATACATAAAGACTATTTTCTTCAGGGAAAATACTTTTCTTCGCTCATTTGATCTATTTCTAATATATTTAGTAAATCATTCTCCAAACAGCAGCACCAGGTACCACCTCTGGGATCTACTGGGTTTATAATATTTTTTTGCCTAGCGTGGATATAGATATGAGGCTCACTCAGAGCTTCATGATGTGTGAGGCTGGAACGGTTGGCCATTACTTGGAATTGCTGTTCTTCTGCTTCCAAAAAGTTAGCGCTGAAAGATCTTATGTATGGCTGAGACCTGGCCTCACTTCCCAGCTTTAGCATTGGTCTGCCTCATAACAGTGGGCAAGTTGCTTCCTCTTCCCATGCCTCAGTTTTCCCACCTATAAAAATGGGTGAAACTATTTCCTTTGAGGCTTGTGTCAAAGCCTGATTTTGCTATTAACAATCCTGAGCCTGTGTGCAGCAGCTGCAAGCTTGAAAGCCCTTTGGATAACTAAGCCTGGTTGTGGTGCTTTTGGATTGTTGCAGCTGGCACTGTTCCTCCCCCACACCCTCCAAACATGCCATTCTCCAGCTGCCCACTGCTCATTTTCCCCAGGATATCAGCATTCAGAAGCCAGACACAGACCTGGCTGAATGGATAGCTGTGGAGCAAAGCCTGCTCACACTCATCTAGTGAAACTGGCAGTGAATTCAGCTTTGAATGATACAGACTTAATCCCTGAAATAGACGCTAACTCTTTGGGTGACCTTGAAGAAGATTCAAGGTCACCCAAAGAGTCACTTTATCTCCTGGTGCTTGGATTCCCACTGGTGACAAACTTTTTGGCTAGGTACAGACAGTCAAAAAGCCTGAGGCTGACTTGATTCAGTCTTTGCAGGTTAGTCTAAGCTGAACAGATTAAATTGAAACAGAAACAAACAGACATTTACCTTTGATTCAGGAAATGTAGCCACATGCCTGCAGTATCTCAATCCAGAAGCCAGGGGGCACTATTGCATGACTCTGGCTGTGTTCACTTCCTCTTCCCCCAAGGTCTCTGGATTTGCAGTCCAGAATTACAACAGCAGGACTCTGCAGGGTTGTTCATCACTTCCTCTTCGTGCTTCCAGGTGCCCCTGGGATTTGTATTCCACAGTTGCAGCCAACAGTAAGTTTGAGCAGGGGAAGGGGAGTTTAACCACCTTCACTGGCCCCAGACTCCAGATGGGGTTTGTCTACGGGGAGGGAATATCCCCCCTGTAGACTGGGTTGTATCCCCAGTCAGGCTTGCCACTCCTCCCCCTTGTCAGCCAGCCCTCACTGTGGGGCCAGGCCTGCTCTCTGGAGCAGACAGCATAGCTCAACCCAGGGCTGAAAAGCATGCTCTGGGACTCTGATTTAACTTGAACTAGGAAGGGGTCTGAGACAGAAGTTTCATAAACTGGTTTGACCCAAATCAATTAAGTCTGATACTACATTCAGTCAGGTTGATCTTAAACCAGTTTCAGCCATTTTGAAACTGGTTTATGTGCACTGAGCTTCTCTTCTGTTACTTAAACCAGTTCTTGTTCACTTAAACTGGTTTATGTGTAACTTCTGTCCCTAATCTTTCAGCTTTACAGGATGGTTGTGAATACGAGTTACCTTTGTGAAGCCATCTGTACTAAATCCCCTAGACACATGCACAAACTGTTCTGAGAAGTGCTAGCAGCAGCCAGAACCCCAGTTTGATACCTTATTGCCTCTAGCACCATGCTTACAAACCAATGGCTCAAAACTGGTTCAGGAAGAACACCACCTATTGCAGCCATCGGCCATTTTGTTGTAGCTTTCTCTTCCAAGCATTGACTGGGCCCAGCTCTCTATATCCAACGTGATCTGTTGGTAAGCTGGATGGATGCTGACATGTTTGCCTTAATGTAGTATTGTGTGGCTGTGCTATTCTGTTTTCAGAAGGTGATAGGTCTGCAGGCATGACCTGTGATGTTTGGTCTATATCCTATGTAGCAGCTAAATCTACCCCTTGCAAATCTGTCTGTCAGAAGTGCTGCTTCACCTCCCAAGAACCTCTGAGGCCCTTTGTATATTGATTTACTTGGAGCTGCACTGGCAGTGGTTTATGATTAAGAGGCAAGGTGTTAATAGAGTTCATGTGTCATTAGTACTAAAAGACAACAGTTTATTCAGACAAGAGTAATGACAATCCAGTACTTATCAGTAACTGTATTATTTGTTCCTTTGTTTCCTTTATTCCCCTTTTTCAGAAACTGATCTGAGTTTGCAAACCAAATGTGACCTGTGAATTGCAAGCCAGCAAATGCACAGGATATGAAGGATTTGAAATTATAATAAGCAAACATGCAAAGGAATATTTCAGGATTGCAAAGAAGCTAGGCAAGCCACAGCCTTTTTAAAAAGCAGGGAGCTTAACTGTTCTCATTGATGCTGGCCTTGCAGTAGAATCCTCTGCCATTGCAGCAGAAATGAAAGAGAAGGAGCATCCATCCCTGATTATAATTTTCACTGTGGGTCTTAAAGGGCACCTTGATTTTATTTTTTTTTCTTAAGCTCCCCATTTGCCACATGGGGGGAGAGAGAAACCTATTTAGGTATAGGGACTGCACTAGGTAAACAATGCGAACCATGTGTTTACGGAAATGCAAACGAGTATGGAAATGAGACTCCTTTAGGCCTCATTTAGAATGTAATTTAAAATTTAATTAAAAATTTAAAAGGTAGATTAAAAGCTAACAATTTCAACCTCATACGGGAAAAATATACCTATTGGTCTGACTGCTATATATTTGCAAATGGCTATTGTGACCTAGACTTGATTCTGATAAGGTATTAAATCACGGTATGAAATTGCATACATAAAAAAGACGTAGGGCAAAGAATTAGATTTAATAGGTTTAGTTCAGTCTCTGTTGGAAGTATGGTCCAGTGCGTGAGGCACTGGAATGAGAGGACCTGGGGCAAGATTCTCTTCCATCTTTTGGGTGTCAATGTTGACTTAAATGCAGTTCTATTCCACCCTACTCAAATCTCTGAAAATACATTAATGTGCCTATTTTTGCAACACATGGTCATCTTATACTTAAGACTGAGTTACAAAATGGTACCAAGGTGGGGGACCCGCCTTTTGACTTAACCATTTTTCAGGGACTTAAGCAGGATAAAAGATGAAATTGCTCTTAGATGTCTAACTCTACTTACATGACTACCAGGTATAATAGAATCTGGCCCCGAGTTCTATTCCAGATGCTGCATCCACCCAGCCTTGTGACCTTGGGCCACAGTTGCAATATCTCCTTTCGCTTTCTAACAGTTTGAGATCTCCTGGTGAGATGCACTATTTAAGAACCAAGCACAAGTTTGTAGGGTGAGAACTTTAATGATTTTAGTGCATATCTTTTGAAATTTGATGCTTTTTTTTTAAAGCCCCAAAGCCTGAAATCCTATGATTGTAGAAGAATCACAGTTTCCATTTTGTTTAAGTGAATTTCTAGCTCTTCTGCTTGCAGAGAAAAGCTGTAAACCTCACCTGAGTACACCCTCAAGGCTCAGGGATGTATTTGGTAGCTGTGTTAGTCTGAGACAAAAAGATATGCAAAACTGTAGAACTCTAAGAAATCACACAAAAAATTATCTTTCTTTGCAAGCTTTCGGGCATACATGCCCTTCTTCAGACTGAGAACAAAGCCAAGATTGTAAAAATCCTCTTAGGTAGAAAATAAACTTCATTTTGCACAGGGGAATTTTGAAGCAGTTCCAGCAGGTGGCTGTTCCAGCTTCAAAATTCCCCTGTGCAAAATGAAGTTTATTTTCTACCTAAGAGGATTTTTACAATCTTGGCTTCATCCTCAGCTTGAAGAAGGGTGCATGTGCCTGAAAGCTTGCAAAGAAAGATCATTTTTTTGCAGTTTCTCAGTTGGTTTAATAAAAGGTTTAATCTCTGAACCAAGAGTTCTAGAGACATATGTTTAGGAAGGCTCATGTTTTTCCTAGAGATTTTTATATACCAGACATAAAAGCACTTCCCCCAACTCATCTACCCTCCAAGAGTAATTGTGTGAATTAGCTACAGAATCTGTTCCTCCAGTTGTTTGATAGTCTCTGGATTTAAAGTCTGATACACAATGGGAAAAACTGATCATCTCATGCTCCCCTTGTGACTGTTGTTCATACTGTAGAAGTCTGAGTTTGACCTCTTCATAACAGGCATGAAAGCTGCTCCTTAGCTAGCAGTTCCAGATCAACCTGGTCACCATTTTTAGGCTCACACCCTCAGGAAAGCCATTTTATTTGATGTACAGCTGTAGAAAATCTAACTGAGAAGACTCAAGCTATGTCTATATTATTTCCACAGTACTTCTGAAAATGCCCTATACACCCACATGTGCCAAACCTGGAAATGAGGCAGAATATTCATTCTTGTAGTGCCCCTTGTAGTCACCATCCAGCACACCAGAGATGGAAATGTTAGAGCAGTGGTGGAGGGTGCCCCATGGCATCTTTACTGCCTCCTTCCTGGGTCTGACGCTTCTGGAGTAGGAGTGGGTGGTCAGGGTGTGATTTTTGTTGGTGCTCTTGAGTGCTTCCAAAGCAGTGTCAATGTATCCTAACGAGTAAAAGCCCTGGCCTGGGATGCAATTCCAGCACTTCAAAGACTCTCATAGTGACTGTGGGCAAGTCACAATGCCTTTCATCCTCTCCTATCAAATGGGGCTGGTACTTCCTCTTTCCTACCTATTATCTGTCTCTGGACTGTAATATCCAGACAAGTTCTGCCTCTCTTATTGCGTGCATCTGTCCAGCATCTAGCAAGAGTCTTAATACTTTCATATCAACAATGTTCATGGAAGAAGTGGAGAGGGAAAGGGAATTTTGACTGGAGGGGTTTTGGACAGCAGTGCAACAAAGCTTATTAGGCAAAATAAATGATGTAAGAAGAGCCACTCTCAATTACCCTGGTGGAAGATCAGTTTAAGCAGCATCTGGTGTTTTGTTTTGTTTTTTCCCCCCACCCTTTTGTGGTTTCCATCTGGGAAATTGAAGTCACAACCTTTGCTGAGCTTAACTGTGAACATTCAGAGAAGACACTGAAGATCAATGAACGATACTGCCTGTGCAATACCTCAGGCCCTTAGTTCTTATAAGCCTAGCTCAGAGAAACTGCATATGTGGAAGATGAGTAATCTGGGCTTTTTTTCTTTTCTGCTTTTTTTTCTGCTGCAACCTACAGTAATTGGTCACATTTAATTCCAGCCCTTTACACCGCTGAATATTTGTGTATCATATAATGGAAGCTCCTTTTCGTTACCCCAGTGAGCTTTGACAATATTTGGAGGGACAGTAAAAAAATAAGACAAAGAAAGATAATACAGTGAGATTTCCCTATGTTACCCAAAGAGAGAAGAATTAAAGCAACTGCAAAGAGCATAAATGTCACCATTATTAAAAAATAAAAATAAAAAAGTGGGTATATCAAATGAAATAATTTAGGCCCATCAGATTGCTGCATGTTTCAGGAAACTTCCTAAGTGTTGTCTTACTTTTAAAATGCTGAAATAAGTGAGCTTTGTCTTATTCTGAAAGCTCACACCAGGCTTTGATGTTGCAATAAAAATAAGCAGACTCTTTCTGAGGGTCCAGTTATATGTTTTGCTTTAACAAACCCTTGTCCTTGAGGACGAAAGTTGGATCTCTATTGAATACAGTATGAAACATTTTGATATGGTGATGGTTCCAGCTTCTCTGTTATAAATCATGCATGTGGTATGCATGTGCATTGATGTTTATTTAGATTTGGCTTTATCCAGACCCCCTCACTGGAGGGTGTGGAGCTCAGGACCCCTGGAATGCATGAGTGATCCACAAGGACAACCGATAGTTAGATGCTCCTCCCATCCAACTATACATTATCTGATCTATCATGTTCACAGTTCAAGCCTTTGCTCCACTTGTAACATAGGTGTCACCCCTCTCCTTTATCCAGTAGCTCGTTGGTTAGAGCAGTTGCCCAGGTGGTCAGAGATTCAGTTCTCATCTCTGTGGAGTGGATTAAAAATCCCATACATAGGGTGCCTATAGACATGCACTGATACTGCTCCAATACACAGACTTGATTAATTAGCTGCTGGAGCATGCTAATTCGCATGCAGCCTCCATGTCTTGTGTATTCAGTGTCCGCATGCTTCAAAATGGGGGCTGGGGCACTTTAACTCAAGCTCAGTGTGTGTGTGTGTGTGTGTGTGTGTGTGTGTGTGTGTGTGTGTGTGTGTGTGTGTGTGTCTTTATGTAGCACGTGTGCATCTTCACAGGATCTGGTTTCAGATTTGACACGTAATTAGGGAAAAATACTCCTTATTTAAGCCTGAGGTAAGACAGAGGTGGCTTCAATCTGAAATGTCTTCCCCAAAGAGCTCATCCTGCAGAATAAAGTCTCGTTTTAGAAAATTAGGGGTAGAGTATGGCTGTGTTGCAGCCGGGTATGGGACTTAAAAAGAACTGCAATTGCGTGCATGAGCGCACATTAGCCTTTGATAGCTGTGCAGGATATTTCCTGCCTACTGTGTTTAATTTCAGTATCCACCAATCTCATTAAAGGAGAAGCTCTTTTCTGTTTTATCTGCGTGTTCTGTGCTCTTATTTTGCTCAAAACATTATCAGGACCATTCCTCCTAAATGTTCTGATCTTTGGCTCGTGCTGCAGCCTACTTAGTGTGTATGATTTTGTGCCTTTCATTTCTGAGAGCCTTGCATTAACATGCTAAGATATGGCATCAAAATGAAAGGAGACAAGCAGGAGTGACCAAGGGGTGTCCTGTAGCTTTCTGCAGTGCAACCTGGAGCCACCCTTTTGACAAGTCCTGTTAGCACCACTGTCCACCAGATAGTGCTTAGGGATCATTAAAGCACAATTAACTCTTAAATGGAAGGTGAAATACAAACACAAACAACTCTGTCCTAAAATCAAAGTCTAACTTTATTAGTACAACAAGTATTGTCTTAGCAGTTTCTATATTCAGAGAGAGAAAAACACTTAGTACAATGATCTCACCCAATCCCAGATGTTACTTTGCTCAACAGAAAAGGCTGCCACTCAGTTCCTGAAGCGCAGAGGGTGTGTCGTTGGCTGGGATGGTCCAGACAGGTGTTAAAGGGTGTATTTATGACGATGATGACAACACTCAACTTTTTTTCTGCCCCCCTTTTATGCTTTTCTGTAACTTCACTCCTTTGACTCCTTGCTTTTGGATTGTTCTGTCTGCAGTCAACATATTGTCCATCTTGTATCCGGTAAGCATATTCCTTTGTTCAACAGACCCATCATGAGCACACCTCTTAATTTGGCCTTTTTTCTGGTGCCTTACTTTGGACATTATCCATTGGTCTCCCTTATCACCTTTTATTAACATATCCAATCATTTCATCCCTCTGATTTTAGCCGGTTAGTGCCAAGTTCAGTTAATTTGAGCTGGTTACAAAAATATTACTATATTGTGTTAGAAAAACTTCGCTCAGTGATAGAAAAGGAAAGAAACATCATGTGAGCAAACTCAAGGCCATAAGCTGCATGCAAGAGGCAAGGCCAGCTGGTATTGCAGAAAAGTTCAGATAACAATAAGGCTATACAGAACGTAAACAATGATTAAACCAGGCTAACTAGAAAAGAAAACTTTAAACAATACTGTAATTCACCACCTTGTTAACAGGTACAACTTTAAAGCATAAAATGTGACAAACTACCCTAACAGTCCTCATTCCCACTTGTTTGATCAGAGAGATGTTAGATGATGAAGCAGTATCCCCTCTCTGGCCAGTTCAGCCGAGGCTACTGCCTGGGCTGGCCGCACCCCCCCCCAGCACAGCTTCCCTGCAGCTGAGGGCACACTCTGGCACCCCCCAGTTCCTAGCCTCAGCAACTGCAGGCATATGCCTGCATTGCCTTAGTCCACCAGGAATGTCTTTACTGTTACAAATCAGTTCACCCTAAGCAGGTGAGACTAACCTGCAAAGACTGAATCAATTTAGGCTCCAGCTTTTTAAATGTCTGTCCCTAACCCAAGAGCTCTGCAAATGTGCACCTACTGAGGATCTGCCCCTATGACTTGACCTCTGTCCTAGAAGACATTTTGGGCTTCCCAAACCCCCAGCCCAAAATCTCACCATCTTCCTTTTTCTCCTCCCCTCCCCCCTGCCTCCCCCTGCAAAAAACCCCAAACGTCAGGCTTCTGTCTTCTGCCCTGTTCCATGAAACTCCTCACAGTTCAGTTGTTCTGCTCTGATCACTTCAGTGTCCTGATCTAAACACTTTCCAGGTCATTACGTTCATGTGATATGCTGTTGGTGCCAAATCTTTGTTTGTTTTAGTTTTTATAAATCCCTTATCAGCTGTCAGGGAACTGATGGTCTTGCCTTTAGTCTGAAGCACAAACAACAGCTGATCATGAATTTAAAACGCTGATGAATGGAAATTAAATATTAGTTTTTTAATTTGTGATCAGTTAAAATCAAATTGAGATCTATTAGGCTGTGGATTAACCTGCCAAGGGACCTCACTGCTGGAGACATTTTAAAACTAGTTTGGACAGAACACTGACAGATACAACATAAGGAACATTTCTGCTTTGGGAGATGAACAAATTGTATGCTCTGCTGAGTGTTATCATTTGCCCGCCCCTATAGTTCTAACACCCTTTGTCTCCTTTTTGGAGGCAAAAATAAAAATGTTAGTTAGGAAATCAAAGATGTTTATATTGAAAGCTACCAAGCAAGAAATCCATTTCTTTTGATGCAGAAGCAGTGATTCTGTTTTAATTGTGTCCAGAAACAAGGAGAGTATTGCCCTTAAATTTTAGTGTGCGGGTAGTCTCCCTACAGTTCAGGGTGAGATGAGTCTACTGTTCACAGGTGATTTTTTTTTCTTAAGTTCTCTAAGATCTACATTAATAAAATGCTCCACCTGGGATTCAGATGATTAATATAATGAATGTGTAAGCACTGTCTCTCCGTGATGAGACGTGACTGTTGGATTTGCAGAAGGAAAAAGGGAGCTGATTGTATTAGTCTGAAGTAAAGAGCACATAATAAAAATAATATTACAAGCAGGCATTCTGTTTATATTAAAGGCTGGAATGATAGTAGTGTGTGACAGATGGATCTGTCAGCCCCATCTTTCTTAGGCCCTACGCCAGAGGGCAGTCTTTACCTTGCGCTTGTTTACTATTCCTGGGAAACACAGGGGCTTTATTAACACAGCACAAGCTTGTTTGTCACCAAAGTGCAAATGTCATTTTAGCACTTCACTGGTCACAACACCCTTTCTGGCCTTTATAAGAAATGACATATTCCTGTATTCTTTGTTTCCAACATATGCTGCAGCAGGAGCCGGGCATTTATTATGTTTTATAAGGTTGGTTGGAAGACGCAGAGCGCTGTAGGCAAACTATTTCAGAGCAAAAATTAGGTTATATTGTAGCTTGGGATTTGTGGCTACAGTATGTCAAAGTAAGGGCTGTCTTGTTTTTTGTTGGTTTCCCCCAAGTCATTTTTTGCTTATTGGCCCAAGCTATGACAGCTCTAACATGCGGCTGGCATCTTTCTTTTGCAACAGAACCCGTGCTTGCTTCTCCTAGCACCTCGGCCCAGCCTCATCTGATGCCATCCTGATGTTCTGCAGTGCTCTGGGAAGCTCCAGGTTACAAAAGACACTTTCGTTTAGGCTTCTCCGTAATGCAGCAGTGAGCAGAACAAGAGCTGTACCGACCAGCAGTGTATGACAGTTTAGGAGATGAAGGCTGGGATGATTTTATGGCCTGCTACAGTGGCACTTCCTCAAAAGGCTGAAGCTCTGATAAGTAGCCATATCCTGTCTGGCTCTTCAAGACACTGGAAGTTGCTTTTAAT
Source organism: Alligator sinensis (assembly GCF_000455745.1). NCBI lineage: Eukaryota > Metazoa > Chordata > Crocodylia > Alligatoridae > Alligator > Alligator sinensis. The sequence continues at coordinate 1,009,279 of NW_005842266.1, read as the reverse complement.
TACAACAATTCCAATTCCAATCCAGTGCCGGCCCATGGAGCCAGCAGTGCAAACACTTTCTATCAGCCTCAGGGGCATTCACAAGCTGGCTGTTGTATTGCCGTTCCCACTGCCTGAATTAAAGCTCCATTCCAGACAATCATCTTATGGTTCTACTGCACAAAGCCAGATCATTAAATACCCATAGCATAAGCACCAGTGCCCAGTGACTCTGCAGGGAAGAGTGCTTTTCAAGCGGCGGTGCTTGGATTTTGATTATAGAATGGGAGAAACAAAATCCCTCAGGGAAACATTTCATTATTTTCCCCCTTTTCTTTCTTTGTTTTCTTGCTCTAATATTGTTGTTTTTCTCTCCAGGGAAGGATAAATCTAGAAAAGGGGTCTGATTCTTTACACTGACATTAGAAGGAGCTGGATCATAGTTGTCATAGCCCAAAATCTCTTTTTAGATCATGTTCAACTTATGATTTGACCCCACAATACTCCCAACCCTAACCTGAGAAGAAAAACAGCATAAAAGCACTGTGTAGGAACTGGAGGGATTTTACTTGTACTGTGAGAGGCCTCAGGCCAAATCAGAAACCTCATTCTACATGTGCACTATAGGAGGCATAATCACTGCCTCAGTGAATTTACAGTACCAGGCTTATTTCCCTTATTGTGCAGGGAACTGAAGCATAACATGATTTGTCCAGTCACAGATGGCTTACTGGTAGGGTTGAACTCAGGCATTGAACCAATGTGATGGGTAGTTTTCCATAACTTTCCCAGCATAGGTAACCTGCATTCTTAGATGGTGGATAGCTAAACTCGTGAGATGAGGCATGAGATGAGATTGCCATGTCACCTTATAGTGCAGGAGGCATGTGTCTAAGCAGGCACACTTTCTGCTTTATTTCCTCCCTCAGGAAGCTGGTGCTGAGTAAGGGAGACCTTTTTTTCACAAACTCTAGGTCCTTTCAAACAACTGATGATTGTCAGAAGGGTACTGCACAAGGAATCAGAGGTGACTACTGCTGGCATTGGGCATTTAGAAATAAGCTGTGGATTATAGGATAAACCTTTGTGAAGTTGTTTATGAGTGAAAGCAGCTTCAAGGAAGGCCCAAACCTTGCAAGGTAGGCAGCATCACCACAACTGCAGAGCTGCAAAGTGAATGGAGGACCTGGGGGAGGAGGAAGAAAATGGGAACTGGAGAGGAAGCATTTTCCCAAGAGTGAGTATTTTTGCAGCAGATGATAGAAGCACCAGGGAAAGA
>NW_005842266.1:987894-1007990 GCF_000455745.1 Alligator sinensis | reverse complement strand
GAAAGAGAGAGTGATATAATGGAAGTATATTTAGTACTTGTCAGTGTTTCAGAGGAAAGCAGTAGATAGCAATGTGTTACACTTCTGTTCAGCGCTCTCGAGTTGACAAAACCCCTAATTCTGGCAGCTGGACAGAGAAGAAATCATAATCAGAGGGAAGTCCAGTCAGCGCAGCATTCATTCTTTCAGGTCAGGTGGCTCCAGAACAGATCCCCTCAGAAAGTCCAGGCAGTTCAAAAGTCTCCCGGTGTAGACTTTTTTGTTCCTCATGGGGTGCGTTTACACATGCATATTAATGCGAATCAATAAACTTTGGTGCATATCACGCCAGAGTTAATTGCTCCTGGGCACCGTGTTTACACATGCGCCCGGGACTGCAGTCTCTTGCACTGGGTCAGAGCAATCCCAGCTGGCAGGGGCCCAGGGGGGTCAGCCTGCCAGCCTAGGGCAGCTCTGACCCAGCTCAGCATGCTGCAGAGGGGCTGGCTGGGGTATGAGGGTGCTCCAGTGTGGGGCTAGCTGGCAGACAGCTCCTGCACTGAAGCACCTCATGCCCCAGCCAGCCAAGTCAGGATTTACACATGGGTTGTGCATGAAAAAACTCCACAGCAGGATAATACTTGTGTTTACAAGTACTATCCTGCTGTGGAGTTTGTTGGTTTCCTGAGGCCTAATAGGGCTGCATGTGTAGATGCCGAGGCTTTTACTGCGGAGCTAATTAAGCAGTAAATGTCTCATGTAGCCATGGCCAGCTAAATCAAAGTGCATGGTTTTACATAGCAGTGTTTGTAGCTGGAAGCCTGAGTTTTTGAGAAAAATCTCCCTTCATCCTCCAAAAAAACAAAACAAAAAAGACCCGGGAGATACCAGTTGGAGCTTTTTCATTTCATTGCAAAACCCTCTTCTCTCAGCTGGCTTTCTGCTAAGGGCCAGTAACTGGCTAGGAGTTTGCACTAAAGCAGTTCTATTAATTGTTTGTATTGTCTCTGTTTAGTGAAAATGGTTAGTGTCTTGGCCCTGGAGTTGTTAAAGTCTGGGGCAAGGTTTCAAGCTCCATTGGCTGGCAAGAATGTCCTACACTGCAATCATGCAATCTTAGTCAATGGTGAGGAAGTAATTTGCTCAGTGATAACAAGCTGTTACTGTCCCGTTTTCCCCCCCCACCAGGCTTGGACAATGGCGACACGTAGGGTGTGCATGGGGGTGCACATGCACCCCCTGAGAACACTGGTGTACCTCCTGGCTGGTCACACTCCCCACTTAGGCTTTGGGCAGGGGGGGCAGGCAGAAGTGCCAGTGCCCCACCTCTAAGCACTGGCTGGGGAATGGGAGTGCCGGATGTAGGCCATGGGAGCTGCTTCTGGGAGCGCCGTGTCTGCATCTGGGAGCATAGATTCATAGAAGTAGGGTCGGAAGGGACCTTGTGGATCATCAAGTCCAACCCCCTGCCCTTGGCAGGAGAGAAAACTGGGCTCAAATGACCCCAGCCAGGTAGACATCAAGCCTCCTTTTAAAGACCCCCAGGGTAGGAGCCAGCACCACTTCCCTTGGAAGTTGGTTCCAGATCCTAGCCGCCCTGACTGTGAAGTAGCGCCTCCTGATGTCTAGTCTAAACCTACTCTCTAACAATTTGTGGCCGTTATTTGTTGTTACCCCGGGGGCACTAGGGGTAACAGGGTCTCTCCCAAACCTTGCTGGTCTCCCCTGGTTAGTTTATAGACAGCCACCAGGTCCCCCCTCAGTCTTCTCTTGTGAAGGCTGAACAGGTTAAGGTCCTGTAGCCTCTCTTCGTAGGGTCTGCCCTGCTGTCCCTGGATCATGCAGGTGGCCATCCTCTGGACCCTCTCAATGCTGTCCACATCCCTCCTGAAGTGTGGCGCCCAGAAGTGAACACAGTACTCCAGTTGCGGCCTGACCAGTGTCGCATAGAGGGGGAGGATCACCTCCTTGACCCTGCTTGAGATGCATCTGTCAATGCATGACAAGGTACGGTTAGCCCTAGTGACTGTGACCTTGCATTGTCGGCCCATGTTCATCTTGGAGTCAATAATGAACAGATGGCAAGTTTTGCTGCAGGGGGACATACCTAGCGAGATTGGTTGCAGGGGGAGATTGGCTCCCCTCCGGTTGCTGAATGGTCGCTGGGGGGGCACATGCCCCCCCCCGACTACGGTGGCACCAGTTGCCTGTGGCTTGGGCACTGCAATAGCACCTACTATTGTAGGACTTCTGGGACAGATGTTCATTTGTCTGCTCTGGACACAGGTGTAGGTTATATTAGCATAAAAATATGATGCAAATTACGCCAATGTTAACATTTGTAAGTCTATCCCCTCAGTGTTATGAACTTTGGTGGCAGGTGAAAAGCATCTGTGCCATGGGGACCCTGAGGGCCCCGTGAGTGTGGTGATCAGTTCTAAGCATGTTGCTATTATAAGGGTTCAGGAGCAGAAGAAGAGAGAATTTGTTGAGAGTGGAGCCAGGATTTGACAGGTACTATATCTGGGTACCACACTATACAGTCTGGTCACCTTTGTTCTGTGAATGTCAACTTACCCATTCACTGGTGGTCAGTCAACTGTTTACCCCCATAGTTTATTGTGAGCACCTCATATAATGTCAACATCGCTATCCTATTTCAATAGAAACATCAGGCTGATACCTGGTAAAAATGGCCTTGAATTTAGGCAAGGTCTGCTCCCAGCCTCCGGGTGTCTTTGATAAATAATATTTCAGCTGCACTGGGTCAGGAAATTCATCTCTTGAATCTGAGAGTGCTGTAAAATTGCAGTGAGAAGGCGTTAATTCAGGTAATTGTGTATATTACCTAGTGATTATTGGTGTGATGTCCCTCCAAAATGCCCTAATTCTTCCTACCTAGAATTATCCTACAGCAGTAACATTCTGTTTCCCCAGTGTGCTCTCACTGGTCCCCTCTTGGATTTACACAGTATTGTCAAAATGCTTGTTGGATGGTTGTATTTTAAATTAAATCTGGCTTTGTCAGGATAACAAATCTCCTGGTAGCGGCAAATATGAAAATACTAATATAATGCATCATTCATCATCCCCATGCAAGTTAAGGGGTAAAATGTCATGGGGGAAAGCTCCATTTAAAATGTAATGTCCCTTTTTTTGAAGGTCTGGCTGTATGCTTTGTTATTAAAACTGGGCTTGGTTCTCCTCCTACCTATGCGATAATTTCACACCATTGCAATTCAGTAAAGTTACACTTGGGTAAGAAAGGAATTGGCCCCCAAAATACAAATTAAAGGAGGCTTTTCCCACAGAGAGCTGTTGCCTTTCCCCTAAATCAACATAGATTGACAAGAGTTACCCTTTTTATTCCTCGGATAATGGCAAGGGTTTATATTGCATTACAGTAATGAACCCACCTTTGAACTTCACATTGTGCTCTGCAAAGCATCGGCACCAAAGGCTTATTTCCAACAACACTGTAAAATTGCATTAGGGAGCTGGAATGATAATGTCACAGCCTGTAATTCAGAATGTATTTGATCCTGGCTTGAAACTGCTTCCCTAACAGAGCCCATGAGGGAACATGACTCAAAGTAAGCAGTCTCATAGGGGTACAGATAATCAGTTTTCAGTGGTTCATCCGATGGCCTCTGTGCAGACCCAGAGACAGTGTGAGCAGGCAATGTTCAGATCATCCCATCACAGAAATGGTGGATCTGTTAGGTGCAAATTGCAGTTCTGTAACCTCTTATAAGGAGAAACCAGCCTTTTTCTTTGGGCCTCTGGCAGAGGCCAGGAAGCTGGGTAAATGGCCCAAAGTGTGTGTGTGTTAGTTTGTAGAAGAAATGCAGGCAGTTCTCAAATTAGAAGAAGAGTAGGATGAGGTTCATTCTTCTAGACCAGGGGTAGGCAACGCTTTTTGGCTGGAGTGCCAAAAAACACCACAGTGCCTACCTTGGAAGGTGCCGAAGTGCCGGCATGCCAGAAAAACAAAATGGGGGCAGGGGTTACATGGCAGGATGTCCTGCTTGTGCCCCTTGCCCCCCAGTCCTGCTGCCCTGTGCCCCCCACCCAAAGCAAACAGCTGCACCAGGCTCCACAGCTCCGGCATCAGCTCCATGCTGGCGGTGACTGCGCATGCACTCCTGCTTGCTGCAGCTGCCCAGAGCCCAGGCTGGCTACAAGCAGCTGTGCCAGGCTCCAGAGCCCAGTCACCAGCTCTGTACTGGGAGTGGGGGAGAGACTGGGGTTGCGCTGCCTCAGGCCCCTCTTCCACCGCTTGCTCTGAGGCGTGCCAGTACAGACCGGATGCCAGGGCTCTGGAGCCCGGCACAGCTGTTTGGAGCCTCCTGGCTGCAGCTGGCCCCAGCTCTGGGGAGCTACTGCCAGCCAAGAGCCCGGACTGCTTCCATCAGGCAGCTGGGACATTGCAAGCCCTGCTGGGAGCAGCCTGGGCTCTGTCACTGGCAGCAGCTACCCAAAGCCAGGGCTGGCTGTGGCGTGATGAGCAAAATGGCCTTGCATGCCATGCTTGGCACGCGTGCTGGGGGTTGCTGACCCCTGTCCTAGAGTGAAGTCTGGTACAAAACTGACTATAAGTGCCTTTACTATTTATAAAATATTTGTTGTCAAGTTGGCCAACAAATAACACTCTATCATTTTAACTTCTGCTGGCTTTTAAGGAGGGTCTGCTGAATTACTTGTGTAAAACATATTAGGAAATATCTGACATGAGTTGCTGATTCAGAAATGCTTTTTAAGACCAATGTCTGCATACGTTCTCAGGCAATTTTGGTGGGGGAGAGAGGGAGATGGAGGCAGAAAGGAAAGACATGAAGGGGTCAAATGCATTGCTGCTCTAGGCCATTGAATTCAGTGGCATTACACCAGGATGAATTCAGTTCAATACCACATGCAAACAACTAAGTGAATATAGAGCTGCGGTGTGCAGTCACAGAGTGTGTGCATGCACATACACATGCGCACATACATACACACACACGCGTGTGGCTGAAGGCCACTTAGCAAGGGTCTAATAGGCAGATCTACCTTGCTGCTCCAAGGTAATGAATATCCAAGTTATTTCAAGACAGGAGGTTTGTTAATATGCACACATGGCCTTGTTTCACAGGGCTGGGTGCTGGTGTGCAGCAGCCTCTCACTCAGCTCAGAGCAGGCAGGGCATCCAGAGCTGCATCCATTTTTAATTTAAATGAGGCAAAACAGCAGCTGCCTGGCAAGGTAACACATTTGAAGCATCACTTTCAATTACGCAAAAGGAAGGAGTGCACAGACGGTCATGAAATTTTTAAACCATTTTGTATTAGGTACTTAAGGCATTCTGTATTCTAGGCCACATGTGGTCTTGGCTGGAATGTCATCTTTTTAATAGAATAGGTAATAGCTGTGTAGTAAGAAAGAGCGCATTCAAAGTACTGCATACAAAGAGTTTTGCATCCATCTTAAAGGCAGACTGGTTAAAATGGCATTCAATTACTGGTGAAAACATCAGAGAAGAGGATCTGTATTGTAGCAGTAAAACACGGTGAAGCTTCCTTCTCCCTCCAGAAGTACGCTCTGTCTGTGTAATGAGCGTGAAGCATGTCTCATGGCTAAGGCGTTCAGCTCAGGTTTCCATTTTGGGCTCTGCCAGAGCATCCCTGTGTGACCTTGGGCAAACTGTCTGCATCTCAGCTCACTAGCAGTAAAGTACAGGGGATACTGAAACTCATTTGAGTTTTGTGCAGGTAAAATTCAGTGTTGCAGAAAAATGCTCTGGTATTACAGAGATGAAGGACTGTCTATGCCGTGGCATATGTAGGCCATACCCACAGCCACTTTCAACTAGCTAGAACTGTGATTCTCAACCAGGTTGCTGCAGCATCCTGGGATGCCTTGAGATCCTTTCAAGGGTGCCATGCAATGCTAGTACTGTTAGATGTGGAAACATGATTCACAAGGCAAACCCAGAAAATGCAAGTAGGGATCCTTAGTGTCCGAAGCATGCTGACCTGCTGTGGTCTTTCTGAGTTCTTTGAAATCGAAGAATTGCTCTATTATTTTTCTGTTGTAAAAAATAGTGAAAACCAAGAGCTGCCATTTTTTTTGCGGGGGGAGGAGGAGGTCTCGACTGTATAGAGTGGTGTCTTGTGTCTAAAAAGTTTGAGAACCGTTGAGCTAGAGCCATGGCAAATAGGCCTGTGCAAGTTGGCAGCGATCCGATCCAGCTTCAGATCCTCCCACTTCGGATGGCCGTGGTCCGATCTGGAGCTCTGGGCTTCTGTCTCAATCTGGCCGACGCGGTTCCGAAGCTTTGGAGCCGTCTCAGAGATCATACCATAGGGTATAATGGGGAATCAGTGAAACATCTATAACTTTGTTGTTTTTTGTCCGATTTGGATGAAACTTGCAAGAGTGGTAGGCTCTGCTGAGAGCATGAAACCTGCCAAGTTTCAGGAAGATCAGTGCAGGGGGGTTCTGGGGCCCTGCGCCCCTAGCTGCTGACAGGCAAAACTCCTGCCAAGACTGTCTCTATCTTGGGGCAGTGCTACTACATAACGACTTAAAACCAGGCTAAGGAGAGGAAAGACTCAATACAGACAATCAGCTGCCCTAAGACAGACGCAGTCTCGGCAGAGTTTTGTCTGTCAGCAGCAAGGGGTGCAGGGCCCCCAACCCCCCCTGCACCAATCTCCTCCACAGCTGGCAGGCGTCCTGGCAGTAGGAGTGGCCACCATCCCTGCGCTGTCACCCCGCTGCGCCTTAGCACACGCAGTGTCACCCATGGCACGAGTATTGCTTGTCCACAGCTTGAGGGGCACTTCCCCCCAACCCCTGCACTGATCTCCTTGAAACTTGGCAGGCTTTGTGGCCTCAGTAAGAGTTACCACCCCTGCAGTTTTCACCGCCCTGTGTTGTAACATATAGATGTGACAGGAGTTTTGCTTTCAATAATTTGGGGTACAGTTGCTCCCAAGCCCCTGCACCAATATTCTTGAAACTTGGCAGACTTTGTGCCCTCAGTAAGAGCTACCAGCCCTGCAGTTTTTGCCCCAGTATGTTGTAATGCCCAGATGTGACATGAGATTTGCTTTCAAGAATTTGGGGTGCTATTCCCCCCAATCCCCTTCACCGATCCTCATTAAACTTGTCAGTCTTCATCCTCTCTGCAGAGTCTATCGCTCCTGAAAATTTCATCCAAATCAGACAAAAAACAACAAAGTTATAGATATTTTATTGTTTCCCCATTATACCCTATGGCCAGATCTCCGAGGCAGCTCCGAACCGCTTTCGTGAAGACGAAGGAGGCAGCGCTTCGACCCGGATGTGCTGCTCCAGACCCCAAAGCGTCCGAAGCTTCTCTGGATCCGAAGCTCTGGCCGAAGCCTCGCACAGCCCTAATGGCTAAGGTGACTATATCTCCCATTTTTGCCAGGAGATCCCTGTTTTTAAATACTTGTCCCAGGCATGGCATCCATTTGGTCAATAGAACACTTTTATCCTATTTTCAACAGAAATGCACAGGTGCTCTCCAGGCAGAGGGCATGATAAAGGTTGCTGGTTCTCCAGTATCTCACACCACTCCTCTATCCCACACTCTGGCATTCTGCACCCCCACCCTGCCCTCCAGTGTGCCCTCCTCCCCTGCCCCTCTCTATAGAGTGTTAAGCTGAAACCGGAGCTCGGAAAGATACTTGACTCTCCAAAGAGATGTTTTCTAAATGGGTGTACAGATTGTTTGTACACTACCTAGAACAAGAGGGGTCACATCACCAAGGGAGCCTTATGAATATTATCCTAAGATTAGGTATTGATACCACCACTGTACCCCCTACTACCAATTAAATGCATGTGGCCAGAGGGCCATGCCTTCTGGCAATGACTGGACATGAGCTACTCACATGGCTCCAGCAGCATGTAAGGTGCTTAATGGGCCTCCTAGGCTAGGGGCAGATATCACACACACAAACTGGTTTAAGTAATCAGAAACTGTTTAAACCTGTAACAGAAAATAAGTTCAGTGTACATAAACCAGTTTAAAAATGGCTGAAACTGGTTTAAGATAAACCTAGTTGAATGTATCAAACTTAACTAATTTGGGTCAAACCGGTTTATGCAATGTCTGTTCCAGACCCCTTCCTGGTTTAAGTTAAACCAGAGTCACCCAGCATCCCAGATGCTTTGCTGGGGGTACTGGGCTGTACTGTCTGCTCCAGAGAACAGGGCTGGCCCTGCCTCTCTGCTCCCTAGCTAGAGCTCTGGTGGAGACTGCAGGCACAGCAGGGTCTGCCTGACTTCACTGTGCCCCCCTGCCTTGCTGCTTGCTCCTCAAGCAGGGATTCCCACCCCCTCCCTCCCTCTCATCTCCCACAGCACAGACTCCAGCCCCACAGACCCTAGGCATGTGGTATACTAGCTAATGCTGAGAGGTATCTTGTGAATGTGTCTCCAATTTCACTGGGACAGGCAGACAGAACAGTGTCTGCTTAGGGCTTTTTGGAGCTAATTAGCAGGACAGCTGGTAATGTCCCTCCATTCCTTCCTTGGAAAAAGCTGTTTAAGAAAAGCTTGAACTAATGAGAGAGGCTTTTTCTTGATGGGCTGATAAATGCTGTGTTATCAGCTCCCTGTTGGCTCCCTCGCCTGTCAGGTTTGCAGACAGTATGAAGAAGCAGGGAGAGGGAGATTGAAAAGCTCCATATTATCAACAGATGAATGCACTGTACCCCTCCCTAATCAGAGCATCCTGCAGGAGCCTGGCCACACCCCACTCAGCTCAGCATTGTAGAAGGGAAGGGAGGGCTGCTCTAGCACCTCTCCCCACACACCTCTGGCTTCTAGTCTGAACCACTGCAGGAATGTGCCTACATTTCTTCAGTCTAGAGGGACTGTCTGAATGGTTGCAAACTGGTTCAAGGTAGGCAGGTTAGACTAACCTGCAAAGACTGAATCAATTCAGGATCAGGCTTTTTTGAATGTCTGTCCCTAGCCCTAAAGAAGGGAGAAGGATCCCACCAGACTGCAGGCCTTACAAAGCCAGCACATCTCTTGAGTGTGCACTGTCAAAGGGTGACACAAATGGGTGTCCTTTGCCATTGTTTTGGTCACCATCAGAGGGCAAAGACAGAGGGCCTTTTTCTTTTACTTTTTTATTCAGATTTTTTTGGAATTCAGTGTTGTGTTTGTTGGGGGGATGGGGAGGAGTTAAGCATCTTTTGGGGGAGGGGGTGACAACCACAGCCTCTCTATAGGAGAGGGGGTACAAGTTTGGAGGTGATGTTATGAGAGGCTGGGGTGGGGGGAAAAAATCTTACCTAGGGTTGAGGTGGGGTGGGGTGGTGATAATGTGAGGACAGGGAGGAGGGGATGGGGTGGTCAAAGGACTTTGTGTGCTGGTAACTGTATGTGAATGGTGGTTGGGTAGCCTGGTTGGGATTGACAGAAGGTTTGCTTGTATGTGGGATTTGGTCAAGAAGGCTGTGGTTGGGGATAGAGGGGTAGTTGAAGAACTGTGGGTTTGGGGTATTGTTTGAGGAATCCTCTCTCTAGGTTGTTTCATCATTGTAAGCCACTCTGAGACTTTTGGATGGGGTAGGATATAAATTGAATAAATAAATAAGGTTGGTAACAGGCAGATTGCCAGTGGAAGGAGGTGGGGCGTTACAGCCCTCACAGAGCAGTGTTATTACAAGTGTGTTGTTAGTGTCGTGATTTTGGCTTTGAGTGCTCACTAGAAGGCTTGGCACCTTCTTATGTGTGACCATGCTTTGGGGGCAAGGCATGGAGGAGGATGATGGGTCTCTAGAAAGAAGTTACTACTTGGAACAGTAGTAGAGGGGCGGGGGAGGCACACCAGTGTGTGGGCTCCACAGAAGCAGGCACAGGGGTAATGGCAACATGTGCTATTCTGTTCCCCTCCCAAAAAGTGCTCCCCCTTTCATATTCCCCTTGACTACACCACAAAGAGCAAATTCCTAAGAGGCTGTATATAGTTTGAGCAATTCAGCAGTTGGCTGGCTGTTGACCAGGAAAATTCTTGGCCCCCTCTCTCTCTCTCCTGCCTCCTGCTGCAAATGCATGCCCTTTTCCTTAGGCATCCGGTTCCTACTCTGTTCCTGTGTCCAGCCAGCTTTCATTAACCCCAGTCTGGGCTGCTAATGGCCCCACTCTTCCAACTTTCCCATAACAAAAGAGCCGAGTTGCCTCCACTGTCACAGAAATCTGTGGATGCTTGACTGATGCGAGTGGGAGCAGATATAAGCCGATGCTGTTCTGTGGTAAAAACCTACCCCTAGCATTTGACAGTATTAGCAGCACTGTGACTACTTTCCCTGATAGATGAATAAGTTTTTCTTCCAGCCTGATTTCTGCCTCTGTACAACTGTGCTTCTTTCTGAGGTGTATGTGCCGAGGCTGAAAAGTTTCTTTCCTTAAAAATTCTTTCTTTAGTTCATCCAAGAACTCTGAAAAGCAAAAGATCTTTTATTTGTAATGCATGCTTGAGCAAAACTGTCTGGCTGCTATTCCTCTGGGATCTTTGCTGAAGTAAGATGTTTCCCAATGGGCTCTTCTAGAGATCAAAATCTTAACAAATGAATGAATTAATTGCAGTAGCCTGTGGGTGTCCAAATTGTAGGTGGGATGAACTGACTTTCCTACACAATATTACTCAGTTTACATCTTGGCACCTAAATGCTACAAAGATTGTAGATAAATTGGACAGAGTTTAGAGATGACCCCAAAATATTAAGAGGTTTGATGGATTGCCTCCTTGAAGAAAGATTAGAGGAGTTCAACATATTGCCTATGTGATGGTTGAGGAGGAGACATGCTTCCCATCTACCAATAACTGAAGAGTGTGAACACAGATGAGGAGCACAGTCTATTTAGTGTGGCACAAGGGAATAGAAGAAGAAAAATGTGATAAACATGAAAGGAAGTTGAGTAGCAGGATACAGCAAAGATACTCCCCTTGGAATTAGTTGAAACTGCCTCACTAGAGAGTTTCAAAACTACACCAAGAACTAGAAAATATAATTTATTTGTATGCGAGAGGCAAGGACTTCAGTGGGTGGTTTCTCTTCTTGAACCAACTGCATGGTTGAGATAGCAGTGTACAAACACAGAGCAAAGAGATGGCTCTCTGCCCCCGAAGAGCTTCCAATTGGATAAGAGACATATTGTTTCAGGCAGTCTGCAGAAAAGGGTTTTAAGGAGTGACTTGAAGAGCTTATTTGGATGTTGATGGAGGCTGTTCTGAGCCTGGTGGTGGCAACATGGAAGAAAGTATTGGCTCAATGACCTGATCAGCAGTCATATAACTTGGAGTGGGTGAGTGGGGCACCAGCCTTGGGGGCCACTTAGAGAAGCACCACAACGGCAGTAGCCCTGTGCCATGGCTGTAGCAGCAGCAGTTGGGTGCAGCAACAACAGCTAGGCCTGGGAAGACCACTCTACACCAGACGCAGCTAGGGACTTCGAGTCCCTGGGACAGGTAGCACAGACACCCCCTGGCTCTTCCTCTTTCTTCCCCCCTGTTCCCCCCCCCCGGCAGGGTTTTGCCGAGGGTGTAAAACCTGCCAGCTATAACATACCTTTGCAGTCAGCCTACTCTTCGTTATGAACAATGTCTGTTTCAGATTTAGCTTCTTAGTTTACAGACCATTAATGAATCAGCCTGGCTTTTCCCTGGATGTATTTTGGTGTTGTGTGCAAGTGGAGAATGGTATGACCACGGGTTGCTCACAAACTGGTTGTTTTGACTGTATAGGATGCATGGAGTGCTGTTCACTTACAAACATGTTTTCCCAGCTCCATGAGCAGGTGATAACTTTGGCAATAAGAATAATGACTAACAAATAGCAAATGTTCTCCCTGGATAAATTTTCTGCGTGAAAATGTTCACAACTCAATATACTGTACTCTTTAACAGCTCTTCAAATGGGTCATTTTCATCTTTCATTTTTCTGCTTCTGTTGTAACATTTCCTCTCTGGAGGTAACCAGGCTGTAAATGTACTCTGTGCCAGTTTATAGATTGATCTACAATGGTCTCCACAGAAAAAAGGCAGTTCACCAACACTTACAACACAGTGGTATCTGAGAGGGGCCAGTTCTTCATACCCATCATTTTTCTGGTTAATTGTTACATATACATTGAGGAGTGATAGGACCAACTGCTGCCCGAACTACCCATGCTTTACCTAGCTATTTATCAAGGGATAGACTTGAGGTTATCACAGATCTGGGGCTCTCTATCCTAAAATAAGGTGGACACAGTGTAAGAACAGAAACCATCCAAGCAAGAACAACAGGCCATTAAATCAACTACAGTGTCAAATAATAAGTGACTATTATTGAAATGATGGCAATTTTGAAACATTATTTCCTTCTTAATGGATCCAGAGCCTTTTAAGATGTTTTTCTGTGCTCTCTTTACTGAGGCAAATGCATTAGAGGATAAGAACAGTAATATTATCTGTTAAAGTATGTTTGTGGGGGGAAAAACACAACATGGAATTAAAAAGCATTTGCATTAATATTTTTTGAGGACACACGAGACATTTTTTGATAGATGCCATTCAAAGACAGTACAGGAAGTTTGATAATTAGTCTGGTATGTCTGGAGAGCAGCCATGCATTTTGCAAGCTGAAGTGCTGATGATAAAAGGTGCATGTAAACACCTTTGGCCTGATGTTCTGAGTTAAAAAGCACTGACTTGCTTTCATTGACTTCGGCTGTAGTTAGTTGGTTCTTTGCACTTCTGAAAACCAAGTTCTGTCAGAAGTAAGTGCAAGCGAGACTAAGAAAGTGTAAGACTGCAGAGAATTTTCTCCCACTTCACTAGAGAAAGGTTCTTCCAACTTAAACTATCATTAGATCTCATGTCCCAGTCTTGTGCGTGCAGACAGTACCATTGCCCTTCCTCTTTTCTTCCTCTCAATAGGGTGCAGGGAGCACACTCTGCTCTCTTTCACAAAGGACTGAGCAGCTACATGCAGCTCTTCTCAAGATGTCCTATGTGCCTACAATCCTGTAACTCTGCCAACAAGACAAAGTGTTGCTTCAGGGTATGAGGGCAGTTTGAAGTTCAGGATGTAGTCGTCCCAAAGCACATTTCAGAAGATTAACTATATTTCACTATCTCTTTATATTGCTGCCCTTTCTTCTGACACAAGTGCTGCCTGTCTGCTGAGCAGTAGCAGATGTCCAGTGCTTAACAGATCAGCTCTTTAGAGGAGAAATTAGTAATGTGGACTCTAGGTCCATTCGGTGTGTGACTTGCATTATTTGCATATATGCCAGTCCTGGAATAAGGTGGTCAAACAACATGCAGCACAATATAACTGGCATTTTACCCCGGCTTTGCACAGGTCTTGATGGCAATGCAAGGTGCATGGCAGTAGAGAATCAAGCTCACAAATCACTTGTGTCAGGAAATGACTGCATTTCAATCAATAACATATCCCCTGTCCCCCACAGCCCTGGTTCTTATCGAACAATGAATATGCACTTTGGCAAACCCTGATGGAGCAGGATTCTCTGTTTCCTACTATTATTTTGACTCTAACTTGCTCCAGCTTAGCTTAGATTGGAAATGTTTAACAAATAGCATTAAGCAATATATACATTTCCTAGCTAACTTCCAAATAAAGAAATCAGATCAATTGATAGTTTGACTCCTGGTATTGGGGGGAGGGGAGGGGAAAGGAATAGGGGAGTGAAGCTCACAGAGATGTTTGAATTAATTGAATAATTCAGTTTAGCATTAACATGATGAAAGAACAGATCCCCTGTCGGGCATGAATGTATAATGCAGACGTGGATTTTTCTGCCTCCCTTTTATCATTCAGATCCTATTGAGCATTTGCAATCCCGAAGATGATGTGCAAACAATTAAAATTTAAACAAAGGGTTTGTTTTTGTTTTTTTTTAAGGAATTTGAGGTGGGGAGGAGAATTGCAAATATTTCATATGATTTTTTTCCCCCTTTTTTGTTCCTTCAAAGGGGAGGGAAGCAGTAGCAGAATTTTAGAACACAAACATAACAGGTCTGTCTCTGCCAAGGGAGAGTGAGAGACAGCACTTTGTAACCATAAAAGAACAAAATTCCAAGCAGTGAGTGAGGAGGATGTATTTGCATAATGGATTTTATTTACATAAATTACATCGCTTATAGCATTCCTCTGCTATAACGTGGCATAGGTAGACCACATCTGTTCAAAGCAAGGGGAAAGACAAGTAAATAGCTTGTTATAAATAACACTCCTCTCTGGGCTGATCGGCCTCTTCTTGTCCCTTTGCATTGGTTCTTTGGGAATGTGCATACCCTATGTCTTGTAGGACATGCTGGGGAGCATCAGATTAAGTCCTACATGAGCTCTTCAGCCTGATTATGGCCTTTTTTTATGAAGGGAAATCAGTGCATCTGTCAGATGCTAGCACAGAACACTGGCATGTTAACTTCTGTATGTTGGGACCTGACAGGCGCTGGCTGTGAATTTTCTCACCATAACAACCAAATAAAAATGTCAGCAATGAATCTTTGTTCTAAGTGCTAGGTTGTTTTCCCCACTCTTCCATACGCAAAACATTTCTTTTTGAGCACACAATTTTACTTGCTCTACTTTCATTGAGCAGATGCCCCAGGGGAAAAAAAAATCCTGTCATTGTGGATTGTTTGTATAAAAGTGTCAGTGAGGTATATTTTTCTCTTTGTTAATTTAATTCTTGCATAAAATAATACATTGACAGCAATACACATGGCTGTCAAAGAGTGATTGTGCCCTGAAAAATGACTATGAAAAAATGGCACCTTCTGACTCAACAGATCTACTCTTTGTATGTCATTGGTGTCAAACATACTGACAAAGTTTTTAATTCTTTTGGCACTGCTTAGCTGAGGAAAAATTTAGATTTTTTTTTTTTTTTTATCCAGTAGGAAGGTCTATTTACTGTTTGGTTGCATCTTAAGTCAGGTTGCCAAGTCGAAAAATCAAATGTTGTTTCCCTCCCAGGAATAAAAAGTTCCCCCAAAATTTCAATTTGGAAATGACAATATGCTTTGTTCTAATGTTTTTTTGGGGATCCTAATGGAATGTTTCAAAATTCCTCAGCTGAAATGTTTAATTTCAAATTGAATTGAACAGAAACACTTTGTTTGGAATCAGATCAATATTCAAATGTTGCTGCCAGTGGCTCTCCAATGCCGGAAAGTGTAGTTTAGGTGCCTCCCACCTCCATTTTTACCATGAGCTGGGTGCCCTGGCTACAATACATCCCACGATACAAACTGCAGCCATGTGACTCTTGAGAGATTTAATCATTTCAGTGGAAAATCCTTGACCAACTTGTAACCCGGGTGTCCACAAAGTGAGTGTCCCCGCTCACCAATAGAAGGGGAAAGCCAGCAGGGCGCACGTGCTGGGGGTGGAAACTGCAGTCTACTTGCAGTTCCCTCCCACCTATCACGTCTCAATAGAGGAGGAACAGAAAGTGATGTCTTAAATAGGTACAAATTTAATATATGTATATAAAAAGTAGTGAACTAAAGTGAGTATTTACAGATTACACATACATATAACTATATACACACCAAAATACAAACAAATAAGCATAGTGGTCTTAAACGGTATGAACAGATAAATACAACAATAAATGGCACTCATAAAACGCAAGGTGTACAGTTAATAAACACTCCAGAAATGCACAGCATGTATCAAACAATCAATAAACACTCCAAAATATGAAACACAAGAGTTCTCTGGTGGTTCCCGTCCTCTAGGGGGGGTCTTTTCCTCCTGCCTCTTTATGGAAGCTAGCTTTCCCCAAGTGTCACTCCCTGGTGGGAGACCTATTGCCCCACTAACTCGCATGTCCCAAGGAGCCGGGTGGAGCAGTATTCATAAGCTCCCTGGCCTGATTAAAGTTTCTCTAAGGGAGAGCTCAGTTCCAGGTCTTAGGGCGCCGGCATGACTTGTGACTTGCTCCTACATCCCAGTGGCTCAATCCTTCTCAGGGGGAGTTGCGGGCCTGGACCACCTTGTGCATGCCCAGGGCTGTGCCGCTTTGAATGCTGCTCCTTGTGCTCGGAAACCACTCTGTTCCCAGGGCTCTTGCAGACCCATTGCAGGGAATGGGACCCAGACCGCCCGGCCCCTCCGTCTCCAGGGCCCTACGTGCCACAGTGACTCGCCCCACAGTAGCTCTGGCTCCTGGGCCTCATGCTGTGATTGGAGACCCGAGCCGCTTCGCTGCGACTCCTAGGGTCCCGGTCCCTTGCGGACCCTCCATGCAGCAACACTTGCACTGCCCACCACTTCCTTCCAGCAGTGGAACATTTTGGGCTCTTCTGGGCAGCCGGATACACCCACTGGGTGGCTCTCCCAGCTCTTCTTGGCCCGGGAACTCTTCCTTCTTCTTCGTCCCTCACCGACTGCTTGGCATGCAGCTGCTTATATCTCCTTCTGGGGCTCCATCCTCAGATTGAAAATGAACCAATTAAGGGGGTTCCAACTGCAGTTCCCAATTAAGTCTACTCCTGCCCCCACTTTGGAGTAGAGGGGGAGTGGACTCTCCTCCTGGTTCCTTCCCTGCCTGTCTCTGATTGGTGGGGTTTGCCCACCAATTGCGTTCGTGGTCTCCTAAGTCTGGAGAGCCGGGCGAAGCCTGGCAAGCCCACCACAAACTCTTTTCAATATAACTTTGGGAAAGGGAGGTAGGAGTCCATTCATTCTTGTTTGTAGGGACTTGATCAGTAGGTTCCAAGCAGTGATGGTTTGGCTAGGGATGATCCTGCTTCAGGCAGGGGGTTGGACCCATGAAGGTCCCTTCCAACCCTACTTCTCTATGGGTCTCTAAGACACAGGACCAAGCCAGGAGGTACCAAGGTCCTTCTTTGGTCTTCAGAACTTGTAGTTCTGAGAATGGTAAGAGAGGAGGGGAAGAAGTGGCTAGAATTGGACATACAGCATGTTTACGCTGGTACTGTCAGCCTTTACATTGCTGCCTAAGAGCAGACCTGCAACCTACAGCCATTTAGTGGTGTAACTAATTGGTGCCGAATTATCCAGGGAAAAATCGAAGATGAAACAACATTGGTATATGTTACACTGATGTCCTGTGTCTGCAACTATCCTGGGGTAGTCATTTGTTTTAGGCAACAGGCCTGCCATGTGGTGATGCGATACTGGAATCACTGGATACCTACCCTCCAGAGAACTGCTTGTCTGTCTGCTTCAGGTCCTAATGTAGTTAGCAGTGATGTACAGTCTGAGTAAATTTCACCAGTGAAAATGAGCTGCATGCCCCAGCCCTCTGAGGTCTTATCTACAACAGGAAATTTGTATGTTACTGAGAATGGGAATTAGCAACAGGCGCTAACCATAGGTGCAGTGGGTGCTAAACAAACTGGAAGAGCACACCAGGATAAATCGTGCTCAGCATCATTTCACAGAAACAACCCACAAGTTTAAACCCACAGATACACTAACAAGAGCAATGTGTGCAATCCTCTCAGCTCTGCATAATTTCCCTACTGTAGGCTTGGGAGCTCAGGCTGCAGAATTGGGAGGAAGGAAAATAAACCTCTTTGTGTTTGCAAAGTAAGGATAGATGAGAGAAGACAACTGTAGGGTTATTCTTCAAGTCCTTTGCTGTAGATCAGTCTGTGGATGCAAGGGTGGATCCAGGATTGGAGCTTATGCAGGCTCTGGGTGGAGCCCCTGCTTTCTTATGGCCCTGGAGCCCAGGGAATGAGTGCTGCTTCTGTTTGCCCCCTGTCAACCACAATCATGCCTCCACCCTCCCCTGGATCCACTGCTGTACAGATGCACTAACTGCATGAATAATCTGTTCTCTGTTGTATCTTTCACATCTTTCAACAGGTAACTCCTTGTATGCACACATAAGAGAAGGAATGTGGATTAAATTTACTGCTAAAGCTACACAGCAGCTGTTCTCATACTTGTGTAAGCAAACTTTTATCACCATAATGAGTTCTGTAAAGGATCCTCAGAGGTACCTGATACTCTCCCGTGCTCCAAGGCAGGATCAGCTGTACCTAAACCATTCCTGGCAGAGCTTTGTCTAACTTGTTCTTATAGCAACCTCCAGCGATGATTTTTCCACATTCTCCTTATGTAAAATATGCTTCTGCTTAACTCTCTGTACACACAAAGTGTTTTTCCTAATGTCAAGCCTTAAAACTCCGTTGGTGCAAATGAAGCCTGTTACTTCGTGCCCTGTCCCCACTGGATATGAGGAACAGTTTATAACCTTCTTCTTTGAAATCATCTTTGACATATTTGTAGACATCTCTTTTCTAGATGTACCCAATTCTTTCAGGCTTTTCTCAGAGGTCATGGTTTCCAGCCCTTTGATCATTTTTCCTGCCCTCCTTTGGATTCCCTGAAGCCTGTCCATGGCTCTCAAAGTGTAGTGCCTCAAACTGGATGCAGTGCACTCTGATGTAATACTGTACTAGTAGCAGGACCAGGAATGAAGTACTAATAGAGGGGCACAGACTGCTGGGATTTCACTCAGATGCTTCTAGCAACAGCAATGGGAAGGAAGTTGGCAAAGTCCCCAATCTTGTTCAAGGTTGCAGGTTTGGCTGAGGAGCAGTTTCCATCTCATTATTCATTGCAACAGGCTTGCATCATACTTGTCAGCACGTGGAACCACAAATTACTGATGTTGGTAAAGCAAGGCTAGTGGTAGGGCTTCCACTCAGTCTTTCTGTTTCCTCTGAAGCTAACAATCCACGTGTTTTGTAGCTGCATCACCTCTCTGTGGGGCCAGCTGCTTCTGATATTGGAAACACTGGGTGATTTGCTGTAATCATGGCATCAGAGGCTGATCCCTGATAAAAAAAACTGCCAGTTCTCTGAATTCCCCTCCTTTCCCCTCCAATCCATGATTAAAATGAAAGGCTATTCACTCCCTCCGCCAGCTCTGCTGGTGCCCCTCACTTCTCTGCCTCAGCCCACTGTCCCCTCCCCCATGTCTGCCAGTGGGGGCCCCTAGCTGCCAGGGCTACGGGGCCAGGGACCTGGGTCCACACAGCCCCTTGCCCCTGGCAGGAGACAGCAGCTGCGGCAGCAGAGTGGAGCTTGGCTCCCGGCTTCTGCCTGCTGTAGGCTTGGGGTGGGGGTGGGCTTCCTGCTGCTGCGTGTGCTCCCAGGGAGACAGGGGGGAACCATGCCCCCCAGATCTGTGTGCAGGGCAGGGGTGGGGCGGGCTGCCTGCTGTGGGTTCAGGCTCCCACCCTGCTGCCCTCCCCTGGGGCCTCCACTGGCAGGGCATCAGGGCAGAGCGGGGCTGAGCAGGAAAGCTGCTTGCTGCTGTGAGCGCCGCACTGCCCTGTAGACGTGCCCCCTATGTGCATGGCAGCAGTGGGGGCAGTGGTGCAGGGTTATCCCCTTGCTGCTGCCTGATGGGCAGGGGATGTGTTTCAAGGGCAGTGCAGAGTTTGCAGTGGCAAGCAGCTTTCCTGCAGGACCCTGCTCTGCCTTGCCACGCTGGGTCATACCTGCTGGGCTGCAGAGGCCCCGGGAGAGGGCCGCAGAGCAGGAGTGCGAGCCTGCAGTGGGAAGCCCATGCCCACCCTGCCCCTGTCCCGTGCACAGATCTGAGGGGCATGGATCTCCCCTGCCCCCCCTGGGAGTGTGCGCAGTGGTGGGGAAGCTGGCTCCACCCCCTGCCCCCCAAATGAGCTGCCTGCAGCCCTGTCCCACTCCCTGCTGGTGGTCTGCGGCTGTGCATTGTGGCCCTGGGCCCCAAGCCCCACACACCACCCAGCTGGGCAGCATCCCCAGCCCCAGCTCTGCCCAACTCCCTCCCTCTGTTCCCATCTCCAACCCCTCCTTACCTGCAGGAGCTGTTCTCCATGCTGCCTGTTGGCCATTTACATGTACATGCACAAGGCTCCCCCTGCCTGACTACCCTCCTTCTACTCCCTCCCAGCCCCCTGCAGGCTGCAACTCTGCCAGCCAGCAGAGAGCTCTTTGCAAAATTGCAAAATCCACAGGTTTCTTCAGCAACATGAGAAATCCATGGGTTCCTCTGGTAAAGGGGAAAATCCATTGTTTTCTCATGGGAAATGGAAAACCCGGATT
>NW_005842266.1:963409-987863 GCF_000455745.1 Alligator sinensis | reverse complement strand
CTGCTGATCAATTAGGCACGGCCTAAATCAATAAAATCAATAAAAAGAGATACCCCTTGAAACCTGGGGCTGGATCAGGCACATGCAAAACAAAATTTCAGTCCATAATCTGATGGTGTGAATGCTGTGTCCCTGGTTTTAACTCAGCATGTCTTACAGATGCTGTCCCAGCTCTGCATACTTACCTCTTGTGTCTCAGTCTTTTCTTTTATTAAGGTTACAACTCATTTAGGGATGTTTGAACTCTCCCAAGGCCACAGTACCCAGAAGAGCAAGGATAGTCTGCCAATAGACAATACCTTGAATTGTTACTGCTTGGGTCCTTATGCTGTAAAGGTTATGGCAGCTGTTAGCGCACTTTCACTCTTTGCAGCATGGGTATCTCCATTGGATAATAAGAACATGACCAGCAAACATTAGCAGAGCAGCTTGACAGGTTTTTGACACTTGTTGGTTTGTGCCTGAACTCACAATGAACTAAGATCAAGTCATTGGTGTAAATAAACAGACAACAAAAAGAGTTTTGTTCGTTCTGTGGGCAATGATAATGACAGCTGTGTAATCTTTCCTAGCCAGCTTCACATGTCAGATCCACAAAGGCTGATCAGCTGCTTTTGCACAGCAGTTTGCTAGAGATGGATTTTCTTTGGAGAAACCAAATTGGGAGAGGCCAGCAAATCCCAACAGGTTCCTTTGTTATTGGCAATGAAGATTAGGGGCAGGATTCTGCTCTCAGCTCCTGAAATGTTAATCCAGGAGTCAAGAGAGTTATTCCGATTTTCCACCTACAGAGCTAAGACCAGAAGCTTTCCTCAGGCTGAACTGAGCTATTTCTTACTCATTAGCATTCATAAGCCATGAACAGGGGATGATACAGTACATCATGAAGTCAGGGTTCATAAAGATAAGTCTCCAGGGTCAAATCTATGCCAGTTCATCTGGGCCTTGGATGCCATGCAAGAGTAAAAGCGATGTAGCCACAACCTCTGCCTCTTGGACACACACCTTGTGGTGATGATGGGGATGGGGCTAAACTGGATGTGTTGCCTATATGTACATGCAACAGCCACTGTCTATGCCAAATCCATTGCCTGCAAAATGCATCAAGAGTTCCAAACTAGCTATGATACGGAGAAAGGGAAGTATTCATAAGTTAGTACAGAGGCTTCCCTTCTTCCCCCAGCCCTTTGTTTCATTTCACAGATAGCAGGAGCCCAATTTGTAAAGAGGTCACCTTGATATGAAAGAGGGAAGAATTTGATGCTGGATTTAGTGCTTTTTTGTGGGCCGGTTAGTGCCAAAGACTGAGGCCTGGGATTTGTGGGGTAAAATCCTGGCCACATTGACATAAATGGCAAAACTCCCTTTTGCTTTAATGGGGCGTAATTTAATGCTTAGGTTCTAGTCCTAGAGCTGCTCCTGAACCATGATGTGCCCCAGTGACGCTCACCTATGCTGGGAGGTTCACAGATGTCACTGAATGCCAATAGGAGCTGTGTACTGAGTTCTCTTATGTTTCTCTGAAAGCCCCATACCTAACTTGTGCATATCTCTGTCTCACCAACAGCAACCTGCATGTTTCTACCTCACAGAGCTATTGCAATGCAGCTATTATTGAAAGGCAGGTACTTTTGAGATAATTAAATAAAAGGCAGCTGCCTGAGTGCAAACTATTATTATATTTTAATCAATATCTCCTAATGAGGCTTTGTAAACAAATGATTAAATACACAGATCAGGCCAAATTCTGTTTGGTAGTGTTAGTAACAGATGGGAGTTTTAATGAAGTCTGCCCAACTGAAAAACATAATAGAGAGCTGTATGCCTTTGCATAGAGGGGTATGCTGTACACCTGGTTTGCTTACCCAGTACAGCTGAATTATAATACAAATATAACTCATCCAATTAAACTTAAAAGCCAAGCATTCATAATTTTTTTCTCTTTCTCCAAAATGTTCAATAGAGACATATTTGCAAGGGCTGGTGAATTTCAGATAAGTGGAATGAAGAATTTGTAAGGGAAGTATATACGGTTAGGGATTTAAAAACTGCAGATAAGGATTGTTTTCCTCTGCCTCTCCATTTACCTGAAGTAATTAGGTAATGAAAGAGCTGCCATCTCATTTCATAGTGTAGGAAATGGAATAAGTGAAGTGCTAGGAAGCAGGTAAAATGACCAGAGTCATTAACACTTTTATTAGTTCTTCCAGATCGAAATGAAATGCAGAGAGTCTCTGCAGGAGCCGTTGTTTCCTTAAGAATATTAAAGCTGTTGCAGCTTGATGCGTCTCTTGTGAGAACTATGCATCTGTCTTGACTTTGTTAAGATCATTAGGGATAATTTGGGATAAAGTATTCATGAGAGTATTGTAAAATTGTCAAGTTAACAGGCCCCATTCCAGAAACCTTTTCTTCCATTGGAAACACTGAAGCTAGTCCCAGGAGTAATGGCTACCCACAAATGTGCGTGAGAATTCAGAAGATCAGGCTTTTTAAAATCAGCCTTGCCAGATGCTTCTACACTGGCCCTGGAGCATGCAATTTTAGAAATCACTGTGCTATCAAAACCCTTTTGCTACAACCTCCTAATCTACTCAGATAAATGGATTAGCAGGATTGTATTTTAGAGGTACTAAACTCCATGGTAAAACTTTAATAGGTAATTATAGTTTTATCATGTTGGCATGTTTACTAGAATATTTTTGTGGATACTCTGATATCACTGCACCATCACCCCATACTAAAAAAAAAGGATTTTACTGATTGCTCTGTAATGACCATTGCCCAAGTGGTAATGGAGTCATGTCACTCTATTCATTTTAAGGTGGGTGCGCTGGACCAACGTTTAAAAATTGAGCACATGTGCCTGCTTCCCTTACAGCGCCTTGCAGGTTTGTTGCTGCTGCTGAGGCTAGAATTAGAATGAACTGCTGAGTTATTTTGCTGTTTGAGCCACCTTGCAAATATTTCCCTTCTCTCGTGACTATATATCTCTGAACAAAAAGCCAGGCAAGTTTGAAATGCAAAATGAACACAGCTACACTTTATTGCTGTGGGAAAAGAATGGCAGTGACACTAGAGTCAAATTCTATCAGGGCTTTTGAGGGGAGATTGTATTATAATCTGGGAAAATTACAGTATGTATTATATACTGTATAATACTGTATTATATATTATATACTGTATAGCTATTATATACAGTATTATTACTGTATATAATAGTAATATTATATTAGAAAATTAAATTTCTATTTAATTTCAAATAGAAAGAAACAAGATAAATATTCCCATTAAATTATCTGCATGCTCCCAGCTTTTGTAGGTGGGTGCTCCTTGCATAATTGCTGTATATTTTTGCTGTTTTCTTTTTCAAGTCAGTTAAGTGCAACATAAAATGTTGACATGTAAAGAAGGATACTTGAGTATGGCTAAGAACAGTCACTAATGATCAGTCATTAAATCTTATTTGTGAGTTGTTAATTGTTATTCTTATTTACAGTTTTTTGTCTAGTCAGGGAGCAGAACCAATCCCAAACATCCGAGGGTACCAATTTGGTGCCCCCAATTCATTGACATGCAGCTGTCAGATGTGATCAGTTTGCAAACACCCCATTGGCTGAAGTTTGTTTACAGAAAGAGTTCAGAGAATATTTGTGAATAACATTTGCAGTCCCAGAAATCAGGAATGTGAGTGTGTGTGTGGCAAGGGGATGAGTGGTGGTGAGAAAAACAGAGAAAAAAGGGCAGTCAGAGATCGTGCATTCACAGTGAACACGCTAAACAGCTCTGCCAACAGTCATGGTGATGTGGAACTTAGCCACATTTACTCAAACCTTTCTTACTGAGTGAAGAGAAGGGTTGTGTCACATATGCAAGAGCAGAAGTGACAGTTTTGTTCATAGATTGATTTTAAAAGCTAAGGATAGAACTAGTTGGCAGAATGGAGAACCCTCTTAGCCCTTAGAAGCTGGGAAAGGGTGGAGGTATGTCAGTAGGTCAGTGTGGAGGGAGGCCTATGCTTCTGCCAGCCACAATACAGCTGTGTTGACAGAGAGAAAAGTGTGCTGCCTCTTCCAATATATCACCTTTGCTATGCACTGGGCATGTCTACACGAGACGTTTACTGAGCAGTAGACTAATTAGCTCCTCAGTAAACACTGTGCGTCTACATGTGCAGCCCTATTAGGCCAGAGTAAATTAATTTACTCCACATCAGGATAGTACTTATAAATACAAGTACTATTCTGCTGCAGAGTGAAAAACTTTGCAGAAGCGCATGTGTACATGTTGCTTCGGCTGGCTGGGGCACAAAGGTGCATCCTGCTGGCTAGCCCTGCACTGAAGCACCCTAGTGCCCCAGGCAGCCCCTCTTCAGCGCATTAACCTGGAAGGGGCAGCCTCAGGCTGGCTGGCTGACCTCCTGGGCTCCCTGCCAGCCAGGGCTGCTCTGACCTGGCTGAATGTGCTGCATTCCCAGGCACGTGTTCAAATGGCAATAAACTCCGGAGTTTATTGCTTCACATTAATTGCACATGTAGATGCATCAGTAATTCCTTATGAAAATTTGAAGAAAGAAAGTTTAGCTTCATTGTTTAAGAAGCTGAGCTGGAAATCTTGTGGCATCAGGTTTCCTAAGAGATTTCCAACATGCCTTGATTTGGACCCTGTGAACATATGGCAGTAACAGACTTATATGTGGTGTATTTCCACTGCCATTCACTGATGAAACCAGCAAGGGCAGAGGGGTGCAAAAATAATTAAGGCAGCAAATAAATATCATCTGTGCTTTCTGAGAGCTTAGCCGAAAGTTTGTCTTTGGTTCGCTTTGAGTTTGGGGGAAGTTTCAAGCCAGTCTATACTCTATCCAAATGTCTTTGCCTGTGTCAAATTCACCTCTTACAGTGGGGTGTGTGGAGCTGTGGTCAATGACTGGTTTGGGATATGGAAGAACTTGAGTGTTTGGCTTAGGGAGAGGGAGTTGCAGGGTCAGGATGCAGAC
This sequence comes from Alligator sinensis, assembly GCF_000455745.1. Lineage (NCBI taxonomy): Eukaryota > Metazoa > Chordata > Crocodylia > Alligatoridae > Alligator > Alligator sinensis. The sequence continues at coordinate 982,864 of NW_005842266.1, read as the reverse complement.
TAAGTAAATTAATAAGGTGGAAGCTTTGTTTCCCTGAAACCAAGGAGAAAGAAGGATGGTGTAACACGGTGACCTGCTCCTTTTAAGATGGAACTGTTAGCTGTGTTGAGAGAGCCCAGCTGCATGGCATTTGGATAGGCAGAGAGCATCCGGCTAGGAGCTTTAAAAATTGCTCCTAGAAAGATCTTGAGAGAATAAGCAAGACAGAAGGAAGCAAGCTGTGAATGGGACTGCTTGAAAGCTAAAAGAAGGGGCCAAATTGCTGTGCTGTGAGCCAGAGGGGCTCTTGAGTGCCTGGGTAAGGCAGAAGTGGTTTGGTTTTGTTTCTTTATTTGTTGGTTTGTTTGTTGCCTAAAGACTTTGTGTGATCTGAGAAGACTGGCTGATGAGCTCCTCAGGAAGCAACCCCTGTCTGGGGAACCCAACAGGCTAGGTAATCCATTTACAGATGGGAGGCAAATAAGGAGGGAGAGGGAGACTTCTAAAGAATCGGGCCTGATAAATACTGCTCAGGTTTATCTATATGTCACCCTCAGCCCATAGTGAGGGTGGTCAGGATACTGTACCTTGATGATGTGTGACTTCTGATGCTCATGAGCTAAAATTACTTGTAAGAGGTCAATGACACTTCTCGTGTGAGTAAGATGTTGCAGAATTGAGCCATATGTGTGCTGCCTGAAACTGCATCTGTTTGCATCAGGCAGCCACCCTTCACTTTAAGCACATGACCGTACCCACTGGTATCAGTGGAATTGCCTATGCTAAAAAATACATACCTATGTTCTAATAGCATCCTGACCTAAATGACTTAAGGCTAGAGCTACAAAGATACTTGGGCATGGTAATATCGAGCACCACTGTGGCATCTTCCTGCAGCTTAGGGTTATGCATCCAGGTGAGATCCAGATTCAGAACCCAAAGCTGTCTCCTAGATTAAGCACCTACCTCAGTGTTTGGGTATGGTGGACTCACTCGCTCTTTCTTTTGAAACGTGGCCATCTGATGCTGCCCACCTTTCCTATCATAGCCTAGTGGCTAGAGCATTCCCCCTGGGAGTGGGGGACTTGGTTTCTAGGCCTACCTCAGCCACATCTCCCAGCTCCTTACTACCATGCTCTCTCTGGCCCCTTTGGCTCAGCTTCAACAGGGTACCTCCCTAGACTATTCTATAGCCTGCTGATTAGGGCACTCTCCTGAGAGGTGGGAGATGTGAATTTGAAACTCCTGTGGCTAAGGAAAGCATTTGCACCCTCACCCTCCACTTCCTGAATCAGTGCTCTTGGTTTGGGTATAGGAGGTGGGTGGTCCCACCACCAACTACCTTTTTGAACAAAAGTGGTGGTGACTGCTGTGTTTTGTGTTGAATTAGATACTCTAAGTTAGTGTTTTAATATGCCCTAAGGACACTTTCTGGATCAGGCTACTCAGGGGCCTTATGCCCAGGGGTGCGAAGCCTGTGGATCAGTACGGTACCTAGCTTCCTGGTGGCTCTGGGCGAACTGTAAGTATTGGGCCCCACTTCAACAGAGTTAATGATAATAATATTTGGACAGTGGAAAAAAATACCATTTTCAGGCCCCCTTTTCTGGGCAGCTGTCCGGTTCGCCCATGCCTGTGTCCGGCCCTGCTGTGGATCCTAAATAGTTCTACGCTAAATGGAAGCTGGCTACAACAGGCTTGTTAGGATGGCAGCAGTCTCTAGGCAAGTGCAGTAGCATAATTCCAGGCATCTAGGGAGCTTTCCCTCTAGATGCCTGACAGCCTTTCAAGCACCTGCCAGGTCATGGTAAGGTTTGTAGATCTTCCTAAGTCTGCCAGTGTCCTCACACTGCAGGTCTTTTGCGGTTTGGGCCTTAGTCCTTGCCTAATGCATTCTATGTGCTTGTGTTAGGTTTAATGAAAAAAATCTAATATTATTTTTAGGCAATGTAAAAGAATCTTGTGAAGTTAAAATAAATATCAGGAAAGCAACCTAGAATTGACATTTTCAAGAGGAGAACAATAACACATCACACCATTTCATTTTGTGCAAAATGAAATTAATTTCTGAGAGGAGCATTACAATGGATCTGCATTACTTTTCTTTGCAAGCTTTCAAACCAAATTACTTCAGCCATAAAAAACAACAGTCAGTGTTACACCCCTATAATGTGTGCAAGTAATGGTTACATTAAAATATGTTTTTGTTTGCAGTTCTAACAGAAATGATACAAAATAAGACATTTAGACATTCTACTCACACTAGAAAGTAGACATAAGCCCTGCATGGTTAGTAATTAGCATTCATACTGGGGAAGAAATTACATATTAATACAGTGTCTCTTCTGTTATTGGGCGATTCATTTATTTACAGTGACATGCCTGTGGACTTAACTTTAATTCTTCAGAGAGATCTAAAATGCCAGTACCACATGTGAATCACTACATTAATCATGGGAATAGATCAAATAAACACCCAAAGAGGTCTTTTTGTATTCATCTAGTGTTCAGAATTCTGAGCCCTTTCCTCTAAGGGCAGACAGTGTAAGCTGAGCAAAGGGGAAGAAAAGAAAAGAGTTAAAATGCATGGGGAAGCAAATAACATCTACTGTGATTAAGAAAATTCAGTTCTCTCAGAGGCAGTTTCAGCCAAATAGCTAAGACTGTGTTCCACCATCCTTTGCTTTTAATTATGAAATATTAGTCTCAAACAAAATGCTAAAAAAAGGAAACAAAGTTCCATTAATTAGTTCACAAGCTTTATTAGGCTGTGTCTGAGAAGGATTGGAAAGGTGTTTCTTTATCGGTCCAACTATTTACCCCTGTGGGTGGGATTTGTATTTTAAGTACTTAGCATCAGTCTAACTCTTGTTCCTATTGAAATCAACTGTCAAACTTCCTTGGATGTTAAGGAGAGCAGAGTCATGTCAAAGAGAAGCATTTCTGAAAATCCCACAATCTCTGCCTGTGCATGTGCATGAGCACTTGTTTCTTGTACCTCTTGTGACCTGATGAAGAACGCCTTGTATTCAAAGCTTGGTCTAACTTTATTTCAAATGTGCAGCTGATCCAATACAGGATATCACCGGCAAAAATTCTTGCCTCAGGCATCTTGTACCTCATGGCATCTTTTGGGGTCAGCTGTGCCTGACAGGTACAGCCCTGAGCACTGAGTACAGGGAGGAGTCTTGGAGGAAAAGCAAGTCTTCCTAGAACTCTCTAATTCCCACGGAGGGCTTACAGTCTAACTAAACAAGGCAAAAGGAAGGGTGGAAAGGAAAGCTTAGAGCAGTGGTTCTAAACCTTTTTGTACTAGGACCCATTTGTAAACATTGATGGCCAGTCCCGACTCACTGCCCCTCACTCCTGACCCACTGTCCTCTGTCTCCAGATCCCTCCCAGTGTGTGGGGCAGGGGGTGCCCCAAGCAGCCCCTTGCAAGCTGGAACTCTCCCAGCCTGCAAGGGAAAAGCCATGGTTTCCCACATTTTTCTCCTTTAGAGGATAATCTATTTTTAAAGTTTGTTTGCAACCCTTTCATATATTCTTGTGACCCACTTTTGGGTTGCGACCCATGGGTTGAGAAACTCTGGTTTAGAGGACTTGTATGAGGAGTCGGTGGCAGGAAATGAGCGTGGGTGACCTGAGTTCTAAGCTAGTACCTTAACCACTTAATCATCCTGCCTATAGTGTGATAGGGTTTACAAATCCCATACAGCAGAGAAAGGGATTTCTGGAGAGCCCAGGAAGCTCTAACTCTGTGGCAATCTGCACTACCTGGGAACTTGTCAAGGACTGGGCTTAGACTCCAGTACAGAGCAAGAGAGTGGCTTGGACAGTGAGAAGGGAGCTCTGTACTGGAAAACTTGAAGGGAAGATGGGGTCTTGGGGAATGTGTGCAGGTTGCAGCCAGTGATGGTGAGATTCAAAGGTGAGCCCAAAGAAAGAGTTGCTAGACTGAAAACTGGAACCTTGATCTGGGACTCAATGGAGCATGGTGGGGCTGAATTCCCTTCCTCTCTGCCCCTTCTTCCCACAAAGCCCCTTCTCAGTGGGCCAGGAAGAATGTACCATTGGCAGGTAGAGTTGCTGGTTGTAGCCGTTGGTCTAAGAACATAGGCAGACAAGGTTCTTTGGGTAGATGTGATACCTTTTATTAGACCAACTAAATAGTTGGCTATCACATCTACCCAAAAAACCTTGTCTGCCTACATCTGTAGACCAGCACAGCTACAACCAACAACCCTACCTGCCAATGGTACAGAAGGGTGTTTGTGCCTGATAGCTTGCAAAGAACAATTTTTCCAACTATTCAGTTGGTCTAATAAAAGATACCAAATCTACCCAAAGAACCTGGTCTACCTATGTACCGTTGGCAGGCAATGATATCACATTCAGTTGGAAAGGACACAGGTACGAATTGCCTTCATATGTGGGCATGAAGCTGGAATGCATCTAGGGGATGGAAAGCAAGTCCATTGTCATGTGGGTCACTGCATGATTGCAGGAAATAATTTTAATAAAGCTAGCCCTGTTCAAAATTGTGTGGGGTCTCAAAACATAAAGGAATAGGAACTACCCAAGCAGGCTTTGACTGGAGGCAAACACTATCAACTAAACAACTCAAGTCTGCAGTAAAAGCTACCAGCAGCAAAAGCACAAATGAGCTTGAATCAACAATTCACTAAGTGCTTCATTCTTTCTCTCCCAGTATATATGATGCCTTCAGGAAGTCATTTTAAGTCTGGAGCCTCTGAACTAGCTGTCTCCCCTGTAGTATTTATAAGACACCTTTGACCTTGTACCTAACTATGGGGCAGAGATGTATAAGTAGCATTGTAAAAAGCCTGCCCTTCAGTCTGCTTGTGTGTGATTAAAATGACTTCTCATATGAAAGTAAAGAGCAAGGTTGAATAAATCAATTATTTATAGAATCAGCTGATTTATGGACTAGACTGTTCCCAGACAAACTGGGAACTAATAATCCCTGAAGAGATGAGGGAGAGAGGATCGGTAATGTCCTTTGAACACTGAAGCCCTAAGCAATGGGTGATGGGCTCAGACCTATAAAGGACTTAGTCATAGCAATACCAAGTGGCACCTTGCCTAACTGTGTAGAGACCCAGCCCCCAGAGCACAGTTCACAAACCAAAGGGAAGTCCTTAACTTCCTTGTACAGTGAGTAGGGAGCAGTGGGCATCAAGTGATGCAATTCACAACAGTCAGCATGCTGAGAGGAGGCTACCTAAGCCAGACAACAGGAAACGCTGAAGAAAGGGGAGTATCTGAAATCCCATCTCTCTTCCAGACTTCAGCACTTTACAGCCTGAAGCCTTGTTCTGCACCTAGGTGCCCAAGACTTCACTGTTGCATACTGTGGACTGGATCACTCTCCACTATGAGAATAGGATGATAATGATATGGCCCGCCCAGAACAGTTATCAAGGCTGAAGAATAAACCATCCCAAGTGGGTGCACCAGAGCTTGGAGTTGGAGCAGCACAACTCAGCTTCTTTTTTCAGGTCCAAACAGCTTAGCAAACATTTTCAAAAAGCAAAGGGATGTTCTTGTTCCTCCCATTGCTGGCCTATGGACAAACTATGGGAGTTCCTGGACGTGGTTCAGGAAAGAAATTTTGTAATGACCTCCTGGTCAATGGTTGGACTTCATGGTGTTCCCATAGTCTAATGTATTACACAGGCTGAAAATGTATGTTTATGTGAACACGGACCCTCATACATTCATATATAAGCAGTGATGCAGAGTAATTATCCTTGAGAAAACTATCCAGAATAATACCCAGCTTTTCTGTCATCTAATCACATGACCCTGGGAACTTGGGCTTTATAAAAAATAGTGCATTTTGTATGACTTGCTCAAACTGAGAGTTGGTCATGTTGCCCTGGGGGGTCAGGCCAACTCTCAGGATCTCAATATTGCGCTGTTAAACAGGAGAGTGTGACACAATTGCACATATACAAAACACACAAATCAATTAGGTGCATACATGCACACGCTACCAGCTCAGGCACATACACATTCAAACCAGCCTAGGCACATGCATACTTATTACCAATTCAAGCACATACACTATACACCCCAAAAGTTAGACACAGATCACTAATTCGTATATCATGCACACACTGCCATATATCTATATATGTATGTATGTATATACACACACACACACACACACACACACACACACACTAGCAACTCAGATACACACATGTTCAAAATAATCAGTCTAGGTTTATGCACACCTATCACCAGTTTAAGCCCATACACGCTACACACACCACATTGAGACAGAATCAGTTACCAACACCTGCACATTCAATACACATATGTGGATTACTAATTCATATACCACACACACACACACACACACACACACAATGATATCTATATATGTATATATGTATGTGTATTCACTAATACACATACCACCCACCTACACATACACATAAGTGAGTTCCTAAGTTGGGTGTTGTGATGTGTATGTATGTATGTGCTTGGTGTACTTGGGATACATGGGGAAAGGTTAAGGTAAGAAAGTAGAAGTGTAGGGAGTTAAAGTTACTAGAAATGAAAGTCACCAGGACCAGGATTAGAACCAGTAGACTGCAGGGACCTGAGCTGAAGAACTGAGGCTCGGGGGTAACTTTAGGTTAATTGATCTTAATTGATTAAAAGATAATGCCCAAAGCCTGCAGAACAGGGAAGCGTGCGGGCACAGAGGCTGGGTCTGGAGCCAGAGCTATGGGGAAGCTGAAAAGGTAGATGGGGAGAGGGAAGGTGCGGGGGGGGGGGCCTGAAAACAGAGACGGACAGCAGAAAATCACAGAAAAAGCAGCAGGAGAGACTGAAAGGCGGCAGGGGCAGCAGGAAGCAGAGAAAGGCAGCAGAAAGTCACAGGGAAAAGGCAGTAGGAGCGTGGGAAGCAGGGGGACAGCAGAAAATCACAGGAAAAGTGGCAGAAGAGACTGAGAGGCAGCGGGAAAGCAGAGAAAGGCAACAGAAGGTCACAGGGAAAAGGCAGTAGGAATTGAGAGGAGATAGGGAAAGTAGTGGAGAGGGGTGGGGGCTGGAATTGAGAAAGAGAGCGAATGAGGCTGGAATTTAAGATAAGGAAGGGACTGGGATTTAGTAAAACATGACCCAACTCGGGGTTGCAAATGACAGTGGTTTTATTGAACAGGGGAGATGGTGACACACTGCCAAATTGGGTCCCTTGCACCCCCCCCCCCCCACGCAGCAGGGGTTAAAGAGGCTTGGTGCAGGGGCTGAAGTCCATGAGGAGAGAGAGAGAGACAGAGAGAGAAAGAGAGTCCAAATTGTAGGATGAGGTGTGCAGGTAATATCTACCTATCCAGGCTGGAAGGGGTCCTTGTCCAGTAGGTGTTGTCCAGAGGGGGTCGCCAGCAGTGTAGCTGAGACTAAATGTCCAGGCTGCAGCCAAATAGGCCTGACGCTCTGTAGTTGTATGTTCAGGCCCTGGTGCAGGACAAACCTGAGTCCCCCTTTTATTGTTTTACAGCTGTTGTGTCTCAGCGTAGCTGTGTCGCTGAGCCCTGTTGTACGTTTGCTGCATGTCTGGGCCTGACTTGGGGCCTGGCACATTTTGGGCCTTGCACATGTTGTTGCTTTTGCAGCTCTGTGTCCTGACCAAGCACATGGTTGGCGCTGGTTGCAGTTCAGGCTTGTTTGCTGTTTGGCTGGCTTTTTTTGAGTTCTCTTGCAGTTCTCTGCCCCAGCAGACAGGGAATTAGGACTAGAAACTTTGGGGTGTGACATGCTAACGAAAACTGCAGTTAACCCCTTAAAGCCACCATCTGGAAATGGAGATCAGCACTATATCCTTGCAGGGAGCAATGAGGGGCCCTTTGCAGTGCAGAAGGACCTATGCTCTCTTGCAACTCCCTGCAGTGCAGAGACCCTATGGAGCAGCTTATAGGACTCTCTGGTGTGGGCCCCTCTCCAGCCCATTGCTGAAAGACAGGCATAGGGGTGCAGGCTCCCAGAACTATCCGCTGGGGAGCCCCAAGTCCCAGCCTGCCTGGGTATAGGTAAAGCCTCCCCAAGAAGGTGCCACCTGTAGACCTTGTTTTGTAGTTTATAGTGTTTTAAAATTACAGTTAGTGTTTACTTGTGTTTTTTCTTTATTCTTTGTAATGAATTTAAATGTTGTATTTACATGGAGAGGCAAGGGTTGTTGGTTTTATTGGACACTCTAGTGATTCATTTAGTGTTTCCTAGGTAGTCTGGGTGGGGGCTCAAGCCAAGGTGAAATATCTGACCGAAACTGAATCTGGCTCTTGTTGTTGCTGACAGGTGCTCAGCAGAAGGGTTACAGTAAAAATTGCTATATTTGACTGGTCAATTGATCGGCTTGCCAACCCTAAATGGATAATATCTTTTTTTAAGGCTAGGCATTTAAAGACTCTGATAGGTGGGATTTTCAAAAGCAGGGAGTCACCATGACGTAGATCTAAAGAGGAACATAAGAGTCTGAAGTGTGACTAGCAGGATTGAGTGGCTTATGATCAAAACTAGGATCCTGAAGCCCCTGCTCCATTGCCTCTACATGCTTAAACTACACAGGCACCTCAGGTTTTGATAAAGATTCTTCTGGACTGCTGGTGGGCATACTCAGATATGCCTCAGCCTTGAGTGGTCTGAGTCCTAGTGCGGTCCATTAGCCTGGCATACCTCTGCCTATCTTTCCCTGTGGCACTCAAGGTGGTGGGTGTTCTCAGAGCCTGCCTACTAGACCAGACTCTGTCCAATGGCAGTGGAACTTGGTGCTTTATTTTAAGGCACAGAGAAGGACACTGGCCCTTTCTTGTCAAATTACCTAATAGAGTACTTGCCCAAGGAATGAGTGATGTGGGTTTAATTCCCTCGTTAGCCTGACAGGGTTCAAACCCACATAGAATCATAGAAGTAGGGTCGGAAGGGACCTTGTAGATCTTCAAGTCCGACCCCCTGCCTGGGCAGGAGGAAAACTGGGCTCAAATGACCCCAGCCACGTAGGCATCAAGCCGCTTCTTAAAGATGCCCAGGGTAGGAGCCAACACCACTTCGCTTGGAAGTTGGTTCCAGATGCTAGCTGCCCTGACTGTGAAGTAGTTCTTACGGATGTCTAATCTCTTGCCTCTTTGCAGATTGCCCTAAATTGATCCAATCCTTGATAGGATTCTTGATTGGATAAGTTCATTGGATCAGAAAGCATAAGTCTTGCTATCTAGCCCCATGGCAGGGGGAGATCTGGGGGGGTTGCACCCCACTTTTTAATGGCCTTGATGTTCCACCAATCAGGCTAGCCTTTGTTCTGCAATTCTGTTAGCTGCTCCTGGTAGTGAAACTCCTACTTCACAAACCTGAAGATTGCTTTTAACTCATTCCAGTTAAGTTATATTTGTTTTTGCTTCAGTCTTAAACTGAATACAGCCCTCAGTGCTAGCATATTAGTAGAGCTTCTTTTTTATTTTTAACTGGAGAAAAATATGGGTTATTTTATATGATGATGCACTGCACCATCTACACCCTCTGTTCAATATTCTAGATCCACCTGTGCCCAGTGGTGCTCAGTCTCCAGCCTTCAGGCCAGATATGGCACACAGAGCCATGTCATCTGGTCTGCACAACTCCCCATGGGTCTGGACATTTGACAGTGGGGGAACAGCAGCGTGAATTGCCACTTCCTTGCTGTCAAATGTCCAGACCTGCGGGGATCCCTGAGGGGTGGATAATGTGACCCCACTTCATTGTATGAGATCACTCCATGGCTGGGTCTGGCTGTATAGGTCACATTTGGGGTGTCCTACAGTCACATCTGGTTGGTGGAGTTAGAAGGTTGGACACTACTAGTCTAGCCTAGTTGTCAGGGCACTTACCTGATATGGGAGAGACCTGTGAACCAGATCCTGCTCTGTGGACCTTTTCTGGATTTTACCCAGTGGAGCATAGGTCTCTCTTGGCCTAGGTGAGCCTCCTAAACAACCAGGCTGCAAAAAAGTTGAGGTCTTCAGCTCACCTAATGAATCATGGATACTACTTACAGTATAATGGCTAAGCTTTAACAGGATAGGTGAAGAGTACCCTCCCCTCCACTGTCAGGCTGTAGTCTGCTGGCTTGGATGCTTCTACTTGGATGGTAGATGCAGGTCAGACCCAATTTTCTGGGTATGTTCTCTTTAACCATGAGGTTATGAGATAAAGGGAAAGAAGCTCCTCTCCTGCCTGTATTTTTATTTACAGGAATATGGCTTCTGCTCAGCTTTTGAAAGAAGGGGCATAGTTGACCACCATAAAGAAGAAGCTCTAGGTTGTAGACCTGGGTAAAGGTAGTCACTGCCTGCTTTAAGCAGGGGGTTGGATTAGGTGACCTCCTAAGATTCCTTCCAACCCTAATTTTCTATGATTCTATGATTTTAAGTGCTGAATAAAATGCCTACGCCCAGAGATGGGAGGAATTTAAGATGCATCTCTGTATTCAGTGCTCCTCTGTTGGCTGCCATCACAGCTTGCTGCTTAGCTCGCTGGGTTTGTTGTTCCTAGTTATGAAGAACCTAGTTCTCTCTGGGTGTTGTGCAGGGAGGGTTGTAACGTGAAGCTTTCCATTTCCCAACAGGGACTGGGTGTGCCAGTGTGCTGTGCCATGGTGCTCAGCTCCCCATTTGGATCTGGGCCCAAACTCTTCTCAGTCTTAACAGGAGCTGGACACAGAAACCTAGTGGGATATTGAAAAGTCCTTGCCTGCATCATTAGTTATCTCATTTCCTTTCTCAGTTTGGAAACTTTGCATCTTGAGTCTTCCCTACAGAAATATGCACAGAGGTAGCAACTCACTCTATCCTGTCTCAAGTCAGGACTCTTTGCGAGTTTCTTCTGAGTAGTGATTTGCAGTGAGGGCTGGGGGAGGGGAGGAGAAGGGAGGAAACAGGGAAAAGAATGAGGCAGGGATCTGAAAGATCAGATCGGACTTGCACAGTCAGGTAGGAGCATTTGAGCAGGCCGAGTTTTTGCTAGGCTTGTTCCCGAATGGCAGTTGAGGGAGGAGCAAGAGAACAGGACTTGCCATTTCATCTCCTTATGAAACAGATATCCCAGTCCTGACCTGCAGGTCTTTGGCTGGGCTCCCAAAGAGCGCACACCTACTCTTAGAGTTGATTGGGAGCACCTTTGCCACAAGCTCGCAACTTGGGCATAATTATTTTGAAGTCTAAAATGTGCCCTTCTGAAGCTGAAGGTGGAACATGGAAGAGGTGTGGCATGAGTCTGCAGGCCATTGCGTGGGAATGGGAGTGACTTTACCCAACTTAACTTATTGATAAAAGAATGGCTAAAAGAGCAGTCTACTTGGCAGGGCTCTTATTTATGTGGTATATTCTCTAAAGCCCAAGCTGTGATTCTCTTATTGAAATGAGTTAGCAATGATCACTGTGATCAGAACAGCTTAGCAGTGTTCATCAAGAGTCAGGAAAACATGAAAGCTACATCCTCCAGATACTGTTTTTGGAGTTGTTAGCAGGTAACAAACATATTCTTAGAGAGGAAAGACTCAGTCAGGTTAATCAGACTCATAGCTAACACCTCTCTCAGTTGAATATTCTGCAGAGTATCCATTGTTCCTTTTCAAGCTGTATTTTCTCTGGGAGCCAAGGTTATAACTAAACATCTAGGTTGGACATTTCCTCCTCTTCCCCTCCTTTGGCATTTCTCCAAGCATGTGTCTTTCATCTTTGCAGTTAGCTGTAGGATAGTCAGCTCAGGCTATGCTGCTTCACACTTCCTCCTCTTCGCTAAGATGATCGCAGTATGTTGAGCATTCACTTGCCCGCATGGCTCAAGAGTGATCAGCATGTGAGGTACCCAGGCAACACATTTCCAATTCTTAGCAATATCATTCCTGCAGAGATGGATGGACCGAACAAGCATAAAAGTTACAGTGTGAAAGCTCTAATGCCAATTATACCAAGGGAAAGGTGCAGAGCTGAAAATAAATGTCAGCTTTCCAGCAAGGATTATATTACTCTAAACCTGGGAGTGTCTGAGGCTCTGAGATGAATCCTGAGCAGTACTGAGCATCTGTAACTTTCATCTTAACTGGAATGGAAGATGCTCAGCAGTTCCACTCAGTGGTTGGCCCTTTGAATCTATGCTGTGGGTAGAATTCTGCTCTCGGTGTGATAGACTGTCATGTTGATAATTCTGCTCGTCTCTCACTGTGAATGCCAGATGGTCACAATGGAAAGGATGGATGGCCTTGTTGGTAGGATGCTAGGTGAAGACTCATGAGTTCTTCGTTCCTCTGCAGGCTTTTGTGAATGAGCATGGGCAAGTCACTTAGACTTGGATCAAAAACATCTAGGTGCTGATCTTTGCTTTCAATGGGAAAACAAAATTGCCTCTGACATTCTGGGCCATAGTTCTGTGCCTCGGTATTCTAGCAGTTAAATAGGGATAATATTTTAGACATTTTTATTAAGGTGCTGTACAGGTTAGATGGCACAGTGGTTAGACTGTCTTGCTGCAGAACCATAGCTGTGAATTCAAGTCTTGCTCTTCACTTCTGCTGAAGGCTGCACTCCAAGTGTTGCGTCGGGATGGCACTTGGCCATTCAGGCTGGGAAGTCAAAAGCTCTTGGATCTGATGCTACCTCATCATTCCTCAGTGTGCCAAGCTACAGAAGTTGGTGTACCTTAACCACTATCTATGATTAGTCCATAAATAAGCTGATGGGCAAATAGACTCAGGACAGACCTTTCACTTTTCTAGAAACTGGAAGTTAAAACATTATTATGAGCTCATTACAGATATGAGGAGTAAATGGTTTAAAACGCATCAGAAAGCCTATTACAGAGGATAAGCAGTACTGCAAGTAATTTTTTAAGCTGCTGGATTCTAATACTAAAGAGTTGATTAGCCACTGACTGATAGATCTTTAAAAACAAATTAGATATGGATCCTTCGTATGTGACCAGTTTTTCCTTTCCTATTTGGAATGTGAGCTCCTAGGCACAGGGATTCTCTCCTACTGTGTAGATGTATATGTACAATGTCTGGGAACCTGGGGCCTATGAATATATCAAACCTGAGACCAGTTTTGTGACTCCAAGAGTCTGCTTTTGGCTTATACTGTTCAGTGAACTGATTACTCACCCGAGAGAAATGGAAAGGGAAATGGAAAACATAGCTATTCATAGCAAATTCTTACAATTTGTCCAGGATGTATAAAAGCATAAGTCAACATTTTAGAAAGGTGTATATGTTTTAGTCATTATGGTACTTTTGCCACCTAAAATAGAGATTAGGTAAAAGGAAACCCTCTGGTTTTTGGTTTGATTCCTTTATGCAGTGGGAAGTACTCTGGGCCAGGTTATCAACGGTTGCTAGATGCCTAAAGATGCAAATTGGTGCTTAGTGTGAATTTCAAAACCTTTTGAAAATCCCATTAGGCTCTAATTTACATCTTTAAGTGGTTGAATACCTTTGCAAATCTGTCCCATGGACATAGCCAGTAGCCTTGGTTTTCTTGCATGATCAGTCCATTTCTCTCCTTAGCTCCTGTGGTTCTCTGATAGCATCAGGAGAAAGAAATATTATCAAAGTCAGACTACACTCTGCAGCCAATTCCTGTTCTCCGTTACTCCATGCAAGACTATTGGCATTAATGAGGTGATATAGGTATAACTGAAGGTGACCTTGCAACCCAACCTCCCCCTGGAAGCCATGTATACCATACGATAATATACGCTTGGCTATTTCAGAGTGCTTTGCATCTTCAGCTCTCAAAACACTTCACACACGCGCATGTGCACGCATGCACAGAAGTACTGTTATCTCCATTTTACAGATAAAGGGGGAAAGGGCAAGGAGGAAGAGACCCACATAAGGCCACACAGCAAGCCAGTAGCAGAGTAGGGAGTTGAACCCAGTCCTGAGTCCTAGTCCAGAAAAAAAGAGACCTGCTTTTAGACTGTTTTTTCAGATGTGCCTGTTTCTAATTAGCTTTACCCTGTGGCACTTACTCACATGAGTATTTTCACCAAGGCTGTTGTGCATAAGGATTACTCAAATCAGTGCAGAAAGCAGGATAGGCCCCTAATATCACAGCTCACACTAACTTTAGGTTAAATCATCTGCCAAGTGCACTGGAAGAAACACTGTGCAGAAACAATTAATAGAAGTGTATTGCAAAGGAACTTTCCATTTCCTGCATTATTTCCCTGAAATTAGACCCAGTCCAAATCTATGATATTCCATAAGAACCAGACAAGAGGTCCCAACCAGCATCACTGAATATGCACGTACATATCAAAAGGCTGTCCCTGCCCCCAAGAGTTGCATACTCCAAATAGATGGGAGGAGAAATTATGGTGAAACAGCTCAGTGAGGCCTGTAGCAGAGGTTCCAGGTCCAATATCCTAGATCTAGCAACTTCTTGTCTAATGGGAGGAACTCTGATATACAAAGACATATTATAGAATCCATTATTTCAATACAAAGAACCATCAGGATGTTCCCTAGCAGCACCACGTGAAATAGCTTTTGGAAAATGATATTGTTGCAACACAGAAATTATATGCTTAATGCATGGGATGTTAGCTCACCTGGCCCTGCTTGAAATGCTTTGTTAATAAACAGAATGAATATAAAACCTGAAATTCCCTGTAGCGCTCTTCTGACATATTAAAATACATTTGCTTGCCTTTGTAAGATAATGCTCTATTGCTTTGTGAAGCAATACTAACCATTGTTAGTGTTGTCTAGGGAGTTTATAGAGTTTGCAATTTGCTCTCTGTTAGCACGATAACTTAACATGCAAAATGACTTGCATTTAATTTTACACCACTATTTGACACACGTGCATTAGCTCAGGAGGCAGCAATCTGCAGAAAGCAGACAGATATGCTATTTGCTTCATGCGGATACCATACATTCTGAGTTAACCTGCACAGTGAGAACCAATGTGCAGCTTTCATGACTGCCAGACTGACACATAAAGGCACGTGGCATGACTAGAAATAGTCCTGAGGCTTTGTTTCTAATTTTTTTTATTACATCTCCAGGGGTGAAAAAAAAACCCCGCACTGCAAGGTAGCAATGTGGGGAATGCCTACATGTGTATGTGACACTGCAGACAGGTCTGCAGAACCATATACCACATGGCTGTGCTCATCTGGCTGCAAACAAAATGGGTAATTGCATTATCAGCCAGGGACCAGGGGGTCAATGGATGGGGCTAATAGGAGGGGATGTATCTAAACATGTGACTCAGAGGAAAATGAAAGGATTTTGAAAGGAATCGGATGTAAGCCCACAGCTATGAACCATTATCTTTGGGAGAAACAGCAACCACTATGAGCACTGTAGGAATGAGCTGAAGCTCTGAGAGTGGCCATATGTTCAGCTGGAATTCAGACTGCCAGTCTTATGCCCCTCAGGCAACATTGGTGATTGAATCTCTGTCATAATATGAGCTGAAATATTTCTAAGTAACAGTCCCCTGGAGCATATGGCACTGGGCACTGCTGGGCAGTTTTACTGAATGCTTCTACTGCAGCTTTGGCCGCACATGCAGTCGAGATTATTACCCAGAATCCCCATTCCCTCAAACTCCAATGTTAGAATGTCAGTGACAATTGCAGGGGGACCTTGTTCAACCATTATTTAAGCCTACCTGCCATCTGCACATGTGCTACTGGGCATGGAGATCCTCTGCAGTGTACCTCCTGGGCTGCCAAAGATCATGGAAGCTCATAACCAAAATAGCTGGAAACCACAAAGTGGAGTTCAGAAGAAACCTTGGCGCTTGGTTTCTAGGCTCTGCTGCCTTTGAAATGTGGAGAGAAGAATTGTGTTTTTCAGCTGCTCTCCATTACGGGATCAAAGTACTGTACTGGTTTCTTTTGGCAGTAAAGGCCCATATCTGTAAGCTTTCATGAGTTTTGCATTATGACACGCTAACAAAACCAGGGGTGGATGGGCAAGTTACTGCAATATGGTGGCATAAAGAAAACCCTGGTTTGGCATGAGACGTTCAAGTAGTTCACCATGGTCAAGCGTAAAACTATATGCTAGCTACAGATGTTACACCTATCATGCTTTAAGCATGCAGAAAGCACTCTAAAGCCATAATTGAACAGACATTTATGGCTCTTAGAGCACTTTAAAAATGGTGGGCCATGCTCTAAGCTGACCCTTGATGGATGAGGTATTAGACTAAAGCGCTTTCTGTTAGAGCACTTTATCAAACATCTATGAGTCCTAAGTTAATAACCATCGAGGGTTAATATAGAGCATGATTTCTGCCATCCCAGGTGATGTTATGCAAGGCTGTGCTCTGGCTTTGGGCAGAGATCGTTTGCTTTGCCCAAGCATTGGGCTGAGCCCACCCCCTCAGCTGTCACTGACCCCAGCCCCACCTCCTCCCTATGGACAGCTGTGTGCCGTAGCTGGATGGGGAGGAGGGAGGAGAAGAGAGCCTCTCTCCCCACAGCCTTCCTGGCCTGTTGGCATGCCGTTGCCTGGCCAGAGGGGGAGGGCTGTGGGGGGAAGGGGTCTGGGCTCCCCCCCCCCAGCTGCTGCTGACAGTTGCCAGGGGCTTTTTGAACATCTGTATTTAGCCATAGTGTCTGATCATTCCTTAGTGGGAGACATCTACAAATGAAACCAGAAGGATTATCTTCAAATAAACAGTGGAGCATTCCACCCCAGTGCAAGGAAACAGGAATGACTATTCCAGAATTGGTATAGAATATTTTGTTACGATAGTCCTGGGACTGCAAGATTGTACTTTTCAATAGAAGCCACTTCAACATAGTTCTGCAATAATGCTTAAGTTTTTCATGTGTTGAAAATGATTTCAAAGATTTTAAAGATAAGAACATTAGAAAAAAAGCATTGCCATTTACTGGTTTAGATCACAGGTCCATCTAGGTAGGTTTCCTGTCTGATAAAGTGTCAGAGGGTGGAAGTTAAGAGGGATGGTGACCTAGGCATGTCCAGAATTTTATACCCCCTCCTCTTCCATTTTAGCTTCCAACACTCAGAGGTTCAAGAAGCTCTGATTCAGCAGCTTCAGCCCTATCTACCGTGATTACTACTTAGTGATGGACCTATCCTCCATGAATTGTCCCATCCACTTCTGAATAGTGAGTTCCAAAAGTTAATTATACACCCTGTAAAAAATGCTGATGCGTCTCTGATGTCAACAAGTCCACAGAACAAGTGCTATGTAGGCAGCAACTTTGCAAACTATGTGGCATTGCTCCTCTGTCCTCTCCACTATACCACTGAGCTGCGTAGAGAGAGAGAGAGTTTCACTGGGCTTTGTTAATATGAGAAAGCTGCATTGTTTTAATGTAAGGTGGAGATTGAAACTGGCGCAAACTCTTGTGTGGCCATTAATTTGGAGTGGTTTATTCATTTTAGATGAAATTTATTAGGAATAATTTTAAGTTAGTGGAAATAAGCCACGCTCAAGCCACAGTCAGGGAGTTTGTGCAGGGAATTGCACTATTGTAACTAAATGTTTTAAAATAATTTAACTTAAACATGTCATTTTATTATGTAGACAAACCCTTAGTTTCATTGACTATGAAATTTGGCATCTTCATCTAAGACCTTAAAATCAAAGTCCTTCCTGTTTTGCATGGACCTCAATGATGGAAGGAAGCAAATGAGTTACACTGTTTCATCTAGGGGTGGATCCAGAGGGGGAGTGGTGGCATTGTATCTATTCAGGCAGAAGCACTCTTGAGACCTGCTGAAGAGAAAGCAGTTTTAAGTACCTATGTGGCAAGTTCAGGTATCTCAGCAACAGGCTTGGAAGGGAGCTTGCAGCTAGACACCCTTATGTAGAAAGCTGAATGTCAAAGCACAGAGCCTTGCAATAGGGGAAAGACAACTTCCCTTAGCTACAGCTGGATGTTATTGTTTATGCATAAAATTCTCCTGCCAAAAAAGATGTGATTTAATCAATATCCACCCCCCACAGGAGTATGTCAATTCTTACACAAAAAAAAATCTTGATTTCTTTTTCCATGGGAACTGTCATAACTACATTTTTTGGTTTCCTATAGACCTAAATGAAATGGCATTCAGGATTTTTTTGATTAAACAAACTGAAAGCAAATGGCATTTTACGTTAACGCATCAATTTTGAAATGACAGTTTTCATTTAGACTTCAAATGTCTTTTTATTTAGATGGAAGAGCCAAAGTGAAATAACGTTGAAAGTTAAAATGTCCTGGTGGATAACAAAGAAAATACTTGATTCAGAACTTCTCAGGGGGAAAAATGTTGTTTTTTTCTGACCTATCTCTGATTGAGAGATGGTAGGTGTCTCGGACAGCCGGAGCCGACTCGAGATGATTCAAAAATCACTCTGTTGTTTGGGCGGGCTGGTGAATGGAGAGGCAGACACAGCTTATTGGTTGCAAAAACTTTACTTATGCCTCTTGTAGCCGCGACGCAGGTGGTCCGGTCGCTTAAACAACTATGTGAGTTGCTCCAGCTGGCAAGGCTCAGACCAGCTAATCCGTCCACAAATTAAGCCCGCAGGGAAAGGGTACGTCGAGGATTGCGCTCGGCGACGGGGAGAAGAATCGATAGGTGATAGGTCTATCGATCAGCTCAGCTGCAAGTCAGATCTCTTTAGAGGCACTCTGCAGCGTGCTCAAAGTTCTCCGACTTGGGCAGAAGTTGCACGAAATTTTAAACGGCTAGCAAGCCAATTACTAGCCGCCACGTAGGAATAATTTATAACTGACCAATAGCGGGACACAAATTTGCATTCAAATGGCGGGAACTCTCTTGCACCGGGGTTTTTCTGTTGCAACAAAAACCCTTTGCTGTGCAAGAGGCTCTCATGTGGCGGGAAAATTCCATCGTGCCGAGGCACCAAAATCACTGGGTTGTGACATGCCCCCTTGCCGAAGGCATAACTGGAATTTTAGACACATGAGCACATTATAAGGCATCTTTGTTTCAGGATTTACTGATCTGGCGAAGCTTAAACAACCAATATATATACATAAACAATTTTATAGACCGGTATTTTTAACAAACTATAGAATATAATAACTTAAACATATAACAACAACTATTGATCATCGTCTGATTGGAGAACATCTGTTTGGGACTCCCCTCGTTTATTAATCAGTCCGTCTTCTCCTATAACAGACAATGCCAATTAAAATATTTAATAAGATGAGAGAAAACAGCATCAGCAAGTCCTGAGCGGATGGACATTCGCTGCATCAGTGTCTCCTTTATAGCCGTCACTCTATTGACTCGAATGAACTGTAGCTTGGTGCTCGATGGATCTCACAATCGAGCGGCTGTAGATTACCGCTTTGCTGAGGTTAGACCTGTAAAGAAAAGAAAACGACAAAACAAAACAAAACAAAGCACAAGAGACTCATAATTGGATTCACTGTAAGGATACTGGGTGAACGTCGGAAC
>NW_005842266.1:955247-958239 GCF_000455745.1 Alligator sinensis | reverse complement strand
GTCCCGGTGCGCCAGGGGCAGCACCCAATTAGGTTCATCTCAATCACCATGCCCTTAAATCCCATCCTCGTCGCCATGTCTCGGATGGCCGGAGCCGACTCGAGATGATTGAAAAATCACTCGGTCGTTTGGGCGAGCTGGTGAATGGAGAGGCAGACACAGCTTATTGGTTGCAAAAACTTTACTTATGCTGCTTGTAGCCGCGACGCAGGTGGTCCGGTCGCTTAAACAACTATGTGAGTTGCTCCAGCTGGCAAGGCTCAGGCCAGCTAATCCGTCCACATTAAGCCGGCAGGGAAAGGGTACGCTCGGCGATGGGGAGAAGAATCGATAGGTGATCAGTCTATCGATCAGCTCAGCCGCAAGTCAGATCTCTTTAGAGGCACTCTGCAGCGTGCTCAAAGTTCTCCGACTTGGGCAGAAGTCGCACGAAATTTTAAACGGCTAGCAAGCCAATTACTAGCTGCCACGTAGGAATAATTTAAAACTGGCCAATAGCAGGACACAAATTTGCATTCAAATGGCGGGAACTCTCTTGCACTGGGGTTTTTCTGTTGCAACAAAAACCCTTTGCTGTGCAAGAGGCTCTCATGTGGCGGGAAAATTCCATCGTACCGAGGCACCAAAATCACTGGGTTGTGACAGTAGGGATAGGAAGGAAGGAAGTTTCTGTCATGGCCAAGAGTGGGCACATGCCATGAACACCACTGACACTCTTCATTCGTCATTTCTTAGGGTGAGCATGGGTTTTTCTGTTCATCGGGTGCTAACACTGTGCTAGAACTGCAGCTGGTACAGCAGAGCTATGCGGGCTTCAGTAGAGCTAAATGGGTTAACACCAGTATAGGCCCAGTTCATCTTAATTGAACTACACAGACTGAGCTTGTAATCTTTTGTTATAAATCAGGGATGCCCACTTGGCAGCAGTTAAATTGTGGCCTGTGGGGCTTGTTGGCACAGCTGCCGGAGGTGTTGCCTTGGTGTGACTCTGGAACCCAGGGAGTGAATGCCTCCACCACTCCCCACATCCCTCTGTTACCCACTGTTGAATACAGGGTTTTTGTTTGCCACTGATGACTCAGACTGGCAGCAGGTGAAAAGGGGGCTGAGTGAGAGTGGGGTTCACCCCCTGGGTTATGGCACCACCCTGCCAGCCTGTGAGAAGCTTGGAAGGACCAAATAAGGTGAACAGTCCTGGTGTAAGGCAGATTTGCCACTGGAGATGACGATGCCCTAAGGGAAGGGAGAGGAATGAGGTGTGTTTTTGTATGTTTAGAAAGCCAAATATTGGCTAACAGGAGCACAAACTTCCATCTCTTCCTTATGCTCCTTACTCCTGCTAATTATTATTGTAGCTCAGGGGTGGGCAATTATTTTGGGGGAGGGCCGCTTACTGAGTTTTGGCAAGCTGTCGAGGGCTGCATTGGTAGCCCTGCCCCTTGACAGATGCTCCGCCCCTGGCCGCCATCTTGGAAATCCTGCCCCTAACCTTTGCCACCAGAAGTCCCTCCCCTTGCCCCTGGAATTACTCCTTTAGGGAAGAGGGTTTGCCATCTTAGAATGGGGAAAAAATCCAAATAATATAGTAAAAATCAAACACCCATAATAACATATTTTAATTTAATTACAAAAAATTGTCCTGATTTGTATTTTTGTTCTGTATATGTAGAAGTGATTACATAATAGCTCAAAATGCAGTCTTACTCTTGTATAGTGTGTGGGGTATGTAGAGGTGTGGGGTATGGGTGGATGGATGGGTGTGGGGAGCTATGGGTGAGTGGGTATGGGGGGTTTGTGGGGATGTGTGGATGGGTGTGTGATTATCCATGGGGGAGGGTGTGGCTGTGGGGTTTATGGGAAGGGTTTGAGGGTATGTGCATGGGAGCCCCACTGCATGAGCCCACGTGAGTTGGTCAGCATCTGCCCCCACCCTGCAACAGCCCAGAGCCCGAGTGGCCTGTGGTGACTCCCTGCCACCACCAACAGTGTGCAGCCCCAGCATGCTCCGCGCCCACTGTACACCACCTAGCTGTATGCAGCAGTAGCGGTGGGGACCAGCTTGTGCAGCTGCGACCTTGCACACCCCGTGCCAGCTCCAGGCTTGTCCATCAGGGCTGAGCAGGGGTAGCAATAGCTGGGTAGAAACTGCTGCTTGGCACGGGGGAAAGTGCCCCCCCCACCCCCCGATGCTGCCAGGCTGTTTTTGCTGCAGCTACCCGGAGCCCATGCTGCACCATGGGAGCGCAGCAATGGCCAAGCAGGGAGCCAGGCAGGAATGTGGGGTCCATGCCAGTGCTCTGGAGCCAGCGCCGGCGGGGCCCAGAGTGGGACAGCAGGAGCGTGGGTTCCCAGCCAGAAGGGGCTCTATGGAGCTGAGTCTGCTCCTCTCTCTCCCTGCTGGTACAGTCCAGCCCAGCCCCATAGACCGCTGCCAGCCCACACCCTGCACTTCTGCCGCCCAGCTCTGGCCCCCCCTCGCACTGGCCCTTTGCTCCCACACACCTGCTCGCTTCCACTCCCCCCCCTGCCCCCACCCCTGCCACCACTTTCCCCACTTTCCTGCCCACCTGCCGGCAGCTTCTGGACCACATGGCTCCTGGCTGCATGGCCACGATGGTAGGACTCAGCAGGAGCTGGCCCAGCCCCGAGGACTAGGACGATGACCCATGGTCCTCCCCGCCCCCTCCCCTTCCTACCTGAATTTTCCGCTCCAATGCAGGGAGATGGGAAAAACCCCATGGTCCCAGGCCAGAAGCCTCTGCGAGGCAGGGGCTTCTGACTGTGGGGGTAGGGCCAGGCGGGCTTTGCTCTTGCAGGGTCCTGCTGTGGCTTCCTCTGGCTCCTGCTGCCACTGGCTCCTGCCATCTTTGATCTTTGACCCTCCCACCCAGTTGGCGATTGGCAGCTGGGGGACCCCCCCTCCTTGTCGGCAATTTGGTGCCCACCCAGACTCGGGAGGGACTAGTTTCCCATGCCTGGGGTCGGTGGTTGG
>NW_005842266.1:951245-955215 GCF_000455745.1 Alligator sinensis | reverse complement strand
CAGCTCTCACTCCCTT
Source organism: Alligator sinensis (assembly GCF_000455745.1). Taxonomy (NCBI): domain Eukaryota; kingdom Metazoa; phylum Chordata; order Crocodylia; family Alligatoridae; genus Alligator; species Alligator sinensis. Next base: position 955,199 of record NW_005842266.1, on the reverse strand, counting down.
CAGCAGGAGTTTTACAGATACATCTGGAGGGGGATTTGGTCCCACAACATCTTCAATTACTACAATGAAGCTTAGTCTGAGAAATTTTAAATGGACTTGTATTACATAGTAGAGATCTGGATAGTGTTAAGTTGCACAACTGTGAACTCCTGTATTGGCAAAGAACTGTGAAATTTAGATTTTTGATGATTGAAATAGGCCTCAGAAGTTGAAAAGGATTGATTCAACTCTTCTAGCTCACATTGTTTATGCTGGGAAAAAGTATTGTCATACATACATTTCTTTAGAGAGCTATCTATCTCTGCAGTTCTGAAATGATTAAGATTAGGCTTGGTTTTACAAAGAGCTCTAAGGGACTGAGGCCCCCAATTTTTGCAGTTAGTGCTGAGATTGAGAGGGGAAACTGGTCTGTCTTACTAGTGTAATGGGTAGTGGGTGTTACTCCTGCCATTCCTGCCACTCAGAGCATAGACCCTGACTGTTACGCCTCTGCCCCATATTGAGGTGGCTTAAAGGGTAAAGAATGAAATAAGGCAAGAATTCACTTTACAATCACCTCAATAGCACCTCAACACTACCAAATGAATGAAGTATTATTCTCTTCATACCATAAATAATCGCCTAACTTCACTAACAAACAAAGGGAGAGCAAGTCCAGAGAGAGATTGACATTCACTTATTTAAGTGCTTCTTTTTAACATCTTCACACCCATGAAGAGACCAAAGTTAACTGGTTTACTTATTTAGCCGTCTGAAATACCACCTGATATTTTGATGCCAGTGATCCACAGAAACATCACTGGATCATAAGCAATTCCTTTTCCTCTACTAAATGTTGCGTGAAAATTTAGAAAAATAAGGTGCCTCCAAAGTCATTTCAGAATTTGAAGATACAAATGAGATGCAAATTTACTCTTATGAGGTTCAGAAACTTCTGATGCTCAGCTTTAGGAGGAAAGAATTGCTTAGGTCTACTTTTAAGACATATGAACCTCTCCTTACTTTAGAGAGTGGCTGGGATTTCACATAGAAGGGAAGCGGAGGGATAAGGGTTAGGACATTTCAGTAGCATTGTTTTGCCTTCCTGGGCTCTGAAGCTGCTCTCTGGACCCTTTAACAAGAGAAACTAAGATAAGGCTGAGACCTGAAACAGTACTAGCAGCAAGAGCACCAAGACAGGGAAGTAAGACTCTCCTTCCAGAAGCACTGTAGGGCCAGAGTGCATGGAATAGAAAACCTTGGGCCTCAGGAGATGCAGGACTATTGTCTGCCTGGAAGCAGGGTTGGACTGGTGAGCTGGAAGAAAAAGGACCCACATATGAAGGAAAAGTTGTGACAGTGACAGCATGAATCAGAGCCAGGTAGGACAAAAAGAGCAATAGGTATGGGCGCTGATGAAAACAAAATGTATCTTGGGACTTGTCAGACAAAGTTCTTTGGGTAAACACGGTATCTATTATTAAACTAACTAAATAGTTGGAACAATTGTTCTTTGCAAGCTTTTGGGTACAAACACTCTTCTTCAGGCACAGGGAAAGTTTGTTGTACACAACATGTACAACAAACACAACATGTACAACAAACTTTCCGTGTGCCTGAAGAAGGGTATTTGTACCCAAAAGCTTGCAAAGAACAATTTTTCCAACTATATACTTGGTCTAATAGAAGATATCACATTTACCCAAAGAACCTTGTCTGCCTATGTCCTTAGACCAACACATCTACAGCCAACAACATATTTGGGACTTGGGACACCTGTGCATGCTCCAGTCCTCTGGCCCTTCCTGTTAAGAACAAGGGATTCTGGGAAATGTATTTTCTCTAGGAGAGAGCAGACAATTGCTACATGAGATGTGCCTTCACAGAGGTATGAAAGGGACAGCCCCACTCAGTCTGAGGGCTGAGGCTGGCTCCAGGCCTAGAGTGCCTGGGGTATTTTGAATTGCTTTGTGTTTCTGTCTTTCTATTGGACAGTGAAAAGGAGACCAGAGGAAAGGTGCTTAAAGTGACTTGCAGCTTACACTGGGATTTTCAAAAGCATCTATGTGATTTAGGAGCATAAGTTCCATCATGTGCCTCTGACTTTCAAGGGGTGCTTGGAAAAATCTTACCTTGGAGCAGAGAGGGGGAGGAGGCTTTGTCCACACCGTGGCCATGTAGTGGGGAGAAGTGGTAGTAGTGGCAGAGGCCAGTTCGGAAGCACCCACCTGTCTGAGACCTGAGCTGGGTTGTTTCAGCCTGCAACTGATAAAACATTGCCCACTGCTGCTGTATTGTATAAAGGGTTGTTAAAAATTGCTAATAGTAGTTTTGGGGGATGGGGAGGCCAAAGCCAGAGAAGGAAGTCAGGTTGAAAGGTATTGGTGGCTGGGCTACTGTCACTTCCAGTACAAAGACTATGCTTTAGTTTCCCCAGTATAAAAACTGCTTGTAGCACATTCAAAAGGTAAATGAACTTAGGCCCCAAGTAGTGCTAAAAGGTTTTCATATTGACCTCTGTGCCACATCAGCCTCCCAGGGCCAAGGAGAGATTGTGAGCAGCCTTTATCTGGGAGCAACTTGAATACTAATGTAAGGGACGTCTTGTGTACATAGCCCTTACTCAGGGAACCAGCCCCAGGACTTGTGTGAGTACTTGTGGGGTCAGGGGTTTACTGGATATGGGCCTTGTTCAGTAAAGCTAATATTAATTGAAGCACTGTCAGACCTTTGCTGAAGCAGCAGAAAAACACAACCATGCTCTGTGGGCAGCCTCAGCATAGCTTGTAACTGTGGTTTTAAGAGGATATCTGAAAAGATTAAATTAACTCTAAATTCAGGGAAGAAGTACTGTGCTAAAGGAAGGAGTAGGCATCTGGAACATGGGTTTTAATTCAGGTTTGGTCACTGACTCACTGTCGAATGTTAGGCAAATCACATGACCTATCTGTCTCTGTCTGTGAAATGGGTATAATATTTATTTACTAAGGTGCTGTGAGATTAATTCATTAACATTTGCAACGTACTAGGAGCTCAGCAGACAAAAGGTGTTCTACAAGTGCAAGAGAATATAAATTACAGCGAGGAGTTTTCCTTAGAATGGGTCAACACCACTTATTCTTTCAAAGGAGTGGATTGTCGTTTGATGCAGTGTCTAGCTGATCATGGAGAGTGAGCATTGATTTACACATCCTTTACTAAGAAGGGCTCCAGATACGTGTGGAAATCCTGTTCCCCTACTCTCCTTGAGTTGGGCTGAGCCCTTCATCAGGGACCTGGGAAGGAATGAATGTATGAGTTGGGCTGAGCCCTTCATCAGGGACCTGAGAAAGAATGAATGTCCCCTGCCATAGGCTGCAAAGGTGTTCCAGGCTCAGAACTACAGTCCTCTTGCTCCCCACTCTCATGAAGCTACCATCTGCTAGAAACGTATTTTGCCTTTTAAATGAAAGTCAAAACCCTTGTACATACATGTGACTCCAGGATCTGAGGCTTTAAGAAAAATATCAGACTTGTAGTTAAGTGTCCCAGAGTTGGAAATGTTGTACCATACACCACAGCACAAAGAGTAGAAACAGACATTGCCTGGTATTTCATTTGTGCTGCCATAAGCATTTTTATGGTGGCACAAATAAATGTCACTTCTCTTTGTTGCACCACATCAGAGGAAAATCAGTGACATAAATAAAGGTAGTAATAGATTTTGCTGCTTTATTGTGGTGGATGCCTGTTAGCTATGTGGTAGAAGAGTGTGAGCAGCCTAAGCTGCCTATGCTCTCCAGCCACCCCAGGGAGGTGCTCTGGAGGCTTGAGGACCCCTCAAGGAGTCATGGAGTGCTTTTCTACATGCAAGGAAATCAAGGTTCCCTGATTATAGAGACCCACCCATGATCCCCAAACATGGCCTCCCTAAGTGAGGAAAGCCTGCAAAGGTCCTGGTGTGAAGTCATGGGATCCACAGGGGATCCATTTACC
>NW_005842266.1:922738-951235 GCF_000455745.1 Alligator sinensis | reverse complement strand
TAGGGAAAGTGGGGCTTTCTTTGCTTACCCAGACCTGCTCCTGGCATCTCTGGGGCTGAAACTGGGAAAGTGGGACTTTCCATGCTCACCCAGATGGGTTCCTAAAGACCCCAGGGGAGGGGGTCTGGGTAAGCGGGGAAACTCAGACTTTCCCTGTTTACCCAGACCCCTCCCTGGGGATGCATCTGGGTAAGAGGGGAAAGCTGGGTGGTTGCTCTTAGGACCTGAGGGGCTTGATCAGGCCCAGGAATTCCCAGGACATATAGGACCAAGCTTCTCAAGGCCCAGGAGAACATATAACCCCTTGTTGCACTCCATCAAGGACACTGATCCAATGAAGCGGATCAGCTATGTCACGATACATTGCCGCACAGCTGCTTCACTTCATTTGGCAATATCTATTTCGAGCCTAAATGTTCACACAAAGTGTGATTTCTGCAGGGCTCAGCCAGCAGAGATTGCTGGGAAGGTATGAGTAGGGCTTTTAAGAGGGTATTCCCTCTTCAAATCTCTAGGCCTATGCTGGCTCAGAAATATGCTTTCTTATTCATTGTTCCTTGTTTTGGGTCCTCATGGTTACCTGTTGAGCACTGATTTCTGTGGCTTTTGGCAGCATTATCACAGTCACTGCTGGAATGTTGTCTTAATATAGAAGTACAGCTTAACATTTTTTTTAAGGGAAGATGTACCAGGTTAGCTCTTGCCATGGCCCTGTACTGGGCTGACCACTGTCTTTGTCAGAGGCCAGTCCCTGGCTGTGTTATGAACACTGTTACCTGAAGCCCAAGTCCTCTCAGTGATGTACCTAGAGGGGAAAATTCTGCCTTGAGTCCTGCAGACCATCAAAACATATCCTGAAGCATGAAGTTTAATTACCCATATCATTATTGTAGCTTAGACTGCTATAGATGTTTTTAGTAATGGTCTTAGTCATATTCCAAGTAGTTAGAGATGAAAAAGACCCATTATAGTAATAAATCCAGCCCCCTGCAAGTGTAGGCTGTATCCCCTCGACAGAGGGCAGAGAAAATATTAAATGAATTCTATGCCTGATGGCAGCCCAAAGGCTTCAAAGCCCCTATTAAATTACACAGCATAAATAACCTGGGAAGAACTAAACCAGCATTGGAAACAGTGGCTGCCTCTTATTTGATGGACTGGCTCTGCAGACAAATTTCCCGCTTTATTCTTGATGTTAAATTAGCTCCTTCAATGTTAGAGCCCTGCCAGATGCTATGTATTTAATCTCGCCAGGCTGGTCTTCTGTCCGCTAGGAGCTGGTTTCTCTCCTTTTGCCTTCTTACTATGACTAAGCTATACATCTCCCCTGCCCCTGCCTCTGCCCCTTCCCATCTCCACTGGGAAGATTCCAGTTACTCTGCTCCCCCCCGCCCCAGTACACTTGTACTGTCCCCTGACTTCTGCAGGCATACACAAGTTACCACGCAAGACCCAAACTATGTCATGGGCCTGTACCAGTAGAGGGCCATGTTGCTGCTCACCTTACATCCCTAGGTCACAGTTCAGAGTAAGGTGAATCTAAATGCTGTATACAGATCTGCAAGCCAGCTGTGCTTTGTATCTGTATCTTTGTCTCTTGACAACACCATCGCTCACAAGTGTTTCAGCTCTCTCTGGCTTGCAGTGTTTGCTTTTCAGTCCCATCTAATGACAACTCATGTTACCTGGAGTTTTTCTGTTGACTTCAATGGCCACTTGGATGGGCAGTGTATGTCAGGGTTGTGTATGGATTCTAGACTCCAATGCAAAATTCCCTATGTCCTGAAGCAACGGGACAGTAGAAGTAAGCATCCTAGCATACGAAAGCAAAATGGGTCTAATCAGGTTACTTGTAGGATTTTAATGAAAGTACATAATGGGCCCTTTGAGCTTGCTTGTATGTGGGGCTGAGCACTCACTGTACCTGTTCACCCCAACAGCTGTTGCAGCTGTCTACAGTCTTTCCAGGCCAGACTTGGTATCTCATCACTGTTGTGATGATATCACTTGTCCTTTGATGTGCACACAGTGTGGCTAGGTGATAATGATGAGGCAGGTGGTGAGCAAAGATTTGCTGCCATGCTTAGTTGTTTCCATCACAACAAAATGAAAAATGTGCGTGAACAGAGGCAGTCTCTGAAAAATGTGCTTGTTTTGGGAACAAGAACCTGCCAGGAGACCCTCTTTTCTCTGCCAAAAAACATACAAAGCCTAAATATTTCCAGGTTTGCATGTGTGTGCACGTAAGCAGTTTGTATCCAAGGAAAACCTTGAACATTTTCAGTGGGACAAAATTTCTGTTTTGCTGAAATCCATTTCCTGCTTAAAAAATAATTGCCCCAAATTGCCTTTGAAATGTACAGCATCAGGCATGCCTCACTTCCTCCATCCTGCTGGCCCTTTATTTGCTTCGCCGCCATGTCTTATTTGAAGCCAGCATTTCCCAAAGTATGATGTGAACCCCACAGAGAGCATAAAGGACTGCCCAGGAAGGCACAGATAGCCTCTCAGTTCTGCTCTGGAAGCCCAGCTTTCATGTAAAGGTTTAGCTGATAGGGTGGTGAAGAGAGCCTACCAACATGTGACCCCAGGGTAACCAGTGCAGGCATGTCTGCCTGAGTTTGCAGAGGGCCTGAAACACAAGCTGGGAAAGGTGTGATCTGTCCCTCCTCCTTCACATGCACTGTTCCTGGTGGCAATGGTGATAGTGCAACTCACTGGCATTTGAAGCACTCTCCCACTTGTCACGGTGTGGGAGAAAGGAGGGAAGATTAGCCCTTGCTGTTTTGCGTAGCCTCTGAGCAGGGCTGTAGATGGAAAGTGACTGGTTCCATTTTCCTGATGTGAGGGCTTGTTGGGAAATACTCTCTTGAACTGAGAAGGGGAGCTCCCTAGAGCAGGTGCTAATGCTTTTTTTGAGCTTGGGAGGTCCCCACTGCAATTGGACTTCTCCAACGTGATTAATAAATAGTGGGATGAATGACATGAGATCTGGAACTCAATGCTTCTCTTATGGAGAGAAAGAAAAGGGAGGAGGCTGGGGCCTTGGGAAGGGGTGCACAGAGAAGCTGAGATCCTAGTTCGGGCACAGGCTGCAATAGAGGCACCCTACAGCTCCAGGTGTGACGGTGGGGTGGGGGTTGTAGAGTGTCCCTGAAATAGATGGAAGGTGGCACTCGGAGAACCAGGGGTACAGACAGAGAGGAGTTGCAGGGGCTATTCCCCGTGGCTACTGGGACTGCCAGTTGTCCTTATCACAAGGCATGGCCCTCATTATAGGACACTGCCCCTTGGCAGGGGGTTGTCCCATGGACAGGGAGGGGCTGCCTCAAAATTTTGCCCCACAGCTGTGACAGCTCAACTGTGCCTCTGGAGGGAGCTTGTTGAAGGAGAATGTGCAGCGTCCTTGCTGTGGACCTTGCTCTCTGGCCACAGAAGCAACAGTGTGCAGGACCTTTTCATAATTGTTCCTAACTATAACACAACTGGCAATTCTGTAAATGTAAAAGGCCAGCTTGTGACCTCCCTATTCCTCTTTTTACTTAGACAAAACTCACATTGAATTTAGGGACCAGGAACCAGAGCCTGAAGTGAATCACTCTATACTGATGCTGAGACCAGAATCTGGCCCTTAGAATATATTGGCACAATCACCCTGGGAACTGTCGAAGGGCTGTCTCCAAAAAGAATCAGTCTTTTAAAAAAAATCCAGCCACAGCACTTGTCCTCAATGACTCCCAGCAGCAGTAAATCCTACAGATTGGATATATGCCACATAAAGGAACATTTTCATTTACTGCTTCTAAATTTCCCATAATAAGGTAATAAGCTTTAGTGTTGTAACAGCATGGAGAGAAATGGCGAACTTCATTCATTGTTGGGTATAGTGCAAAGGCTGAAAAGTGTTTGCAGCAGTCATTTTAGACAACAGAGTAGTTGGGAAACCTTGGGTAGGAAATCATAATTGACTTGTTTTTTTCTTAAAATTCCTAGCTAGCTTTGTCCTGACTAGGGTTTAAAAGTGCAATGGTGGGGCCAGCCACCATGTCCTATCTGATGACAGTTTCAGGAAGTATTAGGCACATTGCATTATCATATATGATAAGTGGCCACATTTTACGTCAACCTTTGATCTTCACACATTTAATCCAGCCCTGTGTGTGTGTCAAAGTTGTAAGCCCTGCTATGAGGGAGTTGAGTGGTGGCACTTGCAGGAAGCGAGTGGGAGGAGTTTTCCATGGCACACAATGACCTGGGACAAAGAATAGGGGAAATTCTCTGTTGCGTGGAATGGCTGCTGTTCTTGATGAGAGAGACAAAATGTAGTTACAAAGACCAGCAGTCGGACTACACCTTGGAAGGTTGGGTCTGGATTGCCTCCAGTCAGCTGTCTGTAAGGATTAGATCATAGGCAATTTTGAGGAGCGCAGGCATAGACAAGTACCTGAGCCAGAGGAGAATCCAGACCAGGGGGCAAAGCTGCTTGAGAAAGTCAGGACCAGACAGTCCAAGTCAAAATTCAAATCAGTAAGCAAGACCCATTCCCATAGTCCAGGCAGTGCTAGAAGACAGGAGCCAGTGAATCCAGGACATGGAAACAGGGTAGGCAGGAGTGGAAAAGAGGCAGGACTCAGACTGAAGGGGAACAGGTATAGCAGCATCTACAGGTTGTGAAGCATTAGGCAGCCAAAGACCAAATGAAGGGCCTGGGCTTATATACTTGTTCCAGTCTACTCTGCAGCCACCGAGTTGACTCCTGCAGCTGGTGCTACTCTGAAACCAAGAAGCCCTGCTGGGGGTGTAGATTGTCTGCTGACACCATCCCGTCACCCTTGTGTGGTAATTTTATGCGCTATTTAAATAGGAATAGTATAACACAAGTCAATCTTGCTGTGCTTTCCTTAGCTAATACATACGCCTGGCTTGTAACCCACCTGTAGATATACATGACTGAGCAAGCCTCCCCCAGATGCTCAGGGAATGGTCATGAGATCAAGGCTCAAAAGATCCCACCCTTCTTCTTCCATTCACCCTCATCTTAGGGGATTTGAATCCCTCTTGGACCCCCTAGGAATCTGGCTTTCCCTGACACCCTGGTGATGCTGACAAGGCGTAAGTGATCTGAAATGAGATGTGAGGGGAAGTACAGAGCCAAGGGAGGGAAGCTGAAAGAAAGAAGCCAGGGACAGGGCAAAAGTCGGAGCGGTAGGACAAAGGAAAGAAGATGGTGGGATGCAAATGGCAGGAGATGAAAAGACAGTCAAAGCAGGGAGACACAGAGTGGAAGCTTCGAAGTAGGATAGCAGCAAACCCTCTTAATTTTTCTTTTCTAGGATGATATTTTTCAAAGGTCCTAAAGGGGATTAACTTCTCAAATCTCATTTAAATCCAGTGGGTGCTTAACACCCTTAAAGGACATTGACGATCCTAGTCACAGTGTCAAGGGGTATGTACTTTGATCTACACTGGCTGTTTATAACAAATATTTTATTTAGTGCCCCAAGTCCCTTTCTTGGTATGCCTACACTGCAGCCACTACCCTCACTGCAGCAGAATGTAAGCGTGTCTGAACCACCTAATGTGGGTTATTGGGAGCTGTCTAACCACACCAGTATGGAGCTTGGTACAGGCTACAAAACTTGGTTGAAACGTTGGGAAGATACCCAACCCCCTGAGCTCAGTGCTGCTGTGGCTAATCTGTCATCAGCACCCAAGTGCTGTAGTTCAAAAGGGTTTTGAGCCATAACAGGGTTTTGAGCCATGCCTACACAATGCAGAGCCATAACAATTTGTGCTGTGTATGCAATGTGCTTTGCATTAGTGGGTTATCAGTTGACAAGCTGTGGCTTACTGCTTTTAATCATTCATTCAGCCTTCTGTGTGAATAATCTTCCTCCCATTTCGGTGTTGTTCACCAGCTGCTTGGTATGACTGTCCACTAGTCTTGAGTTGCATTTTGTCCCTTGTGTTTTCAGCAACATCTTGTTTCCTCATTGGCTGGTTTAAGCTTCATAAATAGGAAAGGTCTGTAGAAACCATTGTTAAGTTTGAGTCTCTGTGGGTGAAAGTTGGCAGGAGCTGAGGGTGAGTGAGCATGCACTCACAAGAGAAATTTCATTGGAAAATGCTGGTTGGATGAGTCTGAAGTGTTTCATTTGAAACACTTCCAGTTAAGAGAACTATTAGTGAATCAAGGCTGGTTCTATGAGGATGGGAACTTGGCTTGTTGGCAGATCTGCCTTGAGGTCTGTGAGATATCTGGCCCCAGAGAAGATGTGTTTGATGGATCCATCCCCAGATCCAGGATGCTGGAGCTCCTTGCAGCTGCACAGCGAATTAGAAATTCTGGTCAATTTTCTTGTTGTTATTAGTACTGAGACTGACAGGAACCTCCATTTCACAGAGCAGCTGTGGGGTCTGTGCAGCTTTTGGTTCACAGACATATTGAAAAAAATTGGACTAAAGCCACCTAAAAATCAAACTCCCCAAATTTCTAGCAAACTGAAAAACCTGGCTTTTGGCTAGCTTTAGAGAGACCACATGATATATGCAGGCCTACGGGGATTTTGGATATTTAAAATATTTGTCCGTCCTTGTGCAAGAGACAGGAATTCTACCAGGCGTCATACATAGATCCTGAGTAAAAATCATCTGGAAAACTTCCTGATGGAGGGACATGTATAAGAAACTTCTTGTTGCCCATCTGTAGAAAGGCTCCATCTTTCATGGTATTCAGCAAGCAGAGAAAGGGGTTAAATAGCAAGAGACAGGGAGAGGAAGAAGTTTGATTTTTGTTGGAATGAGTGTTCAAAGCACTTCTTTAAATTTCAATGAAAAAAATTTAATTTCCTGATTATACTGGTATATTTTGACATTTAAAACAACATCTTAAACACTTGAGAGAATTGGTATTCAAGTTAATTTCACTGCAAAGCCTTTGCAAATAAGGAAAGAAGTCAGACAACTATGGACATTTGCAATATATTAATAATAGATTATTTTTGATTGTTACTGAGAAGCAGCTGGAGACCTTTGTGGAATGCAAGGCAAACAGTCCACAATCAATTAGCTTGCATGTACAGTAGTCAAAGCTGCACCCCTTTCATGTATGCAGTCCCATTAGTTACATGAACAGTCCTTAATTGCATGCGTCTTCTCATTGACATCAAGGGGCCTGCTAAAATTAGGATTACTTGTAGGAATAAACATTGCAGGGTTATACTGGATCTTGGAAGTATGTGTTTAGGAAGTTATGAGTTAGATTTCTAATGTATTTCAGTCCCCTGTGGCTTCTCTTGTTTTCAGGGCAGGCCAGTGTGCTTACCATTTTCTCAATGGGTTATGTTGGGCAAGAAGATCTTTGGAAATCTCTGCTTCCATTTTTCCAAAACCAGTATGGCCACATTACTGCAGCACTTCACCCAGGTTAATTCACCCACCCCATATGCTGTGTTGTCTTTGATGCAGCTGATCACAAGGTGCTGAAAAAGCACTGACATGACCCGATGGGTATTTGTGAGGCAGCTCTAAATTGCTTCCACTCTTTTCTGGCAGGGAGGTCCCACAGGGTGGTGATGAGCGAGTGATCACCATCTCCTCAGGACTTTTCTTTCAGGGAGCCCCCAGGGCTCCATTTTATTGCCCCTTCTGTTAAATGCGTATATTGTGCGCTGGGCAAAATTGTGGGCAGATTTGGAGAAAGGTGCCCTCAGAAAGCTGCTGACACCCAGCTCTACTTCTTCTCTTTCATCCCTTGCCACACAGTTTCAGGTCTTTCCCAGTGTCTGGCTAAAGTTAGGGATTGGATGTGGTGAACCAATTATAACTGAACCCAGACAAGCCACTGGTAATGGTAGTGGGCAGATTGTGTAACTTGTGGGAGGTGTGGCCAGCATTTTCCAGTGAAATTTCTCTTGTGTGTGCATGCTCTCTCACCCACTTGCGGGTGTGTGGGGGAGGGTGGGAGGTTGCTGGGACACCTGTCATTGATTGGTTGAAGCTTCCCTTTGTCATACAGGTTTGCAGCTTTGGGGTGAACCCAGAGCCTGGATCCTCTGCTGCATGTGGATCTTCAGGTGGTGGCAATGGCTAGAAGCCTTTCACCAAGTCCATGCGCTGAGAAGGCTACTACCTTTCTTTCCGTGTCTGATCTGGCCACCATCATCTGTGCCTTTGTAACTTCAAGGCTAGACTACTGCAATGCACTCTATGTAGGGTTACCCTTGAAAATCATCCAGAAACTGCAGCTGGTGTGAAATGCAGTGGCCCATCTTTTGACAAGATACATCACCAGGAGCACTCCAGTCCTCCAGAGCCTGCCGTGGCTCCCAGTAGCTTTCTGGGTGCAATTCAAAGTTCTGGTTTTAACCTACAAGGCCCTAAATGTTCTGGACCCTATGTACCTAAGGGACTGCCTCCTCTCTTGTGCCCCATCATGATCCCTAAGGTCAGCTGAGTGCAACCTCCTACTACAAGTACCATCAGTATGCAAACTCTGCTTGGCGCAAATGCACGGGAGGTCATTCCCTGCAGTCGCTCCTCAGCTCTGGAGCTCCCTCCCTCTTGTGGCTCACTCGAACCTGAGCCTGGATTTCTTTTGGAAGCACTGTTAAGAACTTTCTATTTGGTCAGGCATTAACCAAATAAAACTTGGAAGAGCTGTTGTTTAGGGGGTCTCTGTTTTGTCTTGATGCTCTAGTTTCCCTTTAAGATGTTTTGGTGCTCTTGTTACTCTCCTGTTTTTAAGTTATTCTGCTTTTGTATCATAAGCTGCCCTGAGCCTTGGTTGGGAAGGACTACATATAAATCAAATAAATATTTAAATATGCTCACACTGCTTTTGGTTCTGGAGCTAATTTGGGTATGTCTTTATGGTGCTGCACTGTGCTGTGTAGACCTACTTTGAGCATCTATAATAAATTAACGAAAAGCAGATAAAAATAGGCAAACCATATACACTCTAACTGCATTTTCAGATTGAAAGTAATCACTTAAAGTCCCGGCAGATGCACTGTCACTTGCATGTTCATGACAAACACTGGAGTAGTTTTCCTGCCCTCTTTAGCACTGCCAATCATACTTAGCACTAATTAATGAAATTTCAGGATGGCATTTGCCAGGAGGTTCATGCAAGGCATCAGGCCGGCTCCAGTGACAACACTTTCATCATTTATTGCTTTGGTGATATTGGCTCAAGTTTCAGAAGCAGCCGTTCTGAAGCTGGGCTCCTTCAAGAATCACTCCAGAGTGATTTACATGCTCAGCTTCTCAGATACATTGTCAACACAGTATCGGCTGCCAAGGCTCATCAAGGAAAGTGCTGATATTTTCTGGGAATTCATTTGCCTTAATGTATCTCCTCTCTGGTAGCTTACATTTGCATATATTGTTTTACAGGACATGACATGGATTATTGAAATTAAAATTATTCCAACATGGGTGTATTGCTTCTGGTTGACAAATATTAACCCGATTTATGCCAAACCTAAATCACCTGGTGCCAAGACCTGCTCAGGGAGGGCTTTCAGGCCAAGTACCTAGCTTCCACTAAAACCCACAGGAGTACCACTGGGTGTCAGGGAGAAGATGTGAACCTAGGTTTGCACAGTGCAGCACATTGCTGTCAGGGTAGGGACATCACCTTCCCGTTGCTGTTTACTAGCTATACGTCAAATTCGTGGGTGTACCTAGGATTTTGAAAGGGGGAGGCAGACCACCAAAGGTGAATCTGAGCACCTCACCTCAGGCTGGCAGAGAATCATGGAGAAGAAGGGCTGGAAGGGACCTCTGGAGGTCATCTAGTCTAGCGCCCTGCCTGAGGCAGGATCATGCCTATCCAAATCATCCTATACAAATCTACTGTGTAACCTCAAGACAATCCAGAGGAGCCGGGCAATGGGTGAGGAAGTGGGGAGCAACCCCTTCCCTGCCTTGCAGTGGGAGGTTGGGGAGACCGCAGCCGCATGTTCCCCCTGCTGCCCATTTCTCCCTTACCTGGCTCCCTCAGCTTATTTTGGGGTCTCTATGGTTGCTATGGCTCCCTGCCCCCTGCTGCTGTCACCACTGCTGAAACAGGCCTGGCTGGCACTGAGCTGGAGTCAGCTTGAGGAGGGTAAGCCAACTGTCACAGCCTGCCCATCCCAAACCCCTCAGTGAGCTGCTGGCAGTAGTGTAACTAAGGCGGAGAGACCAGGGAAATAGCCCTGGGTACCAACTGAGGCAGGGGGTGGGAAAATAACAGCTGCTGCTGCAGCCAGCACCAGCAGCCAGAAATTTCCTCTGCCTCCCCTGCATTGCTGGTGCCCTGTAAACCCTGCTGCTCTGTTATACCTGTGGGAGCCAGGCCTCTCCTCCCTACAACTTAAGCAGGAATCAAAGGTGGGTAACTGCACCACTGCAGCCCTCCCTGGATTTGGCCCTGGTATAATTATATTAAAACAAGATTTCATAATAATACATTGCTCTTCCTAATATATGCCTGGTGCAGCTGGTGAATAAGCATGTGCTGATTTCAAGCACTTAACTAGTTGTCTTGGTTCATGGTTCAGCATGCTGGAGGTCTTGGCTTGTGAGGAGGCTCAGGGCTTCCCCAAAGAGCAGGGGTCATAGCCCTTTGCTTTTGCTGTTCCAGTGGTGCTTGTGCCCCCATATTTCATACTGGGATGGAGGGGGGCAGGCCGAATTTGCCTGAAACCTGCTGTTAGAGGCATGGAAACAGTCTTCCTGGAATGAAGGGAAGCACGGTCAGGGACTGAAGAGAATGAAACCTATTTTCATGTGGGTAGCAATAAGTGTCATGGTTTTGTGCAGTTGGTTCTGACTGAGACATGAGATGGATCACAGACCTGCCAGGTTTTGAAGTGTGGTAAATCTAAGGTGCCTGAGCTATGGCACGAAACAAGCAGGCTTGGGTGTATGTGTGGGTGAAAACTGTTTGTGTCAGGTGTCTCTGAGTCTATAGGAGTAGGGTTGTCCATGAGTGCAGCGTGTGTGTGTGTGTGTGTACACACATATCCTTAGCCAGAACAAGATTGGTTGTATTTGGATAAGCCACTGTTAGTTCATGAATTGGATACCTGAGTGTAAAATATAGTTTTGGTAATAGGATGCAAAAGTCTAGAAAGGGAATGAAACGTACTCCCAAGGAGGGGGCCATGGTGGGGCGTATGTCCCCACAGAGTTGCGTGTGGGGCAAATGTGGGCTGCTTGCTGTGGACTCAGGGCTCTCTGCTGTGCTGCTTTCTCCCCAGGGCCACCACAGTGGTGATGCAGAGTTGTGTCCCTTGCTGCTCTTGGGCAGGCAGGGGACACCTTGCTATGGTGGCGCGGCTGTTGCAGGGCTCCTGGGGAACCCTGAGCCTGCAGCGGGCAACCCACAACCTGCGCCACCCCTCACGGGCTCCACTCGGTTCTACTCTGGCTGTGCTGCGGGGGTGGGGGATTTGAGGGGAGGAGGCGGGCATGTGTCCTGCCTTTCTATTTTGAAAAGGTGGTCACCCTAAGAGCACAGTCTGTCAGATTAGATACTGCACTGTGATATTTCCATCAGTTTCAGTCAATAGGTCAAGAAGAAAGGGTCTGTGCCCTTGCTAGATAATCTTCTGATGTGAGAGCCACAGACATTCAAATCAGATTCTAATAACTTGGAATAATGGCAAGTTTGATACGAGAAATCCATCACATTCTTTGTGTTCCTGTAAATGTGTTAGTACCAGGGCAGAGAGCAATGTTGGAACATGAATGTAACAAGGCTTTTTTCTCCTAGGGGAGCCTGTGTATTTGAGAAGCACTTCATTATGGCCTGTTTCAATTGTCAGTTCTTTGAGCTGAGATCTGTTTTATTTGCTCTGTGTTTGTACAGTACCTAGCACAGTGTGATCCTACCTCCATAACTGGGACTTCTAAATGCTACTGTGGTAGGGAAAAAACAAATGATAATGATGAAGTCAGAGTGATATGGCTGTAAACGTTCACTCTGGAATCTAACAGTCATTGGCTGTGTCTACACGAGGCGCTGACTGCGCAGTAGCTTGTTACTACTGTTGCACAGCACGAACCATGACATGAAGATACTGTGCAGTAGTAATGAGCTACTGTGCAGTCAGTGTCACCAAGAAGCCGTGCGGGGATGCTACTGTGTAGTAATGCTGGTTACTGTGCAGTCATTTAGTACTTGGTGTCGTGGAAACACACGCAGCATACTTTTGGGTCAGGTCAGCAGAAGCTTTTATTCAAAAGAAACTACAGCTGTAGGGGGGATTCCAAAGTGACATGGATTTCCCAAGCACTTGGAAGGGGTTCCCCCCCAAGAGCAAAATCAGGAGGCTTATATACTTTTTAACAGTTGCTCACAACTCACGTGATCATATAGTGAAATTAGCATGAAAAGCGGCTATAATATTACTTCATTATTTCTTTGCTGTAATCAGGATGGGAACTAATGGGGGAGGCGAGGTTAGTTCACAAACCTCCTTCTTGCACCTGCAAATCAGAGTTGTACATACTTTTTGCTATCTTTAAGGCCGCGGTGAGCGAAGCAGTTGCAGAGGAGTTACAAAGAACAAACACTTTCTTTTATCTGTTCTACTATACAGAGCCAGCAATTCTCCACAAAGCGGTTATGTCATCTTATAACTAAAATAGTCAAAGTTTAAGGCATATATTTTTTCTGATTCCACAGGCAGGTATCAAATTTAGGCTCACATAGCCTTAAATTGCCATTTTTAAGCTGTATTAAGGGCATGCATGTGTAGACACATGCCCCTAATGTGGTTTGAATTGGGCTAATCCTTTTTAAATATCCATGTATAGACACACCCACAAAGTCATAACTAGCCAGTTCTGTGCTTTGGAGAGCATTTGTAGGGGGAAGGGAGAGGGTGTAGTGCCCAATACCAAAGAGTGGAGGACAGGGGAGCAAGGGCTTGGAGGCTCAAAGACCTCCCAGGTGCCACATCTATGGCATGGTTTGCACCCCCAGCACAGTTTCCCCTCACCTTGGCTCTACTGCTGTGGCATGGGCTCCCTGAGGTCTGCCATTCTGGCACTCCTTAAATCTGTGCCTTAGGCCAGTTCTCCGCTTGCCCACCCTTAGTTACATTACTGGTTGCAGTAGAAATGATTGCTATTAAATTAAACAGGCATCTTAGCCAAATTTGGGGAAAGGATGATCCATGCATATATATTCCACGGTAGCTCATTAGCTCTGTAAGTGTTTATTATTAGCTACTTTATGCTTAATAACCACACCAGCAGACTTTCAACCAAATACATTTAAGTGGAAAGGTTTGATCTATTAGTGTCAGTCTCATTAGTTTGATTTTAATTTCATATAAAGAAGATTTATATGAAGCATCCTAATGAGAGGAGAATATTGCAACATAAAAATACCATCTTGAATAAAGCAAAGGGATTATATGTAGTTCAGCGAGTCAATACAATTATCACCTCAGCACACTTGAGTTCAAATCCTGTTTCTGGACTGAAGCATAATTCCTTACCCAATGCCAGTGGCAGTTACCAAGGCCAGTCTTAATCAATAAATTAAGATAGATTTGACAGGAAAATATTGGAAAATTTTTTATGTGGAAAATGTCAGCCTTTCCACAAAACATACAAACAACCCCTCCCTACAATGTAATATCATAATTAAAAAACAAATTGAACCCTTTCTGTGTTATGCTTTGGTCTCCTTTTTTGGTGAGAAGAGATAGTACACAGAAGATAAAGCAGATGTGAGACACCAGAAGAAATGTTTCAGTTTTTAGTTAAAATATTTCATTTTTACAAGGGGTATATTTTATTTGGGAGAAAGAACAAGCAAAAGCAACAGGGTAACCATTACCATATTATCACGTAATAAAATAAACAACTCCATCCCAATATACCTCTTCAATAGACCAGACATTAAAGCACCTACCCAGAGGGACCCAGGTTCAGATCCTAGCTCTGTCAGATTTAGCCCATAAGCTTGAGCCTGGGTATCCCGCACACAAACTACGTTTTTCCTCCCGTCTGTAGTGAGAGCAGAGAGTTTTATCCCTCTAAGACATCTGGGCCTAGGGTTTCTATAACTGCAAAAGGATTATTTTATTTCTAATTGATGCTGTTCCCATTGATGTCATTGAGAATTTTGGAGGTCACTTTAGTTGGACATGACTGGATCTGATGGAAGAATGAAGAGCCTTTGGCAAGTGAAAAAAGAATTTTGCAGGTCAGTTGCTTATAGTTGCACAGTCCCAGGTTATAGTCTCTACTGCTCCAAGCAAGTACAATATGTTTTCTTCCTTTTGTGAGCATTTAATTTGCTCCCAAGTTATTTTGCTAGCTGAAGTCATGGCTTGTGACTATCCAACACTAGAAGACAATGAAGACAATAACATCACTGGCCTTTTCACTTTTCATGTCTTCTACCTGCAAGCTACAAAACTTCACAGAACAAAGGTCCCAATCCAGAAAATCATTTAATTGTAGGCTTGATTTCAAGACTTGGCTTAGTGCCTCTGAAATCACTGTCTACTCCAGTGCTTAGTTAGGCATATAATTAAGTTCTTGATTTTGAACACCTACACCCTGCAAATCCTTTCATAGCATCTGATAAAGTTGTTGCTTATGAAAGTTTATGTATCTCTGAATTAATTAGCCTATGTAGGTGTGACTCTGCCCTGCCTTCGGCAAAACCTTAAGTGTGAGTATAATTTTGAGCAAGAGGCCAGTGCTATGGGTTTTAACGGGTCTACTTATGTTCTGAAAATTAGGCATGTACACAAGAGCTTTGCTGCTTAGTGCTATTGGAAAAATTAAAGGTGAACTATAAGGGTACCTGACCTGATGTCCCAGATAAGACTATCTCCAAAACATGGGTGTTGATCAAAATATGAAACTGGACCCAGACCTGGATTTTTTAAAGGCTCCAGGCCTTATACCAAACCAAACCAAACCAAACCAAACCTCATTATTTGAACACCTATGAATTCAAAGGACTTAAGAACTTGGATGCAGATTTGTCGTGTGCTGTTTGGCTCCTTTTCTAGTGTGTGTAACATTTGTTCAGTAAATTAAACTGCTCTTTTTCAAGTCACAACATTTTCAGAGAATGCATTCTGGTTGTTTAGCTGTGGTTCATTGGGCACTTTTATCATTTTAACATTAGAAATGCAAAGCATTTATTTTGGATTGATTTTAATGAATTTTGTAATTAAAAGATTTTCACTTTTTTATCACAGGAATTACTTCATGCTTGATAGCAAGAGGCCTTGACATGCATTTAATGTTTATTTATCAAAGTGGCAAATCACTGATAATTTATGCAGGGTCTAGCGGTACACAATGAGGTTAGTGTCGCAGTAACAAATTTTAATTAAGCACGGATAAGTTAGGATTGGAATATGTTGTGGTATCAAACATCTTGAACCAGTTTTTCATTATACTCCTGTCAGTTCCCATGTCACTTGGACTTGCTTAAGATTTAATTCATAAAGCTGAGGGGGAACTGGTCACTAAACAGTGGCAAAAGTTAGGTAAGGAGCAAACTGGGACATGTTATTGGAACATATGGAACATTTGTATAGCAGTTCCTTGTTTTTTGTCCTCTCTGTCTTTTCCCCTCTCCAGGATCCACTGGGCTTCACCATTATTGCTAACCACTCTCCCTAGTCTCTCCTGAGGGTATCTCTTCTGAAAGAATTTCTGTGGGGATTTGCAGAGCTGTAGCGGGATCCAAGATCTTAGATCTCAAGACCTGGGAGAAGGCTGGAGGCAGGGAAAGGTGGTGCATTGCTGTAATGACCCTAATTTTGGGTGGGGTTGCAAGGGCTTGATCTTAGGGCAACTTTCCATCTCTGATGAACGGACCAGGATCTATCCTGTTACATGCATAGTGCTGTACTCTAGACCAGTGATTCTTAAATCTTTTTTGTACCAGGACCCACTTGGAAACATTGATGGCCAGTCCTGACCAAGCGCCCATCACTCCCAAACCACTGCCTAGGTCCCAGCCCCCCAGTGTGTGGGGCATGGGGGGGTCCCAAGCAGCCCCTCGCAGCCTGCAACTTGGCCAGCCTGCAAGGGAAAACCTATGGTTTCCCACTTTTTTTTCTGTTAAAGGAGAATCCATTTGTCACGTTTGTTGATCCATTTTTAAAGCTTGTCTGTGACCCTGTCACATATTCTTGCGACCCACTTTTGGGTCATGAGCCACGGGTTGAGATACGCTGCTCTAGACCATTGCAAATCCTGATTAAAAGGAAGCAGTGATGACAAAAAGAACACTGCACTCCTGTTCCAGTGTGTGGGTAATATTCACAAAAGTGCCTCAGTCTTTTAGGGGTTTAGGCTGTAAAAGTGCCTCAGTCTTTTAAGCACTTTGGCCAAACTCCCATTAAGCCCATAAGATGCCAAGTGCTACTTCGATTATTTGAAAGTGCTTGAATGATGTTCTATTTAACACCCCCAAAACACCAGGAAATTTGTGGGGGTGTCTGTTTCAGCCTAAAAACGCTTTCTCCAATCCTTTATATGCCTCGACTTTTAATTCTGAACAGGTTCAGAAGAAGGCCCAAGTAATCCGTGAAGCTAAATCTGCTTCCCCTGCTTTCTGATCCT
Organism: Alligator sinensis; assembly: GCF_000455745.1. NCBI lineage: Eukaryota > Metazoa > Chordata > Crocodylia > Alligatoridae > Alligator > Alligator sinensis. The sequence goes on along the minus strand of NW_005842266.1, from coordinate 934,633 downwards.
ATTGTGCCCGGGAAAACACATAAATTCCCAAGGGCATGAGTACAAAAGAAGCAGCTTCCTCAGCTATTTGACACTGAAATTAGACATTGTCATGGAGGTGCTGCCCCTCCACCTTTTACCCAATGACTTCATGGTTCAAATACTGGCCCAGGGAGCAGGAGACCAACACTGAGAGGGTTTGAACTTATATCTGCCACTTCCAAGGACGGCATCCAAACTCTCAGGCCAGAGGCTAAGCAGGGTGAGGGTATCATTAACCTCTCCTCTTGAAGCTGGGGCATTGGGCAGCCCGGATGGCAAGAGTGTAAAGGGGGCCAGAAATCAAACAAGCAAGAGAGAGTTTGACTTTGTATCCCAGAGATCTCCCAGGAGAAAGGGAGACCTGGGATTTTGACATTGAATTCCCTAGTTCTTCCTTACTGATGCTAGCTATTTTATCCAATGACTGTGTAATAGACAATGCATCAACAGGCCTGGTAGCTGGGGCTGAAACCCAGGGTTACCACTTGTCAACTGATTCTCCTAACCATTAGGCTGCAGGGTCAGGCTCCCTTTTGCTTTCTCTCTAGAATGGAAGGGGAATAGGGCTAGAAGAGATCTCGAGAGGTCATCTAGTTCTTTGTCCTGCCCCAGGGCAGGTTCAACCATATCTAAAGTTTTCCTGACTGATATTCATGGCTTGGCAGGGTTCAAGATGATACGCACTGGTTCAGCACTCAGCATGTGCCCCACTTCATTTGCATGGGTGGACCACAGCTGTGGAGGTACTCGTGCCAACAGTTCCTCTTGCAAGTAGGAAGTGTCAGGTTCAGAGTACTCCTGGGTTAGCAAAGCCACAAGCTCAGTTTCCCTATGTTCTGGTACCTCAAGGTAAACACCATCTGGGCTACAATAAATCACGCATCCCAGTTTACACAACAAATCCTTACCAAGAAGGTTGACAGGTGCACAGGGGCTAAGAAGAAAGGCATGATTTTCAGACAAAGGGCCAATAGAGATGGAGACAGGTTCAGAGACGGGATGTGGGATAGGTTGTCCGCCTATACCGACAGCATTTATAGTTTCAGGAGAATAAGGTAGAAAAGGAAACTCAGCAGCCTTTAGCGTGGAGCGGGATGCTCCGGTGTCGACAAGACAGGAGACAGGTTTACCAGAAATAAGGCATTCAACAAACGGACCAGATTGGTCAGTAGCAAGCAAAGGAGCGATGATGTCACTGTCCCTCAGGCTGTCCTATTCAACACTGGGAAAATTGACAGGAAGTGGAGGTGGGGGCAGGGACTGGGGTCTGGGTCCTTGGCCGGGGCGCTTGGGGCATTCTGATTTCCAATGTCCTTCTTGCTTGCAATAATGACATTGGTTCCCATAGCCTGGGTTTTGTGGGCTCAAGGATCTATCTCTTCCCCTGAATCTACCCGGGCCTCCCCTTCCCCGTCCTCGTCCCCTTCCTCTACCTGGACCCTGCAACTGAGAAATCTGTAAGGCCATTAACTTAAACTCGGCATTGTCTTTAGACCGTTCCAATTTGTTATGAAAATGGTTAGCCGCAGCAAGGACTTCAGTCAAATCTTTAGTTTCCCAGCCAATAATTACTGTTTGAATTTTCTCAGCAATTTTAGGGTTAAGTCCCTGGATGAATGCTGCCACTATTGCTTGTTTAGCATTTCCGACTGGGTTATCCATTCCTGAGTATCGTTCAAATGCCTGTTTGAGGCGTTCCAAATAGTCACTGGGGTGTTCATTTTTGTTTTGTTTACAGGTATTTATTTTGGTCCAGTCTGCCTTTTTTGGGCAAATTGTGAGAACTGCCTGAACCAAAGCATTTCTCTTGTCAATAAAGTCTTGGCCAATCCCTGGGTTTTGATCTGGCCAAGTACAGGCAGCATACAGACGTAGCATAGTTTCCTTGGGCAAAATCGATCGCATGAGCTGATTAATGTCAGCCCATGTTGGATTATAACAATTTATAACAGTCTGCAATTCTTCCTGAAATTTTTCTGGGTCTTCCCTGATTTTGGGGAATTTTTGAGTTAAATTGTAGAGATCACCTGGAGTCCAGGGTGCATGCACGGTTACTATATTTTGTCCATCGGTGCCAATGCCTGGCATTTGTCTTAGGGGGTAAACTTGTGCAGCTCGGGATCTAAGATTGATGGGAGATCTTTCCATGCCTATTCCCATTCTTCTAAATACACCTGTGGTGGGTTGTGACCCAGGAGTAAATTGCCACACTGGTGATGATTGAGTGGCAGATATGGTGGATGAGTCCAGACTATTAAGCTCCGTGGATGGATTTACTGAAGGAGCTTCAGCTAATGAGTTACTAGCCTGGGCTGCAGCCTGATGTTGAACCGGTTGTTGCTGATGTGGGAGTCCCAGGAGAGCAGGGTTCGAACAAAGGTCAAGGATATCCTCTGCTGGCTCCGGTGGTGGGGGCGCCCCGGGCAATGCTGGATACATCGGAGCGGTGGCCGGCGTGTAATTTGGGGGAGCAGCCAATTTCTCCCGAACAGCTTGTAACTGCTGTTTTAATTTTTCTTGAGAGTCTTTTAGGCTCCTAGTTTGAGATTCTGTCCGCCTTTTGGACATTTCATCATACCAATAAAAGAACGCGTCCCACTGGTTTTGTGGTGTTTTGGATCCACGGGACTCTAAAGCCCCTCTTAAGTGCACTATTTTATCCTGATCAAATGTTCCTTCTTGTGGAAAATGCTTCACAGGATCATCCCTAGTATACCAGTTCCACTTATCCAGGTACTTGCAAGCCTCGGGAGAATAGTGTGTGTACATAAAGTACGCCGGAGTCCCCTTAGGGGGGACGGGAACTTGTTTAGACTGACTCGTTCCCATTTTCAGTCACACAGGGAGACGTAGGAGAGGCTTATTTAGGATGTCCGGGCCGCTCAGTGCCTTGCCCCGCAGTTTTTCACTGCCCAGACAAAAGGCTTCTGACCCGACACCGGCTCATAAAATGGAAATGGGAAGGGAAACACAAGAGGAATCCTTTCACTCCTGCTCTCGGCAGAAGCTACTGGGACAAGGGGTTTGGAAAAGACAAAATCACTCAGACGCCCTGTCCACTGGGTCACGAGGTTTCAGCTGGGCCCCCTTGCTTTCGACGCTACCTTTTTTAGGCAGAATCGGGGCGGCTAGACCCAGCCTTAGTCCCAGACCTGGTCAGTGGCTCATTTTTCTAAATGCACACACACACATTTATTCAATCACTGGGAAGCCCTGTCCACTGGGTCACGAGGTTCCAGTTGGGCCCCCTTGCTTTCAAAACTGCCCTGTCAGGCAGAATTGGGGCGGCTGAACCCAACCGTAGTCTCAGACCTGGTCAGTGGCTCATATTTCTAAATACACACACATGCACATTCATTCAGTCAGCCAGACCTCCTCCCCCACACCGCCTTAGTTAATTAACGACAAGCCCGATGTGCTGTAGGATGAAGGTGCTTCATACAGTTTCTCCCTAAATAAAACGTACGTTACCAGACACAAAATGGGATCCTTTACCAGACAGAAAATTTTAGCCGGCAGTAAGGTTCAGACTGACCTGTTTTAACAAGGTTCAGATCCAGTTACCACGGCCAAGTTGGGAGCCTACAGGCAGTCCTCCTCCGAAACCCCAATAGAGATTTTGAATTAGGTCTCTTACCTCTCAAGTTTGGCGCCTCGGGGTTCGGGGGGGGCAGTCTGCGGTCCTCCTTTCTCAGCCTGTGTTCTGGATCCGAGTCACGGCACCAGGAATTGTCGTGGAAACACACGCAGCATACTTTTGGGTCAGGTCAGCAGAAGCTTTTATTCAAAAGAAACTACAGCTGTAGGGGGGACTCCAAAGTGACATGGATCTCCCAAGCACTTGGAAGGGGTCCCCCCCCAAGAGCAAAATCAGGAGGCTTATATACTTTTTAACAGTTGCTTACAACTCACGTGATCATATAGTGAAATTAGCATGAAAAGCGGCTATAATATTACTTCATTATTTCTTTGCTGTAATCAGGATGGGAACTAATGGGGGAGGCGAGGTTAGTTCACAAACCTCCTTCTTGCACCTGCAAATCAGAGTTGTACATACTTTTTGCTATCTTTAAGGCCGCGGTGAGCGAAGCAGTTGCAGAGGAGTTACAAAGAACAAACACTTTCTTTTATCTGTTCTACTATACAGAGCCAGCAATTTTCCACAAAGCGGTTATGTCATCTTATAACTAAAATAGTCAAAGTTTAAGGCATATATTTTTTCTGATTCCACATTGGGTATGCAAGTACTAAATGACTGCTAAGTAACAACTGAGCAGTCAGCATCTTGTGTAGATGTGGCCATTGACTACAATGTCATGGTCTTAGCCTAGATGAGCCATCTGCATGTCTGAGGTGGCAGAAGTGATGGTTATTTTGCATGTGCTGTAGAACCAGTGCCAGCCTTTGCTTGGCATTGCCAGGCAACTGGTACCTGCTGTGTTTGTCACTTGCAAACATTAGTTCTGGGTGGTGCTTTCTGATGGGCCTTGCAGGTCATGGGGTGGGTAATTACCCAGGGTACTGTGGTCAGGAGGACACCCCCTGCTACACACACACACACACACACACACACACTGTTTGTGTGACCACACTCTGGAATAAACTCCCAGTGCACGTGGTACAGACACCTACCCTGGAGATCTTCAAAAGGAGACTGGACGCACACCTTGGTGGGGTTATTTGACCCTAGCAGTCTTTCCTGCCCAGAGCAGGGGGGTTGGACCCAATGATCTCACGAGGTCCCTTCCAGCCCTAAACTTCTGTGAATCTGTGAGCACTATCCCTGCACCCCACCCCATCAGGAGGAGTGGTGCCCAGCCCAGCCCACCCTCTCAGGTTTAGTTAGTTCTGGTGACTTGCATTTGTCTTCCTCTCAGGCCTCTGGATCCCTTTGAAATTGAAGTAGGACACTGATACAGTTGTTGCATGGCGCAAACAGGCATGTATGTTACTTGATGCAGCTGCCTGTTAGGCAGTAGATGTAGTGGGTAGATAACATGTTTACTCTGGAGTAGTTTACCCCAGTTTTTACTCCACATTAACCCTTCCCTTGCACCACAAATACCACTGGTTTATATGGTGAATGAGGATCCAAAGCCTTGAATTTGGCAGCAGTTTCAGAGCCAGAGAAGAGTTAACCTGGTTCTTGGTGAACACATCTGATGCCTTGTGTCACAGCAGTGCCCTGCCCTGCCCTGCCCTGCTCTGTGGTGCTCCCATTCTCCACAAGTAGGTATCTGTGCCACTTGTGGCATGCCTACTGTAGGTTGACCTATGCTGAGTTAGACAAAGATATTTCCACAAGAAGGAATATATAGAGCAGAGGTTGTCAACCTATGTGCACCCCTGGGGGTACTTGAGAAAGTCCTAGGGGGGTATGCGCGGGCAGGTGGGGATGGAGCACTGTCATGCGCTATCCCATGCTGCCACCCAGGCACTGCCCACCTGGCTGGATGTGGGGGGCAGGGGAAGCTTGGATGCAGCGGCTCCACATCCTGCCATGCACGCCCCCTCCCCGCTTGGCATCTGGGGGTACACTGCTCCATGTCCAGCCGCTGGGGGGTACAATCATTCAGAAAGGTTGAAAACCCCTGATATAGAGACAGTTTCTGCTACAAAGAAGCCTTTGCTTAATTCCTTAGACAGTGCATGGAAGCAGAATCAACAGGGGCTGTGAAGAAAAGGGCTGCTAGCATGGGGAGGTGTCAAAATATCTGTCAGGATTCTTCAGAACAGATGTTTTGTTGTTTGCGATCCTGAGTCTATTTCCTCCTTCTCTGCAGTTGTGCAGAGCTGGCGGTTAGAGCTGCAGGGGGCAATCCAGCCATTACATCTATGCAGGGTTTGTCTAATTTTCTGTTGTCTTTGTTGCTCATTGTGCAGAATTATCGTGGCTCAGAGGGGCCACACATGCGTGAGCTGGAAAGTGAAGGAAAGATAAATCACAAAAACAACCCACAAACAAAGGCAAGCGTTGAAAGAGATGCGAAGCACAGTATACGTTCCAACACCTCCCCAAAATGCCATTATGTCTACAAAACACATTTTCAGGATTCATGAATGCACTCAAGAAGTACTGTGAAAGTATTTCAGACTGAGGTCAAAGTGGGAAACAGCAGTTGCCTTGGAAACAAGATGCTGTACATTGAAACAGAAGCAAAGAATTACATTGTTAGATCAATTTTAATTACAACAGAATAATTAATGCAAAGAGCCAATTTTTGGTGCTGGATATTTGTGGAAAAAGTACATTAAATCTCTAGTTTCCATGGGAACCCACAAAGGGAAACAGGAATAGGAAAAATGAACTGGAAAGAGATTTTTACCTTTCAAAAAATATTAAAAAGGTAAAAGCCACTTCACTAATAAAGCACAGCCTTGACTCTAGGGAAAAAATCATATTAAAACAAAAGTCGCAAACTTTTCATTAAAGCAGTTTATATATTTCAATAGAGCTCCATGTCCCACTGAAACCATCTCACTTAGTGATGTGATGCATGTTTTCTTACTGAAAGGCCTTAAGACAAAAAATTGTCTTAAAAGATGTGCAACAACTAAAGCAGAAGTTGGGCTTGGTGCCAGGGGTCACTAGATTAGGTCCTGTGCCTGGGTTACATGGGTGCTCAGACTAGGTGGCCACAACTATCCCTTCCAGTCTTAACATATATAAAGTCCCCCTGATGAGCATATGGTTTAACTTCCTGGCGCCCAGTCCTGAAAGGTGAGGGCCGTCAACATGAGTTGAGGGCAAACAACAACTTCAGGAGATGTTCATCACCTGGGAGAATCTGGCCCTTACAAGGCTGTTGTGTAAAACAATGTAAAGGAAGCATTTTGTGGTGTGTTGAGAAATGCAACATCACTGTGTCCAGTACTACTGAATAGCCTAATTCTGCTTGGGATATGTACTCAACCCTTGCAATAAATTGAGCCTGCCAAGGCTAAGAATACCCATTTAGTGCTACCTACTTCTTGGCACAAACCTAAAATAACCTATTTGCTCACCATACACTAGGTCAGCTTTTAATTTCCATCTCTAATACAAAGAGGACAAAAGTTGCAAAGCTTGAAGTGTAGCCTTTACCATCCAGATGTACCATTTTCACTGTGGGACTGGTGTAACCTACCCAGTCTGGGTTCTCTCTCTCTCTAGTGGTGGCTGAACAACATACAGAGCTTGAGTCCAGCACATCCTGGGTAGTGGGGTTTCCATCCATGTGTGTAGGGTGACATGTAGGTGTCGGGGCCGAGGGGCTGTGGCCAGCAGCCCGGGCACGTGGGCCGGGGAAGTCAGCACGGCGAACTAGAATTAGGCACAGACGCATGGAGGTTGATTAAAGATTATTTTACTTACACCGTAGATGGTCGCGTTGCAGGCAGGAAAACTTGCTTGAGTTGCAGTTACAGACAAACACAAGTGGAGTTTGCTAGGCTCCACCGAAGACACACACGCACGGAGTTTGCTAGGCTCCGTAAAACGAACCGGGCAGAGCTCTGGATACCAAAATGAGAGTCCGAAAGGTGACTCTCGACAAGCGCGCAGGGCAGGGGTATGTCGAGGGATCGGTCGGCAATGGGGAGAGATTCTTGATGGCTGATCAAACCATCATTCGGTCTGAGATATACGTAGAAATCCACGAGGTAATCGTGGACTCCTTGCTGGAATTCTCTCAGATTTCTCCCGGAATTCTCGGAATCGGGGTTCTCAGGATCCTCCTGAGATTCTCGGAGATCTCCAACTTGGGCGGAAACTGCTCAAGCCTCTTATATGGCTAGCAAGCTGATTGCTAGCCGCCACGTGGGAATAATTTAGAAACAGCCAATAATGGGGAACAAATTTGCATGCGAGCGGCGGGAACTCCTTTGCACCGGGGTTTTCTCTCTGCAGCTGAGAATTGCACCGTGCAAAGAAAGCTCCATGTGGCGGGAAATAATTCTGCAGTGCCAAAGCGCACACAATCATTGGGTAATGACAGTAGGCATTCCACATGCAGGTATTGCTGCTGATGTTCCACACAGTGGTGCAGCATTTCACCATCAAAACTAGGCCTGCATGGAGGGGGGGAGGTAAACTGAGGCAGCCAATAGCATGAGTTTTTTTACTTTATCCTGGCACAAAGGGGAGCATGAACCAAGCGGTGACCATGAAAATCACATTCTTCTTCTCCAGTACACAGCTGGAGAAGAACCCAGCTGTGTACTGCCCTGTACTGAGACTGAAAAGTGAGATTACCATCTTGCACTAATGAGGTATTGTATGACATGACACCTTACTGAAAGCTAGTGTTAGAGGATGCTTATAGCAAAGAATAATGGAGCTGAATACTGGTGCATGGTTAGAGCATTGATTCAGAGACTGCTACAACTGTTTCTGAGGAAATGACTGGACTGAAATAATGTAATCCCCTCAATTTATTGTGCTTTTAATTATACTGCCTCTAATTTAGAGAACTACCATATGCTATACATTGATACCCTGGGGCTATATGGAATTAAATTGAAGCCTAGCCAAAAATTGTGCCTTTGGAAATCTATTTACAGTTATATATATACAGTTTACACACACACACACACAGTTATATTTACAGTTATATTTAGTTATGTGTATATAACTAAATGTTTAGTTATATTTAGTTATATGTATATGTACATACATATGTATCTATATATGTGTGTATGTGTATCCATACACACACATACATATGTATAATGTATGTTTTATGAAGATTTAGTGTATCTGGGATATTTGTATCATCAACATTTTTTAAAGAAGTGTGATATTTATGTGAGAAGAAAGCATAACTCTTTCTTTTTAGATTTCCCTTTTTTCTTTTTAAACCAAAAGATATTTTTACTGCTGTAAATTAATGGAGAGGTAAGAAAATGCAAAAGCAATCTCATTACTACACACATCTCAGTGGTTCTTAAAGCCAGTTCTAAATCTTAAAGTTTGGGGGGAGGGGAGGGGGCAAAATATGGCCTGCGGGCCAGATCTGGTCCATGAAGGAATTTTATTCGGCCCATTGTGGGTCCCTTGGTCCCACAGGCTGGCTGTGGTTCATGCTGCTGGTCCTGCTGCCCCTGGATATGCAGTGAGGCTGGAGCGGCACGGCAGCTGAACTCTGCTGCCTGGGAGCCCCCACAGTGGCAGTTCCTTCTGGCAGGCTGCTGCCACTGTTGAAATCAGCCCACTGCCCAGGCATCTGGGACCCTCTGCCCCACACCCACCACTGGGGACATGACCTGTGCAGCCAGAGCATGCAGCCAGGCAGATGAGATGGGGCCATGGGAGGGTGGGCAGCAGTGCGTGGGTGTGGGATGGGCAGTAGGGGCCAGGTTCATGGGGTGAGATCATGAGGCAGTAACAGCACGGGGCTGGGCTCTGATGCAGAGCTGTGATTTTCTGCTTGCATGCCTTTGTGATGGGCACTGGTACCATGGACAGAGGCATGTAGGAAGTGGATCTCAGCTTTGCCCCAGTCCCTGGCTCTATGCTGTCACCGCCCCAATATCCTGGCCCTGGCCCTGCCTACCCATCCTGCTCCCAGATACAGCTCCCAGCCTGCCCAGGGGCCCATCCCCTTTGCCCAGCCATGCACCCTGCCTGTGCAGGTCCTGGCTGGTCTCTGTGGAGACCCCAGGATCACTGAGCAGTGACAGGGTGAGGCTGGGGCCCAGGGCGAATCTGTAACCCACTTCCCACATGCCCCTGCCTGCAGAACCGGTGCCTATCACAGGGGTGTGAGGTTGAGGGGGGAGGTGCTGGCCTGGGGAGGTGTGGGGTGCTGACTCAGCCTGTGACAACTCACGAAAACTCCCTAAGTGGCCCTCTGGCCCAAATAATTGCCCACCCCTGTACTTGATCATAATGTTCCTCAGTCTGACTTAGTTTAGCTTTCTCAGTTGAAGCAAGGTTTGAGGGGTGCTCTCTGCCTTGCATAATAATGCAGAAGGGAGGCATGTGTGGGCTTTAAGGAGTTAGGCTGGCAGCTGGACAGAGGGAAGGGAGGGGAGATGATCTGGTTATATCAGTGGAAAGTGGGTACAGGCTGTACCTTATGGCTTGTTTTTTTGACTGTAGGATTTTAGGCAAGGAGCTGCTTCTGGTTTGTGTTTATATAGTGCCTGACAAATGCAGCTCCTGGGCTACCTTCAGATAGATCCCTAATAAACTTCAGGGCCAAGTACAGACAGTTAAAAAGCCCAAGGCTGAATCTATCCAATCTTTGCAGGTTAGTTGAAGCTGCACTGTTTGAACCAAAAAGCAAGTGAACAGACATTCACTTTTGATTGGAAGTGAAGCCACATGCCTGCAGTGGCTCAGGCCAGATGCCGGGGGTGCTAGAGCATGCCTCCCTGTTCAGCTGGAGCAGACAGCTTGGGCCAAGGCTAGTCTGCCCATCCTGAGGGGGTGTTTATGAGGGAGGTGCAAAGCATCCTGGGATGCTAGGGGACTGTGAGTAAACTTGAATCTGGAGGGGATCTGGAACAGAAGTTCAATAAACCACTTTAACTTAAATCAGTTAAGGCTGATACTATATCCATCCAGGTTTATCAGTTACCAGTTTTGGCCATTTTGAAAGTGACTTATGTGCACTGAACTTCTGGGCTTGATACAGACAGTCAAAAAGCCTGAGGCTAAATCGATTCAGTCTTTGCTGGTAAGTCTAAAATGCAGAGATTAAACTGAGAAACAACTGGACACACATTTACTTTTGATTCAGGGAATGCAGCCTCATGCCTGTAGTGGCTTAAGCCAGAAGCCAGGGGGTGCTAGAGCATGTCTTTCTGGCATATAGCCAGCATGGTCTGTGTATTTGCTTCCTCTTCCTGCTGCCCCTGAGGTCTCTGGGATTTGCAGTCCAGAATTGCACAAGCAGGACTTTGCTGGGTTGCTTATCAATTCCGCTTCCTGCTTTCAGGTGCCTCTGGGATTTGTAGTCTACAGCTGCAGTCAGCAGTAACTTTCAGGAAATGTAGCAGGGCAGGGCAGCTCTGTACTCTGGGGAAGCGGGGTTTAACCAGGGGAAGAGGGGTTTAACCCCCTCCTCCGGCCCCAAACCCCAGCTGGGGTTTGCCTGGGGGGGGCAATCCCTTCCTCTTCCCCCTCAACCATCTCTGTTGGAGCAGGCAGAAAAGCCTAGCCCAGGACTGGAAAGCATGGATGCTGGGGGACCCTGATTTAACTTAAACCAGGAAGGGGTCTGGAACAGAAATTTCATAAACTGGTTTGACCCAAAACAGTTACATCTGATACTAAATTCAACCAGGTTTATATTAAACCAGTTTCAGCCATTTTGAAACCAGTTGATATGCAAGGCTGCTCCAATGCATACTAATTAGCATATGTTGGAGCACACATCCAGTACATGTATAAGTGCCCAAATAGCTTGATTGCATGTTTCTTCAGCAATCCTGCAAACTCACAGATGTGAATAGTCCCTGGTATAGTTAGTAGATTACTGAGATACTGTATTTGCACCTCACGGCTAGTGCTGTGATGTGGGTTTTTTTCTAAAATGGATCTAGTGATAGTAATAGTAAGTGACACACAGTATAGGGCATGCATTCTATTAAGATGTGTGCTACAAGGAAAACTTACAAAATGAGTGGGGGGTTTTATACTTCCATTACAGTGGCAATGTTAACAAGGTTATGTTGACAACATGAATAAGATTATAAAGACAGTGCTAATAAGGTTATGAAAATGATGTGTCTATCTAAGGTTGCAGTCAAAATGTGTCTAGCTTATTTTTTGAAGCTGTGATTTTCTGACTTTTTTAAAGCAAGCAACAAAGATAACAAGCAGAGGCGAGGTAGGTAGGAGGTGGTAGCATTATTATATCAGCTTAAAATGGTCATTCAGCCTCCAGC
>NW_005842266.1:911507-922728 GCF_000455745.1 Alligator sinensis | reverse complement strand
AGGAATGCCTTCATCCATAGGTCTTTTGCTCAAGCTGAAGGCTGGGGACTTGTAGGTGAAATTAGTTGGACAGGAGGCATTCCACCTCTGTCAGAGCTAAGAGAGGAAGGATGGCTCTATAGTTAAGGCTGTCACCTCATCCTGAAGATTGTGGTTTAATTCCTGTTCTTCTGGGGGTGCATCTACACATGATGCTCTAATGCACATTAGCTTAAGCTAATGCACATTAAGGGCATGTGTCTACATATGCGCACCCTTCATTCGCATTAGAAATGGTGAATTTAAGCTATTTGTGCCTAAATTTGATGCCTGCAAATGCAAGCATCAAATTTAGGCATGAATAGTTAAAATGCATTAATGAACATGTAGACATATTAAAGCGCATTAATTCTGTGTATGTGGACTGACTTGGGACTACCTTTAGTTCCAAGTTAGTTCACACACAGTGTTATTGTGCTTTAATGCCTGCACGTGTAGATGCCTGCCTAAACCAACTTAATGCACATTAAGCTAATGCGCATTAAGTTTAAGAAAGCTTAAATGCACGTGTCGACACGCCCTGGATGTCCCAAGCCTATAGTCCCAGACCCTCTCTGTGCCTCACTTTCCCACCTATGCAATGCAGAAAGTAACATGTCCTTGCCTCACAAGGAAGTACTGCACTAAAAGTGATGAGGTACATTCATGCATAGTGTTATGCTTGTCTTCAGATGACTGTGTCAAGTGAGCAGAATGAACCTGTAGCCAAGATGGCAAGTGCCGTTTCCAGAACCTTGAGAGGATCTGAACCTCATGCTCTCTAGACCTGTAATTTAGGGATGAAATGAAGTACTCTGACAAGAGCCTCTTCTCCTCAGGTGCAGTGCCTTGGGTTTCAGAGCTCTTTTAGTACATGGCTGTCATAGTAACCATGGAAGACCTTTCAGGGTTCTATTAAACAAAAAAATTGAGACCTTGACTTGTCTGGGAAAGGGTTAAATTTGTACTGCCCTTTTTGTGTGAACTGTTTCTTCCTACAAGCCCCAGACATGGCTTCCAGCTGCATTAAGTTTTCTTAGCATCATCTAGCCAAAAGAACAAGCACTTCTATCATCACAAGGAAATTGTTCGTAAATCACAGGTCTTCGACCATCACTGCCGCTCTCCTGGAGGCAGGTGGTGTCAACAGGTGGCATCTACTGTCATGGCAGTGCTTTGAAATCAATAGGATCACTCCTGCACATCAGGGGGTAATCACAGGAGTAAGGAGTTGCAGGCATGACCTTTGGGGAAGCAGGCACTGATGGGTGAACCGGTGGGTGTTTGCCTGTAGGTTTTTTCTAAAGCCATGGTGAATAGTCCTTTGTAAATTCTTGGTTGTGTGAAATATTTTTCTTATAAAAAAGGCTGAAATAAGAAAACAGAGAAAGTCAGGAACCATTTGTGGTGAGCCAGGACCCCTTTACTGGAAATGAGCCCTCCCTCACACTGCTTCCCCCCCTACCTTTGCGGTTTATAGACTGCGTGCTTCCCAGTTAGTTATGATTATTTACCACTTACATTCTGCTGTCATCCCAGAGCCCTGGTCATAAACTAGGAACTCGCATACTGTACACCAGCAGAATAAAAACATAGTATCCATCTCAAATGCCCTTTGATTGAATACTGGATCCCTCTGCCTGGTAGTCAGTATGGTGGAAGAAATGTAGGACCAGACACTCAGGTGATGCAAACTCCTCAGTCTTCAACAGAACCATGCCAAGTCACCCTGACATATTCTGATGGATGAGGAGAGTAGGAACTTCAGTATTCTGCTTGGGATAGATCCCGAGGGGTCTGGGGGGAGGGGGGCGTGGTAGTGCAGTTGCACCCCTGTTTGATTCTTGCTCCATGCAAACTTTAAAACCAACTGCCTTGGAAAAGCAATGACCTTTCTATTCCGACAGCACTGAAGGAGTCAATTGACTTGATGGCTCATTGTAACTGATTCGATTCCTGCTAATCTGTCTTCACTTCACAGATGTTGATAATCCTCTCTCCTTTTTTAATGGTCTTGATGTTCCACTATTCAAACTATCCTTTCTTTTGCAATTTTGCTGTCTATTAACCATTCCCGGAAATGCCTTTCTTCTCTTTCACAACCCTGCTGACTGTTTTTAGCTCCAGCTAAAACACCTCAAGTCAGGTGTGGCAATATTAACTGAGGTGTAGTATTGGAGGCACTTTTAAGACACTCAAGAAGACTGGATTTTGTTTTATGAATTTGAATAAAAGATGTACATTTAACTTTAATGACTAATGAGAGCACATCTTTTGACTATTTTTTGCCTAGTTTGTGTTTCTAAACTTAATATATAATCTAAGAAATTAGTGCACATTTCAGGAAAGTGATACTTGTTTTTGCTTTGATCTTAAACTGACTAATGTAGTGCTGGGCTCCTAGCATATTAGTAAAGCTTTTATTGTAACCGGAGAAAAATATTTGTTGTGTTATACATGATGATGTCCCACGCTATCTGCACTCTCCTTTTCAAAATCCTAGATCTGTCCGTGATTGCTTCTAGCTCTGTCAGGGGCTTGCTCATTCTGTGTGTCTGCCTTATTCCTCCTGTGGTGGTGAAATGGAGCTGATTCTACCTACAGTCCGTTCGTTACCAGGGACCTCCTAAGATCAGTCCCCGCAACTGGCAATATAACGTCTTGCTGCCCCTTGTTCCAATCCATGTTCTCTTCTTGCAGAAAAGTTCTGGTTCGGACAAACTTCTTGCACAGTTCTCACGGCACATTTCACAGAGGTGTAATATTGTTTGCATTTATTGGCGGCAATGGTGCGATTGGGAGGAGCACTGATGCTTAGCACAGAATTGCTCCAGGGAAGGCAGGCATTTGGAAGATCTCCTTGAGACAGAGGTTTTATATTTCTGTGAACCTCGTCTCCACAGAGTTAACAACCTAGGAAAAAAATCTCGAAATTTTGACCATTGCATCTCCTGTTCAGTGTTCAGTGCAGTGTGCTGAGTAGATTGTTTTATAGGAAGCAAAAGCCTTTAAATTCAGAGATGTAATCAAAAGTCAACATGGAACTCTCCAAAGGGATAAACATTTGAAGGCCAAATTAATGTTCCAACCTCAAAACAAAATAATACATGAAAATGGATGTGATTTAAGGGTTAAGTTTTGGAGACAGACAGCACTAGCCCACTCATTCAATCAGTGAATGGTAAGTGGTTCAGAGAGTTAGTTAGAAAGCCCTGCCCTGCCTGTTGCCTGACTTCAGACTAACAGGGATAACAACTGTACCTCTGTTCAAAACAGATATGTACCACTGTATCAAACTGCCCAGTACAGAAGATCCAGTTATTCGGCCATTTCTTGAGTATAGGCTTTTAGGTCCCATCTGTTCCCTGAGGTCTGTTGATTCTGACTTATTTTTAGGCCCACATACTAGCTGCACCTTTACAAATGCCCAGATCTATGAAAGCAGGCACACTGATTCATGATTAAATAGAGTAAAAGTGAACTTTCGTTACAAGCCTCTGCCAGCGTTTCTTACCACATTTGCCCCATATTAACAGAGCACAAACAATGATGGTGTTTCCTGTCACAGCAGTCCCACAGCACAACTCAGGACTCGCCCAATGTTTTGGGTTTGATACATCAAGTTTTTGCACTGGGTTATGCAGGAGGTCAGAGTGAATGGTCAGGTTGCTCACTTCTGGTTTTTAAGTCTGAAAATTTGTAAAAGGTTCTCTGAGAGATTCACAGAAGTTTAGGGCTGGAAGGGACCTCATGAGATCATCGGGTCCAGCCCCCTGCTGTGGGCAGAAAAGACTGCTGGGGTTAAAGAGGAGGATTTCAGTAGAGGCTGCAGTGCTCTGAGGTTCTGAACATTGGGCTTTTATGAAGCAGCCCAGATTTGGATCTAAAAGTACAAATTTAGGTGCCAAGTTTGAAAAAATCGGGTCTCTTTATTAAAAATATAATTATCGTGACTTTCCCAAGTAACAGAATGAGACAATGTCAGACCCACGAACAAAAGGGTAGAGTCCTGAATTCTGACAATCACATACTTCTCTGGAGCTTTACTTAGCAGCCCTGACATATTGGTATTGCTTCAGAAAGTATTCACATTAAATCTAACTAAAATAGAATTGCTGGAGATGCTCTACTATTGCTGTAAAATATGGCAAAAGTTCCCACTCATCACACTACATATTGCTTGGGAATTAAAATGAAATCTCATTTCTGTTGAAAATGAATATAGTTGTTGTGAAGGACCATGTATTTCATTATGAATTTTAAAACAAATGTTCCTTGAAATTCTGAGATAATTACTTTTACTATTCTCATAATTCTTTTGAAAAAATTAATTAGACATTGCAGGCCAAACATTTAAAAATATTTATCTAATTAATGGTGAGTGGCATTTTTTATGTAAAAATTAAATAAGAGCCTTTAGAGTTTTCTTAATTTAAATTGAAAGCCAATAAGCAAAATAATTTTCAGTTAAGAAGAAATTAAAATTGTTATTTAAATGTATGTCAGAACTAAAGGACAAGCATTATTCTGACTGAATGTTAAAGGACAAAGATTAATGGTGAAAAATCTTTAATTAGTGGGATGGAATTAAGTGGAAAATTATTAATGTGTCCCTTCATAAATCTGTAATGCTTAATTGATTATTGCTTTATATATAAAGATATAATCAACAGCCTGTAAATAAGCAGGGTTCTGTAACCTTTGGAATTAAAGTGAAATATGTACACACACTGCGCAATTTGCTCTGCTGCAAATCAGGCCTGAGATGCTCAGCAGACTGCTATGTAAAAGTAGCAGAGCAATCTTTGCCCCTTGCTACATAAGCAATGCAAGTTTTACCCAATTGTTGCTGTTAGCAAAGATGAGTCTCACCTTCATTGCGCTGAGACTTGGAATCTTTTGCTAAAATTGTGACTTCTTGCTGTGGGTTAGGTGATGGCAAACATTTGTATGAGATGTCACTGGGGGTACCTAAGTTTTCTTGGAAATCCCATCCTCACCCAAGGCACAGCCCTGCATAATGGGGCCTGCATTGCCCTGCATCTACCTTGCTTCTGGGAGAGAATTATAACAGACCCAGGGCAATTGCAAACTACCCTCTCCACCACTGGGCTGGCTCACCTTTGTTTCTGACCTGTTGGGAGTACGGTGCAAGTCTGGGCTACAAACTAAACAGATTAGGACTACTGGTGTAGGACACAAAATTGGCTATTATAGGGATAGCAGAATCATGGCAGATTGGCAGTGATGACTGGGCCACAAGCACTGAAGGGTACATGCTGTTAGGGAAAGGTAGAAATGAAGTAAAATTGATTGGGCAGCACATTGCCAGTGCATTAGACTGTAAAGATATAGGAAGGGATGGTGAAAATGGAATCTGTCTGCATCAAAGTCACCTTGGGGCAGGATCCTTCTTCTGGGGTCTGCAAGAGGTCCTCTGTAGTCCCCAGGGTCAGATTGGATACAGATAGAGATTTCTCTAATGTTATTGGAGATGAAACCAATTAGAAATTGTCATTTCAGGATTTTTTAACTTCCTAGTATAGGATGGAGAGAAAATGGTAGTAGTAATGCTAGGACTGAGACATTCTTGGATGACAGATTTCTTCACCAGAGTCGTGGAATCAACAAGAGATGAAGTTCTTTTCAGCCTTGTTTAATAAGTAGCAAGGGCATGATAGAACAGCTGGTGATAGGAAATAATCTTGGACTGAGTGAGTTGCTGCTGAGGCAGGAGTTCTGGGACTCCTGGGGTTCCTTGCTTTGGCTTCGTGCAGGGATCCTGGAAGCCCTGAGAATCCTGGCTTATGCTAAGACTCACAAGTTCTCCCAGTTCGCTGTGGCAGAGCTGGGGCTTTCAGGCAGCCAGGTTCATGGCTGGCAGCCTAAAAGATTTGTCCTTGTCAACCGTGGGGGAGTTTGTGTCATAGGCATTCCCCAGAACCGTGGAGTTCAGAAGCCTGAGTTCTCCAATGGAATCCTGCATCTGCTCTGTCGAAAGTTTCTTTAAACATATACCTTTCCATGAAACATATTTCACTTTGAAATACTCTAATTCTCCAATGAAAATCTGTTTAGTTGCAAAATCCCTGACTGCCTCTGGGAAAACAGTTCTCCCTTCAGAACAACCATAGAATAGAGTTTAAGCATAGAATGACTCTGCTGAGTCATCGGCAGGAACAGGTCCCAGAGCTAAAAACGTGAGTCTCTGCTAGGTAAGCTAAATAGCTATCCATAAGTTAAAAAAGAGGTGCAGGGTTATAGGACTCTGTTATCCAGCCATCAGGAACAACCAGCACAGATTCATCAAGAGTGAGTCATGCTTGACCAGCCTGATTTTCCTTTTACAACAAGATGACAGGCTCTGTGGTTGGAGGGAGAGTACTGGATGCAGTATACCTTGATTTTAGCAAGGCTTTTGACATTGTTTCCCAGGACAACTAAGGAAATAGAGACTATGGGTACATAAGTGGTTAACCACTGTGTTTTTTGTCAATGGCTCAATACCTAATTAGGAGTGATTGAGTGGGGTTCACAAGGGGTTTGTCCTAGGTCTCATACTGTTTAATATCTTTATTAAAGATGTGAAGGATGGGATGGAGTGCACAATTAATACATTTGCAGATGATAACAAGCTGGGTGGAATTAGAGACACATTGGAAAATAGGACTAGGATTCAGAATAATCTTGGTAAAATAGAGACCGGGTCCAAAATTAAGAAAACAAAATTCGACAAGGAGATGTGCAAAATCCTGTGCGTAGAACGAAATGATCATATGCACAAACGAAGTTTGGACAATCACTAATTAGGCTGCAGAAAAGGACCTGGGGCTGAATAGTGGACTGTAAATTGAACAAAAGTCGACAGTGTTCTTGTTTCAATAGCATACTGGGTTGTATTAACAGGACTATTTGAAAGTTAAAGGAAATTATTCTTCTGCTCTTTTCAACACTGATGAGGCCTCACTTGAAGTATTTGATCCAGTTTTGGTCCACACACTTCAAGAAAGATATGGCCAAATTAGAGTGCAGTGGAGAGCATATGACTAGAGGTCTGGGAAACATGAGTTACAAGAAAGTTTAGAAGAACTGGGGATTATTTAGCCTAGAGAAGACTCAGTAAGAAGAGGGGATTTGATAATAGTTTTTGATTGCCTGAAGGGTGGTTATGCAGAGGATGGTGATGGAGGAATAGTTAGGCAGTCGCTGAGTGCTTCTCACACTGCATTTTCAAAGGTGCTTAGAAATCGGAGAAAAGAACTGATGTCAACTGTAGCACTGCAAGAACATTTTACACAGCAGTTTCCATCTTGACGAAGCCAACATTTATGAGCAGTGGCACTAGAGGTACCACTGTTCTTTCCTGAGCTAATGTTAGGAAATAATATTGTACCTGAGTAGCAGTACCATGCTGCGGGGTAACTGGTAACTGTAGAAACGGAGACTTTTTAACAGTGAGGCTGCTGTAGCTCAAACAAAAGTGATCACCTGTTAGATCCTTGCAGAACAGAGTCAGGTATTTCTTGGAAAACAGAAGTGATGGCTTGGGCTGGTATCAGAACATTTGGGAAATAATGGAACAGTTTGCTTTGAGTGTTGGAAAGACCCTGAATCCTGGTTCCTGTTCTCCCTGTTCATATTTCTTCATCTACCTTCTGTTGTCTTCTCATTACCAATATCCCTTCCCTACAAGTTCATTCTTTTTCATCTGTAACTAGCTAATATACTCCTGTCTAATTTGTTCATTCCTGTATATTTTCTTCTTTCCTTTTCTGTTGAGGTCCCCTCTAACCACCAAAGTTTTACTTTTCTCTTTGCTCTTCAGCTGTAATGTCTGTGTTTTAGTGAGTTGGGTCATATTTCTCTGGTTGCTAAGAGAGAACAACAGTTTCTTAGGTACCACATCACCTCTGTGGAAACTGCCTGGTCCACCCTCAGATGCTCTGAGATGCTGCTGATGTCTGAGCATGAACTCGCCCATCTTCACTGACCCTGCAGCCTCCTGTCATTTTTGAAATTCATTAATATGATTCAAGATTGTGTGCTCTTTTGGGTCATTTGTACACATGATGAGGGTTTAGTCTCCTAGACCGAAGTGGTAGTTTTTTAACTGCAATGATTAAAAGCCCACTGTTTCAATTTAGGGGTTTCTAACATGGTTATGGTGAGGGGCCTGATTCCTTTTCTTTTTTTCTGCAGAGCCTCCCCGCCTCTCCCACAGGTGCGAGGCGAGCTATTGGCAGGCTGAGCAGCCCCTGAGCCGCGGGGTGCCCCGGCCCTTTCACTCTGTAGCAGCAGCACCCCCTGGGGCCACCCGGGGGGGCTGTTAGTGGATGGGTGTCACCTAGGGGTGCCACCGCCATGGAGGGAAGGTCCAGGGCCCCCTGCAGCTCTGGGCCTGCCAGCAGTTTGTCCCCCAGCCACAGGAGAGGCAGGCAGGCTCTGCAGAAAAGGAAAAAAGGATCAGACCCTCCACTGCTGTTTTTTTCTGTCAGTGGAGCCTGCCTGTGTGACCTGCTGCTGGGCCGTGCAGCCCCTGAGCTGCAGGGGGGCCTCGTTCTTCTCTCTGCGGCAGCGGTGCCCCCCGGGACTACCTAGGTGGGGTGCTAGTTGTGTGGGTGCTGCCCCAGCTTGCAGGCAGCACCCACTAGATCCAATTCTTTCCCAAGCCCACATGGGGAGCGGTGCCCAGCGCGCTTCCAGTGCGTGGGCTTGGGGAAGAGTTCAATGTGGTGGGTGCTGCCTGCAAGCTGGGGCAGCACCCACGCAGCTTGCACCTCACCCAGAGAGAAGGACCAGAGCCCCCCACACCTCAGGGGCTGCATGGTCCAGCTGGAGCTCATGCAGGCAGGCTCCACTGAGGGAAAAAAAAAAAGTGGTGAGGGACTTGATCCTTTTTTTTCCTTTTCTTGCAGAGCCTGCCTGCCTCTCCTGCAGCCGTAGGGTGAGGGTAGGGGGTGAGCTGCTGGCAGGCCCTGAGCTGCGGGGACCCCCAGACCTTCTCTCTACAGCGGCAGTGCCCCCTGGGGCCACCCAGGTGGGTCGCTAGTGGGCAGGTGCTGCCCCAGCCCACAGGCAGCACCCAGCCTGATCTAACAGTTCCCTGAGCCTGAGCTGGGGCCGCTCCCACCCACTAGCAGCCCACCTGGGCAGTCCCAGGGGGTGCTGCCTCCCTGGAAGGAAGGACCATGGCCCTCTCTAGCTCAGGGGCCACTTGGCCGATTGCCAGCTCACCCCCGGGCTGTAGGAGATGTGGGCAGCCTCCGCAGAAAAAAAAAAAGAAAGCATCGGGCCCCTCGCTGCTTCTGCCTTCAGCCTGCCTCTCCTGTGGCAGGGGCGCAAGCTATCAAAGACTGCAATGTTTCAAATAGCTACGCTGCAAACTAAACTGCATGCGGATGTGGTTTAGTTTGCAACATAACAAACTCATTTAAATCGTAACCCCCCCCCCGTGTGTGTACAGCGTGACACAATTAAACCATAAAAATGGCCATTTTTGTCACATGTACAAGTGCCCTTGGAGGCTAATTAAAATATATATTTGTGCTCCTTTTTAAAACTGATGAAGTGACAGACCTATCCAGGACTGCTTCTGCCCTGCTCTGTCCCCCTGCAGCGGCCAGGGGGAGCTCCAGACTCCCCCATGCCAGGCTTGCAGAGGGCACAGGGGCTTAGCCCCGAGTACAAATCTTGACTAGTGCATATGATATGCCATCATTTCCAGTTAGGTGGCAATTGTCAGTTAATGAATCCTTCGAATGATGCTGTGCCTATAGTAATTTCATAAGCACACATTCTCCTGCCTAATGGAAAAAGGTTTTTCCTCTCCTCATCCTTGGCTACATTTGAGATGATTGAAAGCAGTACTTAGCAAACTGTCCTAATAGGTTTGTTTGTGCTCTTTAGTACTTTTGAGATAAGACGGTGTTTTTAAGTTCCAGGCCTTTACAGTACCTTTTTACTCTGTGAGGTTATTCTTACTTTTCTAAACACTTGTCAGAGTTCATAGAACATGGCTTTTGCTGTCCGTATACCATATTTTCTCATATACAATCTGTACCTCTCCCCCAAAATTAGGGTGCATGTATTAAGTAGGGAAGCTTTATTCTTCACTGGAAAGGAAGTGACTCTGTAGACACTGCATGCCATGCAGATGCCAAGATGGCTGTCACTTGCATCTGGTTTAGAAAGCTGAAGGAGCAGAGTCCGGTGTTAACCTGCTCACACCTGTAGCAATTGACTGAGGACTGTAGGTTGTACCTGAAGCAGCAAGTGAGCTGCTGGTAGTATCTTGATAAGACAGATACAGACACTAGAAAAATGGTGCATTAACGCCACACATGTAGATGCTGACCAGGAACAATTTTGCTCCCAGTCAATGTAGGCAACAGGGGGCCATAGAGGGTGGGGAGAGCCGTCCTGTCTCTGTGGTACACTGTCTCCCAGCCACATGGAGCTCCTGTCCTGATCTCTGCATGGCTAGGAGGCAGCTGTCCTCCCTAGGCTTAGGGCCAGCCTGATCTCCCCCTGCCTGGGACTGGGACTGGAACTGCCCACGAAGCCAGGACAACTTCCCCCTGTCCTGGGGGCAAACATGTAGATGTGTAACTGCATGTGTAGACATGCCCACAAAGTATGTTCTCCTGGGAATTGAGAGCATCCAGGAAGTGTGGCATTGCAGGAGACAGTCAGGGTGAGGGGGCAGACAAAAGGAACTTCCTGCTCCACCTGACATCTTAATACCCCAACTTATTTCCTTTCAACAGTGAGATCCCACCTTTTCCTTTTTATCAGCTCTTGTGTTCCCATGTTGCTCATTTAGAAAGCCTCATTACAAAGATTTATAGTCAGCACACTTGCTTATGCATAATTCTGTTTCTCAAGCACTACCAACAAATTAGGATCTCTTTTGAGAGCATGTCTGACAATAGATGTGGTTTTGTGTGGCCTTATTAACTGTCCCCCATATTCTTCTATCCATTCTGTTTGGATTGTTATAGAAACAATTGCATTATAGCTCTGGCAGGTTCTTTCCTCCCTCTTCTGGAGGATCACCAGTCTGCAGGATCTGCCCACAGGGACAGGGCCGAAGCCAATGGTCAGCCCCATTTCATTAGGTAATACATATGTGCTTATTGGAAAGACAATCTCTGCCCACAAAATAAAGAAGACAAAGACACATCAGGAGTATGTGGCATCATTC
>NW_005842266.1:881004-911476 GCF_000455745.1 Alligator sinensis | reverse complement strand
CAGGAATATTTGCTGGATTTACTTGGATGGGTTTTAGTCTGTAGGGGCAATGAACTAAGGATCAGGTTCAGCTCCTTTAAAAGTCAATGGAAAGGATCATACTGAATTCAGTGGAGAGACAATTGAGCCTTTCCCCTCTTTGAAAACAGTCTCTTCTGTGTTTCCAGGAAGGCTGTGGAGACTGGTTCTTGTGAAGAATATTTGTTAC
The DNA here is from genome assembly GCF_000455745.1 of Alligator sinensis. NCBI lineage: Eukaryota > Metazoa > Chordata > Crocodylia > Alligatoridae > Alligator > Alligator sinensis. The sequence continues at coordinate 911,268 of NW_005842266.1, read as the reverse complement.
AGCAGCTTCCATTTAAAAACAAAAGAAATTACTCACACTAGCATGGAATTACAGCATCACTTTTATCACTGGGTAAACTGAAGCACAAAGAGGCCAAGCGCCAAAAAATCCATTTGAGGATTTGGGCCTAAAGTGACTTGCCCATAATTACACAGTGAATCAATGACAAAGCTAGGAGTCAAGTCCAAGTGTCCTGACTACCTGTCCAGTGATAAGCACTGGTCCTCATAAGTAAGCCCTCACCCTTGCTGCTCACACCAAGCCTGAAATGAAACTTTGGAGATGTGAAAAAGTTAAATTTCCTTCTGTTTTCTCTTTCCTCCAACTCTCCATCTTTGCTGGATATCAGCTGCCCCTAAAGAGACCTAGTTAAAACTAGGCAGTGTTATAAGAAAGTCTTTCCTTCAGAGGGTGTTGTGTCTAGCCCCAGCATGCTGGAGTTTGTCACTCTTTGCTAAAAGAACACCCTTTAATTCTTTATTCCATATTGTAATCGGGTTGATGTTGCCAATTTAGTGTTCAGCACTTCCAACAGAAGCTCTACTTCTCTTTTTACAGGGCAAAGGCTGCTCTTAGTTATGAGAAATGTGACCATCCTGCTGCCCTGTGAACTGTTTCATTTGCACATTTTTATTTCTCATTCTGGCAGAACAAAGTGTACAGGCTGTTCTGTGTCCTCACCTGTCCAAGCCATCCAAAAATCATTATGGAAATGTACCAGATTGGAAACAGAGAGCCAGAACTTCAGCTGTGCCAGACCTCTGCTTAGCACACAGATGAAGGGGGGGACATGGATGCCTCCAGCAACTTTTGGTGTAGTATAATATTTTTGGGCTAAATGGAAGCTGATTTGGGTCACATTGGGTGCATCTACACGAGACACTAATGTCACAGTAGAGTAATTCTATTCCACATTAGCATGGCTGGCAAAAACCATGCTAATACGCAGTAGAATTAGTCTACTGTGCCTTAGTGTCGCATAAAAACTGTTCATCTGCACTAATGTGCAGTAGTGCCAATTACAGTGCATTAAGTTAGTATCTGTAATTATAGGGCACATCTACATGGTGCTTTAATGTGCAGTAGACTATTTTACTGCGCATTAAAGTGTCATGTAAAAAAACTGTGACATTACGCTAATACAGAGTAAAAAAGTCTACTGCTCATTAAGCATCACTAAAAAAGCATGCAAATGCACTACTGTGCACTAGCATAGCCTAATGCACATTTAGTTCCTCACATTGGAGGTACTAAATTTAATGCGCATTAGAAAAGGCTCATTAATGCATATGTAGACTCGCCCACAGGTACTAAACTTAATATGCTGTGTAACAAGTGGGTGTTTCAGGGCCAGTCAAATTGTTGGCCTGCCCACTTGTCTCTGGGCAAACCACCTGCCTACTTTTTATGCCATACCTTAGTTGGTATCAATTAGATGTCAATAAGGCAGGAGACTACCCATTTACTTGCCCTGATGCCAAGGGCTTGTATACACGGCTCTGACCATCCCTGTACCATGTCCCATGCCTCACAGATGGCATCCATATTACTCCAGTGCCTCACACTGAGACCTGTGCTCCAGAGTCTCACATGGGACTCTCACTCCTCACTGGAGCTCACAGTCACTATGGCCTCACACTGGGCTCTCCTTCAGTCCACCGGGGCTTCCAACCCCATTGCAACTCAGGGCTCCAAGACCGGCTCGGTTCCATCCTGGTCCCCTTGCACCCCGACACTGGGGCCTCATCCCCTGCCCCACGCTGGACTGCAATCCCCTTATCCCCTCATCCCAGGAGCTTCACGCATAGCTCCCCATAGGCTCAGGGCTCACCCCCCTGGAGCCTCACTCCCAGCTCCCTTAGTGTGCCTCAGTTCCTGCTGTGAGCCTGGGCTGTCTCTGGCTCCTTCACCTGGACAGGACCATGCCTCAGGGCTCACAGTGAGCCTGGGCCCTTGCTTAGTTCTTTGGGGTGTGCTCCCCTAGACTTTCCCTTCAATGTGTGTACCTGCAAGGCAGCAGGGGCTGAGGCTTTCTGGTGCCCCATACTCGCCCTTCACTGGGGAGGCCCCAGGTGTGGCATTTCTTGGAGGCTGCCCTGCCACTAGCAGTCCCACTACACCAACCAGCCCCAGCAGGGTATAGTTTTAGGTCATGCCCCAGGATCAGGAGCCTCCAGCCACCCCCATAGCTCCTGCCCTTACTTCCAGTGTGTCAGGAGCAGCAGCTCCAGCTGGGTGGTGTTCTCCCAGCTGCTAGCAGCAGACTGCTGGCCTTGCTGCTCCAGGTCCTGTTCTTATAGGGAACAGCTGGGCCCTGTTTATAATCAGACAGTTGTGTCTAACTGGGATTACAACCAGCTGCAGGCTGCCTTATTGCTGCTCATGCCCCTGTGAGTAACAGTACATCCTGTGCTCTGTTACAGCCATTATGGCAGTGCATTAATAGACATATAGATGTGCCCAGTGTAATTTGGAGCAGCCTAGCAGTTCTTTTAAACTGCGCTCAGCTGCAAAGGGGCCACAAGATGCCATTTCACTGGCTGTGTACCTTCAGTGGAGAGCAGGGTCCTGACCACACCCTGTGCCAATTCCCATTGGCACAAAGTTACTACAGAAGTAAACAGCCAATAGGGCACTCAAGATAACATTTTGCTTGTAACTTTAGAACCCTTCATAAATAACAATATTCCTTTTTTCCAGCCCTTTGCCTTCCTTCTTTATTCAGATGGTAATTCCATGGGGCCAGGGCTGTTTCTTGCTATGTATTTGTGTGGGACCTGGCACAATGAGCCCCTCATCTGGATTGGGCCTGTATGCCAGGCTGTAATCAAAATACACAGTTGATGGCAAACAAAGCTTTAGAGTAAGGATTGTCAACCAGTGGCCCACAGTTGTGAATGACCCAGGCTGAGAAGGGACTGGATCCAGCCAATGGCAGTTCAGGAAATTGATGTCATACTGTAGCCAGGGCAGTGGAAGAAGCATTCCCAGAGTCCACCTGTCTCATTCCATCCTCTTTACACAGCATCTGCTGACTCCCAAAAGGTGTGGAGATCTGCAACCTGGAGCAGAAGCTAGGTTGAAAGCAGTGGACTGTGGCAGCAAATGATTGTCAAGCCCTGCTCTGGACTAAATGTCATCATTTTTATTGGAGTGCAAACATGCCATAGCTCCTTGCTATTTCTGGTCCACTTTGCAAACAGGGGTTGATTGTGTCACATCCACTCCATCCCTGCCTGCCACCCACATCTCCACATATTGGAGAGGCAGCCGCGCTAAAGCTAATCAATGGCACGTGCACAGGGAGTGCAGCGGCAGTGGGAACAGCAGCCTCCGGTAACGCTTTCATATCACGTCACCGACTCATCACCAGACTCTCATTAGACCACTTCTGAGAGAAATTACCACCAAGGCTTCTGGAGGCACAATAGCATTAATGAAGTTAGGGAATTACTCCTGCAGATGTCTGACACTCAATCAATCCTACTTAATTTAATTACACTTCTGAATGAAAGACAAAAGTGATGCTCTTGTAGTCCACTCCTTGCTTTTTATTTTTCTGCATGCTTTTCTCCTCCAACTTATTTAATGCTCAGTGAAAAATGTCAATATAATTAAGGCAAGTTGTAATTATTTTAAAGCCGACTTTATTATAATGCTCTGCATCATTATCATTTTCCCACCTAGCTGCTGTTTGACAGATACAGTTAAATTGGCAGTATTGGGGAAAGGTTGGAATTTAATGACCTTGATTGTTCAACAGCAAGTTTCAAAGCTCTGAGGGTTTGACTGTGGAACATATGCGGCAATACTCTTTGGTCCTCTAGAGCAGGCTCCACTGAAAGGGGAGATTGGCAGATGCTGGAATCCTGTGTGTGCTGGGATATACCCCAGAATGCACCCAGGTGAATGAGAAACCGAGTTAGAGGCTGTGAGAAGTTGGCTGAGACTGGAGCTGACTGAAGCAAAGAGAAAATGCATTTCTGATCTTCTTTTTCATTCTGGCATTGTTGTTTGCATTGCACTTAACACTTGGAGCAGGCATGTCAGACTTTATTTGGCCCCTCAGGCTGGACCACAGGGTTTCTCACAGACTTAATCTGGACCCACCTCCAATGCCAGAGTGAGTGTTGGTGGCATAGGCGCTGACTTTTTTTTGCCGGGGGGGGGCGCTAAGATGATGCACGTGTGGAAGGTTTTATGTATTTTAGTTGATAGCCTTCTTCCTGAGGGGGGCCAGGGCCCTCGGGCCCCCACATACTGCTCGACTCTGGGTGGTGGTGTTAATCTCTGTGTTCGCTAGAGCTCCTGTGTTGACTCAGGGAGTTGTGGAGGGTGAAGGCCATTGGTGATCACCCCACCACCACTGAAATGAGTTCCCAGCAGGACTCCAAATTCAAGTATTCTTAGCCCCTCCAGAAGCCCCACAGTCTGGATGACATGGCAGGCAGGGGAGACAAAAGAGACTTGCTATGGGAAGGAGAATCTCCTCTGGGAACACCTTTGAAGACTTTCTTTACACGATGGGAGCCATCAGGGTTCCACGTTTCATGTTGCTGAAGCAGGACAAGGCAGCCAGAGTGCAGGGAAGGGTTGAGGGCAGTGTCCTGTAAGGCCCTGCAAGAGTTAACTGAAGGTTTCGCTACAGAGTGGCTGGTGAGTGTCTTTCTTGCATGCAGGGATCAGCCATGATGCACCAACCCTGTGCTATAACTGCATTTGTCTCAGTTTTCCATATGGGCTAGTGGCCTTGCTGTGGGTTGTAAATTGAGTGTGTGTTACTCTGTTCCAGTTCTCAAGTTTCACTTGCAGCCTGGTATCTAAGGCACAGATTCTCTAAGGTATTAAGGCACCTACATTTTTTGAAGCTGGTGGGAGTTAAGCCCCTCTGAGAATGTTGATCCTAGTGCTTTCCTTTGGTGATTAGCATCTGTGCTGAGCAGCATTTGCTGTGTTAGAAAGTCTAACAGTGATAGCTTTGCACCAATCACATGACTAAGCACCAGCATTTTCTGTCTTTCACACTATCTCACCATCCCAAGAACTTAAAAAACCCCCCACAGTCCCCGAAACATCATGAGAAGAGTGGATTTAAAAGTCATGAGCCCTTTACTTTTTTTAATAATGCTACTTTTTATTTGCCTTCTGAGCCTCTAGGGCATACTTGTCTCATGGTTTTAAACTGAGATGCTCACTTTATCACACTATTCCAGGAGCTGGGACTGTAAAGGCAATACCAAGAATCACAAGAGTTGGCAGTATGGATTACATGGGATGAAGGCCTTGATGCTTCAGACCTCACTTGTGGAATCGGCTCTCTTCCCAGGATTGGGCCTGAGGACTGCAGTGTGCAAACAAGATGAGCTGCCCTAGTGGAATGCAGTTTTCATGGAGCAATTCTAATTGGAATCTAGAATTGTGTGAGTCCAGATTGTGCGTTCTGATTAGAATCAGTATCACAGAGATGGGAAATAATGCTTACAGATGCCAGGTAGCATGACTGTAATCTTGATGCTCCTTCTGCTCTCCTGTGTATCTGTGCCACACTTGGGGTAGGGAAGATTATACTGTAACCATGCAAAAAAGCACAAGTGAGAGAGCAGGTATCAGGTGGTGCAGGAGAGTGTATTTGCAACATATGGTTGGCTCTGGCAACAACACCTTTAGACATGCACAGCAGTCCCAAATGGCAGAACCAGCAAGTCACACTGAGCTCACAGCCTGGGTCTGTAACATATAAGGTCACTGTGTAGCCTTTACAGTGCACATGAGCTCATCTGCCATGAAGGCAAGTCAGAGCAGAGATTTTTCTGCTCCGAGAGCTGATGGCATCACTCTCTCTCAGAGGAGAGCAGGGTGTTGCACCCTTTATATGGTGTTGCTGAGGTCACCAGCTCTCGTTTGAGAATTGTGAACTTGGGTCTTGGCAGCTAAGTAAAATATTTCAAATTTAGTTAAAAAAAACACATGTATTGCAAACATTTGGGAGCGGTGCTCAGCCATTGAGCCTCAGCCCATCCGGACAGGCCCAGTCTCTGACAAAGGTATGAGCTGGGCAAAGGCAGATGCAGTCAGCACCAGTCGGTGGCAGTAATCCCTTGTTTTGAGGAGGATCTCTAACATGGCTCGTTGATGGGTCTTGAGTTGATTTGGAGGAGGATCTCTAACATGGCTCGTTGATGGGGCTTGAGGTGATTTAAGTCCAGTGCTTGAGCCACAGATTCATCTGCAGAAGTTGCAGTTGACACCAGTGCCAGTGATCCAAAGTGAGTCAGTCATTCCTGGTCCATGGTGTGTGAGCAAAGAAACCAACCATGTGCTCTGCCCCTAGGCATGGAGCTACCTGTGGCTTTGCGTAGACTAGGCTGCCATGGAAATTTTACCTGAGGACAGGCAACAGCATCTGGTCCTGTCTGTGTGCTTGAAGGCCATTTCCCTCAAGGCATCACTTGTCTAGTGAGTGGATCTTATTGTATGACAGTCTGAAGGATGCACCCTTAGTCCATGGTTATGGATGTGATCTCATAAACAGGCTTTGATGACATGGCCAACTTACAGAAGCTACAGGCTGCCAGACTGCTGTGTGTGTCCTTCTGCTGACTTTGGGCTGCTCATTACAGAACTTCTCATAGGGTTGTCTACTGCTCTAGGCAGAGAAGAGCTTGGGGCTGTGCCATCTTCCTAGGAGATCTTCATGGGGCTGTGAGAGCAGACCGACTCTGCTGGTTTTACTGCTGGCTGTTCCAGCTTTCTCCCCTGAGTCATCCAATCTGCATTCCCTGTCCTTGTGAGGGTGGGGTCTTGAGGAAGAAGATGCAGGGGGATGATGTAGACCATCCCATGGGCTGGATCAACACAGTGAGACTCAACGCAAACAGATGCCTTTGCAGCATCCAGCTTGCTGTAATTACTTTCAAATTACAATTAATTCTTCAGTACCAGTGACCGAATTCCTTGGATTATTTTTTGACAGAAAGGCACTTCACATCTTTTAGGCTGCAGTAATTCTTCCATCTCTACCTGTTTCTCTCTTGATTGCTAAAATTCAAATGTGCATAAATAACAAAAGAGAATGTCATACGTTTGTTGACATTTAAAATCCAAATATAGCATTCTTGTAACAAACACAGTTCATAATCTCTGGGTAATAAAAGCCCAATGCAAACCACTGCAGATGAATTAATATCTCTCAGAAAAAGAGAAACCAGGCAGCCAGAACATTTTAACTGTTGTTATTTGTATGGTCCTTTCTTAATTTAGAAGGACAGTGTTGGGGTGATATTCAGAACAACTTTCTCCTGGTTTATAATCCTTTGGGACTTTGCCATGGAAATCTGCATCCCAACTCAGTTTTTATCTCCTTCAGTTGTTTGTTGTTGCTGTGGGAAACTCCCTAGTTGGGCTGCTGAATGCAAGATATACATGGGTAATGTTGCATAGAGTTAACATTTCTGTTCAGGAAAGGAATATCTCACAAAATCGTGTACTGGTTAGGTATGTAGAGGGCTCTGATCACAGGAATGTGCTGTATGCAAAGCTCTGCTGCTCTTTAGTGAATGTTACATGAGAATAGTTCATTCAAGATCCAGGCCAATTATTTGTGGAAAGGAAGAAAAAAAAAGCAGGGAGATTGTGGGGCTGCTTATTGTGACAGTTCACTCTTAGAGGCACAGGAGTGTCTGTGTGTATGTTGATGGGAGAAGACAGTGAGAAACTGATTCTGTCATACAAATGTCCTGTTCATTGGCTGCGGGGAACTTCTGGCTTCAGGTGAGTTGGTGGGAGGGGTTGACTTTGGGACTCTTTCAAGAAGCAGCATTAAACTGACATGTTTCAGAAGTGGCAGTGGGAAACTTGCCTGCTTCACAACTCTCAGGCCAGCATCAAATATAAACACAGATTCTTTCTCTCCTGTTCCTGGGCAAAACCATCTGGTCCAGCAGCTACCAGCCAAAGGATGACAGCCACTGGAGCTCTCAGGATTGGCAACGGCAGTAACTCTGTTGTGTTAACTGCATTTTTAATCTGCTGCTGGCTAGCTGGCTGGTCCCTGGACCTCATGGGCTGCACTCATGCTAGCTCGGCCTGAGTTGCAAAGGGATCCCTTATCCCTGGGGCCAAAACCATCAGAATCCAAGGCTCAGTAGTGAATACTTTGGTTTCCTTCACAGGTGCCAGTTAACACGTGAGACTGGCAGTCGGCATCATGAGCTGCCGTTGGCTTGTCCGCTTGGATACTTGTGTCACTCAGTACGGCAACTAGCCATGTTCTAATGTGCCTTTCAGAAACTTGGTACCTAGACAGTGCAGCAAATAATAATTAGCTGATTAAGACGACTGTATGTCAGTAGCCTATGACAGCCCTGGGCTGGAAGTGGTCTTTGTGATTTCCAGAGTGACTCAGCTTTCTAGCAGACATGAGCAGTGAGCAGATGGCTCTAGTCAAAGAGGCTTTTCAGCTGAAGCTCTGGCCCCTCATGGTTTTAGCTTTGGAGGTCTCATGTTCAACCTGCCTGCTGTCACATCTGCAGTCTGTCTGACAAGCCAAACATGCCCTCACCAGCAGTTCTGGAGGGTGGTTCTCCAGGCAAGTGTCTACTGATTTCCACCAGTATTCCTGCAACAACCCAGTGCAGTGTTGTTTGCTATGTAAGCACTGTACTTTTGGTCCATTTAGAGAGTAGAGTACAGGGGTAGCTTTAGCATTTTACTGGCTAGCAGAAAAGGTCCATGGTTTCCTTCACCTTCAAAAAAGAGAGAAAGAAAAGAAAAGTAAAATTACCTGGAGCTCTTCCCTTCTTCTCTGCTTGCACAAAAAGAGCCACACTAATGCCTTGTCCCAGCCCTATCAACAATGCGTGTTCATGGCTGATGAGATAGGCCCCCTAAATCATGAGATTTCTTTAAAAAAATATTTAGCTGTCAGTTCTATTTGCTTAGCTTGTGGGGTCATGGCCTTTGGGGGGCATTTTTAAATGAAGTTGCTGCACCTGCCAGAGCCAAAAACTTACTTTGCTCAATAAGTGGAAGCCATGATTCTTACCTAAGTGAGAATCACCTAACCTTAGATGCTGGGGCTGTCAGAAGAGCACCAGATGTGGGAAGAGTGGACAATTCTACCTGACTTCTAGGGTTTAGCTGAAGCTCTCTGTGTAGTTTCTACTCTCTAATTTGCTCACAGTCTCCCCTCCCTCCTCTTCTGTCCCATCTCTCTCATTTTCTTGCTTGTCCCCACTCCTCTTTATTTACTCTTCACCCCTTCCCCTCCTAGGATCAGATTCTCTGCAGCCATCACTCCCCTGTCTACCCTTTGCATGGACTAGAGCAGTGGTTTTCAAACTGGGTTCTGTGGAATAGAATCATAGAGAATGAGGGTTGGAAGGGACCTCAGGAGGTTATCTAGTCCAACCCCCTGCTCAAAGCAGGACCATCCCCAAACAGATCACCCCAGCCAGGGCTTTGTTTAGCTGAGTCTTAAAAACCTCCAAGGCTGAAGATTCCACAACCTCTCTGGGTAACTTGTTCCAGTGCTTTACTACCTTCCTAGTAGGAAAGTGTTTTTCCTAATATGTAACCCAAACTTCCCTTGCTTCAACCTGAGACCATTACTCCTTGTTTTGTCATCTGCTGCCACTGAGAAGAGTCTAGTTCCTCTTCTTTTGAACCACACTTCAGGTAGTTGAAGGCTATCATTAAACCCCCACTCAGTCTTCTCTTCTGGAGACTAAATAAGCCCAGTTCCCTCATTCTCTCCTCAGAAGTCATGTGCCCCAGCCCTGTACCCATTTTTTTTTCTCTCTGTGGGATTCTCTCCAGTTTTTCCACATTCTTTTTGTATTGTGGGGCCCAAAACTGGACACAGTACTCCAGATGTAGCCTCACCAGTACCAAATAGAGGGGAAGAATCACATCCCTTTTTCTGCTGGCAACACTTCTACTAATGCAGCCCAGTATGCCATTAGCTTTCTTTGCAACAAGGGCACGCTGTCAGCTTATATTCAGTTCACTGTCCATTGTAATTCCCAGGTCCTATCCTGCGGAGCTGCTGCTTAGCCAGCCAGTCTCCAGCCTGTACTGGTGCATAGGATTATTATGTCCTAAGTGCAGGACTTTGCACTTCTCCTTACTAAACCTCATCAGATCTCTTTTGGTCCAATCCTTCAATTTGTCTAGGTCTCCCTGAATCCTAGCCCTACCATCTACTACTCCCCCCTGCTGGGTGTCATCTGAAAACTTGCTGCGGGTTCATTCCATCCTGTTTTCCAGGTTGTTGATGAAGATACTGAACAAAACTGGTCTCAGGACTGATTCCTGGGGTACTCCACTTGATACCAGCTGTCAGCTAGACATCAAGCCATTGATTACTATTCATTGAGCCCGATGATTGAGCCAGTTTTCTATCCACCTTACAGTCTACTATCCAACTTGTACTTCCTTAGCTTGCTTGCAAGAATGTTGTGAGAGACTGTATCAAAAACCTTGTTAAAGTCAAGGTATATCATGTATGCTGCTCTCCCCACATCCACAGAGCCAGTCATCTCATCATAGAGTGCAGTGAGGCTGTTCAGGGATGACTTGCCCTTGGTGAATCCAGGCTGACTGGTCCTAATCACCTTCTCCTACAGGTGCTTATAAAAGCCAGGGGTTCTATGATAGGTCATCAGGGTCCTGCAAAGAGATTGGGGGTAATGGCAGAATGGGCTGGGAAGATGGTGCACTGCCACTGTGGGGCCAGATCGCCTCGTTCTGCATCAGTCTTCAGGATAGGGGTAGGGGTTCCATGACAGAAGTGATATGAAAGGGTTGTGTGACTTCAGAAAGTGTGGAAACCACTGGCTTAGAAGAGCATTAGGCAGTTTGAAAACACCCCCTGAGAAATACCTCTGGTAGAAGAGGGCTAGCTTAGTTGCAAAGACTAAGCCCTCATCCAACCACCAGTGCAAGGGGTGCATTGAAGGTGGGCCAGGAATATAGAACTGAGGTGTAGCATATGAGGATGGAAACAGACACCACCAGACATTGCATTTATGCCACCATAACATTTTTATGGTGCCACAAATGGTGAGCAAGTAGGCTTCCCTACCTCTTCTTGTGCCTTAGCAGTGGAGTGATAAAAGGTAGTGTTAAATCCACTAAACTGCTTTATAGTAGCAGATATATATTTGTTCTGTGATTTGTTCTGGGCGAGTGCAGGCAGCCCAGAGTTTCTTTCACTCCCCAACCACCCTGGGGAAGTGCTCCAGGGATCTGAGGGGGACAATCCTGCATAACTGGGGAATTCCTGGGCAGGATTGGGCCTCTCAAGCTCCCAGAGCACCCACCTGGCCTTCTTCATTTATAGAGACACACCCCAGGGAATCTCAGGGAGACTCTGTAAGTGGGAGAAGCCTGCGTGGGTCCTTGTGTGGAGGCATGGGACCCAGGGTATTCCCAGCATCTCATGCCTCCATGCTGGGACCTGCACAGGGGTCCCTAGCACCCCATTCCTCCATGCTTCATGTGGAGGCCCAGGTTGGCACAAGTCCCAGCAAGGAGGTGTGGGGCAGCATAGGACCTAGGGAGTTCCTGATGACTTATGCCTTACACTGGTAACTGCCCCCACGCCTCTGTGTTGCATGGGACCTGGGTCGCATGGGGTGGGTCACATGGGACCTGGTGTGAGTTCCAGTGGGGAGCCACAGGTGCCAGGAGTTCCTCAGGTCCCACAGTGCACTGACCTGTGCCTCCACATGAAGCATGGGTCAGTACAATTCCCAGCAAGGAGGTGCAGGGCAGTGCAGGGCACAAGGAATCCCCAGGCAAGGGGCCACCTTGCCTATTTTTTTTGCATCCAGCCCTTGCCCAGTGTGGGACAATGGGCAATGTGTATTTTGTCCATTAAGTGGATCAGCTGTGGCAGGACACACCCTGCCACAGCTTGTTCTTCTTTGTTTGGCGATGTCTGTTTTTACCCTAAGTATAGCTGAATGGAGCATAGCATCTGTTGGTGGTTGTGGTGGTTGCACTGAGAGCTAAGCTGTTGGCTCTTGATTAGCTGGCTTTCACAGAAATTATTGTCTTGCTGCCTTTCCAACTTGGAGAACATTTTGTGCTGTGATTTTATGGACTGCAGGACCTGGTAGGGAAGAATGTGAAAAGCTTCTGGCCTTTATGTCCTTGGCCTTGGGCCAATGAGATGATTGCCTCTGGCAGAATCAGGACCTGTAGTAGAATAAAATAAATCACTCAGTTACATGAAAATAAAAGACAAGGTTCTAGTTTAGCTACCCTACCCTAGAAAAAAATACAAAATAACTAGGGCTCCCATTTCTCCTTTAATCTTTCAGCCCTCATCTGCTGAAAGATACAATACACCCATTTTAACAGTGGGTTACACAGCTGTTTGCTAAATGACAGTGGCAAGTTGGGAATGGAGGAGGGTCCAGGGGTTGCGTGGTGGTATGAATGCACCCCTGCTTTAGCCCCACATGTGCAGTGAGCTCAGAGGTCACTGGCATGTCAATGTAGCTCCTGCTAGGAGCTCTGCATGTGCTAAGGAGCTCTATGAGCTCATCGCTGCTCTTTGCAAGCTCTGCCCAGGGTCTCTTCTTTCAAGCAGCTCTGGAGCCTGCTGCTCTTCACTATTCCCCTGCTACCTCATCTTTCCCTCCCCCCTTGACTTCAGCAGCAGGGAAAAGGAGGGCAGGAGACATCAGCAAAGTGCAGCCCCTGCTTTCACTGAGTACCAGAGGCTCCATGCTGTGGCTGCTCATTCCTGTCTCCTCCTTTCTGTGCAGTGGGGAAGGGGAGAAGGTAGGGGCAGAGCAAAGAGCAGTAGGCTCCAGAGCTGCTTGAGAGGTGGGACTCTGGGTAGAGGTTGCACTGGTGAGCTCAGAGCTCACAGCCCATGTGGAGCTCCAGCAGCTGCAGCTGAGAGCACAATGGCACGTAGAATTGCAATGAGAATTGCATTCCATGCAGCTGTGGCACATGTGCGGTGAACTCTCTTTACTGTGTGTGTGCCCTACCCTGGAAGGCAGTGTGGCTGCATCCTCCCCACTGCAACCCTGGACCTGCCCATTGTGGGAAGTGAAGATCCCCTAGGCCAGGGGCAGGCAATTATTTTGGGCAGAGAGCCGCTTACTGAGTTTTGGCAAGCCATTGAGGGCCGCATGACAGGCAGCCTAGGGCAGATAAATATTAATTTTCTAAATTTTTTAGGCACCCCGCGGGCCAGATAGAATGGCCTGGCTGGCCGCATCTGGCCCCTGGGCCACATTTTGCCCACCCCTGCCCTAGGTTCTATCCCTGTCCTGGAGAGGGGAATATGCTGGAGTGGTTAGAACAGTGGTTACTGAAGGGATAAACATGTACCTCTATTTTGCAGAGCCAGCTCAGAAGGCACGAGTCTACTTCGTATTCCCAGCTCTTCCCAAAATGTCCTAAGAAAGTCCCTCGGTGGTTTTGTTTTTAGAACAGGAAGAAATGACATGTGTCTGTGCTCAAGGGCACAAGGCCCAGGGCACTAGCGTTGAAGTGCATAGAAACGAAAGCAGTCAGCTGTGGGGGGAGGTACTGAGAATGCTTTGTCCCAAATCTGGTGCCCTGTAGCTTGTCGTAGTAGAAAAGGAACTGATTTGGCAGTGAGGTAGAACAACTCTCCATGGGACCTGTGGCCCTGTAGGAGTTGGTTTAGGAGAAACCTGGAAAAGAGTTTGAATAAAGTGAAGTTTCAGGCTGTCTGCCAACCAATAGGGAGAGTGTGGTAAGAGGTGTATCTGCTTTTGTCTTTGTCATCTCTAACCAACTGCCCATGCTGAGCCGTACGCATTTAAGTGGAACACATAGTGTTCTGACAAATAAATGGCAAGGTGAGAGCTAGCATGTACTGCAACTAAGTTTGTTTCATCTTTCCCTTATTCCATGTCTCTGCAGGGGACCATGAAGATAGGAATAGGAATGTTGTCAGAGGTGTAGCTTTTCTCTTGATTTATGAAATTACTTAACTACAAAAAATATTAAGGTAAAACCTGGCAGAAACTGCATTTCTGAAGCAAACCAAAAACCTGCAGAACACTGTAATGAGCCATGATGGATGTAGTGTGTCGAAGTGTGATGGATCAGACTGAAAAACTAGCAAGACATCATTCACAGAGACCTGTAGTTAAGGAAGTGATGGGCCAGGTGAATGGGGTAGAATTGCTATGAGTGGTTCAGTATGGAAAAAGTCATGTTAAAAAAATGGTTCAGACAAACATTGACTCTGGCTTTCTAATTTCATTTTCAATGTTAGATTTTGAGATTCCCAAGACAGCATGGAATTTTTAAAATTGTTTCTAATTTTTACTGCATAGATACAAAATGAGGCGCACCCCCACCCCAACAATTCACAGTCTAATGAGAGAAGACAGACAGGTAGTTAAAAAGGCAATGCCTTACCAGAAGTTGTAGAGCAGATCCATGTTAGAGGCATATGCAGTTGCATGCAAGTGCTTGTCAGGTGGACCCACTGCATTGAAACTATCCTTAAACTGACCCTGTCGGTTTCACCAGAAACAAAAGCTGAATATCCCAATCCAGCAAAGAACATGGTACATGATTAATTTCAGGTACCCAGGTCATCCATATGGAGGTCAATGTATGGACATAATTTAAGCATGTTCTTAGAATCATAGAAGAATCATAGAAAAAGAGGGTTGGAAGGGACCTAGTCCAACCCCCTGCTCAAAACAGGACGGTCCCCAACTAGATCATCCCAGCCAGGGCTTTGTCTAGCCAAGTCTTAAAAACTTGCAACAATGGAGATTCCACCACCTCTCTGGGTAACCTGATCCAGTGCTCCTAGTGAGAAAGTTCTTCCTAATATCTAACCTAAACTTCCCTTGCTGCAACTTCAGACCATTGCTCTGTTTTGTCATCTGCTATCTCTGTTATCTTGTGAATCATGGTGGCTGAGCTGTCCAAGAACCTCTCTGCACATCTGTTCAAGTTTGAGGTACCCAAGGAGGGGAGCACCCATGTATTTACAGGAGAGGTCAAAGCACTTTGCCAGATGCAGGGAAATGCCACCTTCAGTTTCTGCCCCAGGGACCCCACTGCTTGCCCAACACTTAGCTCCCTGGGCAGTCCTGAGAGGGAGGGACTCGGCAGCCCTCTCTGCCCTGCTATTCACTCTGTAGTTTGCAGGAGGAACTTTTTGGGGCTGGAGGCAAGGCATCCTTACAGCCCTCCTGGCACAGCCTGTGGTGGAACTTGCCCATTTTGGGCATGTCTGCTGTCACCCCCTCCCTGCCCATCCCTGAATCATAGCTCGGAAACAGGCCATGTTTGAAGTCTGTGCATGGTGACCCCCAGTTGCAGAGCAGAGGGTGGAGGAGGGAGGTGAAGGGGGGACACAAAAGCAAAGGAAAGATATGGGATGAGGTGCATAATTACTTGCAGTCCTGAGGGATGCACAGCTATGAGGCTGGGGGTCATCAGCATTAACTAACTGGAATGTTTGTGGGGTGGGTTATGAACTCCCTGCCCCATCAGGCAGCATGTTACACAGGCCTTAGTCATTGGATCTCAGGTCGCTCCAGTGGGAGGGTGGGCATGTACACATGCACATAAATGCACATGCACACTCACATTGGCAGCAGCAGACAAGGAGTTAAAAAATCAAAGCAAAAACTAAATGGACACTGTCATCTTTAAAAATCTCTTGTGGCAGTTGACCAGTTTTCTTGACCAGTTTCACAAATTCTCCCCAAGTTCATTTTGAACTTCCAGATGCTGCTGTTGAGGTATCATTTCTTTTGCTTGCTTTCAGTCTTGGAAGCTCCTGGTAACTGCAGCCAGAACACACTTTGCACACGGGCATATGATTCCTGAGATGACAGTGCCCTTTTGAAAGGTTAAAGTTGTGCAGAAAAAATAAAATAGCAGAAAGGGGGACGTAACGTACCACTGGCACAGTGAGTACACGTCTTATTTAAAGAAAGAGCTCAGAAGCAGAGTGTGTAAGCTATCTCACCTTCAAGAAAGGAATAAATCATATTGGGCCAAGTTTATCTCAATCAATACAGTTGCACCAGGGATCAATTTGACCTATGTTGCACTGGCTGTGTCTAGTGGTAAACTTACTGTGCATGACAGCAGCGTCCTCAAGCACTCTGTGCTGCTGCTGCAGGCAGACTGCTCTCTAAACTGGAAGCAGAATAACAATCTCCATAGGGTGCTTCAAGTCACCTAATTAGCACTGCTGCATGACAGGGCCAATTAGCCCACCACCAAGCTAATTAGCCTGCCTGTGTAGGTGCCTGGCTGCCTAGACATTACAGCAACCATTATACTTGAAGATACTGCCTTGGGGATGGTGCATTTGATGTGTAAACATAGCCTCCATACCCTAAACCAAGGGATTCATTGAAAAGCAAGGGGAGAAATACTGCTGTGTATGTAATGACTGAGTACAAGAGTGTTACAATGTTGTGAATGCCTCAAATTCTCCTACAATTTTAAAAATTGCTTTAAAAGGGCGGGGGAAGTGTGCGTTGTCACAACCCAAATTAATCAGTGCCCATGTCACTTGCAAGAGATACCATTCAGACCATCATCTGATCAACTAAGGGTTAAAACAAAATCCTGGCAGAGAGCTGTGTCATAACCCAAAGGTATGATTTTGTGTGTGCTTCGGCACCAGAATTATCCCTGCCAGGTTGCAGCTTCATTGCACAGTGGAGTTTTCTGCTGCGGAGGAAAACTCCAGTGCAGGGACGAGTTTCCCGCCTATTTGCAGCTTCTTTTGCAGGGTGCATTGCTCAAGTTGCAAGAGAAATGCACGGTGCAAAAGAGTTCCCGCCACCCACATGCAAATTTGTGTCCCGCTATTGGCTAGTTTTAAATTATTCACACGTGGCGGCTAGTGATTGGCTCTGGCAGGCAGCCCCTGCACTGAAGCACCCTTGGACCCCAGCTGGCGCCTCCAGTGTCTACATGTGTGCTGCTGTGGAGTTTTTTTACTCCACAGTGGGATTTACAAGTACTATCCTACTGTGGAGTTAACTAGTTTGCTCCAGCCTAATATATAGCTGCATGTGTAGATGTCCAACATTTACTGCAAAGATAATTAGTCTACTCCACAGTAAAAAGCTTGTGTAAACATACCTCTGTTACCTATGTCACAACCCAAATTAATCAGTGCCTATGTCACTTGCAAGAGATACCATTCAGACCATCATCTGATCAACTAAGGGTTAAAACAAAATCCTGGCGGAGAGCTGTATATAATTTATGCCCACGTCACAAACGAGAAACGAAACTTAAGGCTGGTCAGGGTGAAAGGGGATAGCCCTGCCATAAATCCCTGCAATTGGTCAAGGAACAAGCGTAGGTACCTCACACATAACATACTAGAAACCTAACCCGCTACCTTGTAACCTGATAGCAACCTGAGAGCACAAAGAACTGCTGCTTGCCAGATAATTAAAGATTCCATTTAGCAGTTCATCATTGGGTATCACTGAGAAACACCTCTGTCTATAAATAGTTTAGCAACTTCCGCCCAAGTCGAAGAAACTCTGGGAGACCTCTGCGGAAATCTCTAAGGAGAAACCTAAGATCATCATCAGAGTAAATCGACAGTCTGATCAGCTGTCAATAGCTTCCCGTCAGCGTAATATTGACGTATCAAAGCCCTGCAGGCATGATAGCTCGTTCCCGGCGCCACGTCCGTCATCGTTAGCTATAACCCGAAACTGTACACTTGATCGTAATCGTTGTATCGTTAACTGTAACCTGAGACCATACGCTTGATTATAATCGCTATAACTGGAAAACAGCAACGGAACAAAGGCTCAGCCTGCGTCGCACGTCACTATCTGAGCGACGTAAGTAAACACATTTCTGTAACCAACACGCGTCTGTGCCTGGTTAATTTCACCTCATCCATCACTACCCGCCTGTTGAGGCGACAGTTTTACGACTCCGGGTGGGAGTCAGTAAGCAGCTGACCGGCCGCTGCGCTGATCTCCGACATGCGTGTGCAAGAGAGAGAAAGAGAAAGAGCGAGAGAGAGCAAGTGAATGAGCGAGCAGATCTCTGCCTTCTAGCATATACTTGCTTCATGTTTTCAAGCTTCTATCAGCAACTCTTTTCAGCGAAATACGAGATTCCCATATAATTGCTTGTGATGGGAACTGGGGTTCTATGAAAAGCAAAAAAGATTGCAAGACTAACCATGAAATCATAGGACTGAGGATGGATATTTCAAGATTGCCTTAATTTGAATCCCATTTTTTTTTTTTATTTTCA
Organism: Alligator sinensis; assembly: GCF_000455745.1. Classification (NCBI taxonomy): domain Eukaryota; kingdom Metazoa; phylum Chordata; order Crocodylia; family Alligatoridae; genus Alligator; species Alligator sinensis. The sequence goes on along the minus strand of NW_005842266.1, from coordinate 892,995 downwards.
CAGTAAAATATAGCAGACTTTAGGAGCAGTGAGTTATAAAGCATTATATAGACACTCGGGTTTTCTTTTTAAATAAGTAAAAGAATCTCCCTAGGGTTTTGCTTAGTAAATTGTTACTTCTTCCTAAATAATCTGGTTGTTGACAGAAAGCAAGTACTGCATTTGCAAAATGATGGCCTGGTCCTGGAAATGTTTAGCCACATCAGTAATTTTATTCATGTGCGTTGTCCCATTAAAACAGTTACTCCTGGATCTAAGCATTTGCAGAACTGGACCATTAAAATGTGGCTGCATGCTGCTAATTAGCCATAGCATCCAATAAAGGTTTTGTATTTTAATCTAAAACCCTGTTAAGGGCTTACAACAAAATGAAACATCAATTAAATGAAGCCTTTGTATAACTAATGAAGGAACCCTTGTTCTTTTTTTATGTAAATATCACTCAGTCTGGGGGGACTGCTAACAATACTGTCTGTTGCTTAATTCACCAGCATTAGAACTAATAAGAGACTTTTGTTATAAATTGCATGATAATCCATCCAGATGCATTTTAGAAGAGCAAGTCACACATGTAATGGGCACTTGACTATTTAATAAGTTCTGAAAGAAGCAGAATTCCCCTCCATGCTTTTTCCCTGGTCTCTGTAGCTCACGGAAGTACAGTTTGTGATCAAGAGCCATTGATTTCTGGAAAACTGAGCCTTTGGGTTTCATTTAGTCACACTTCAGGTACCCCAAGGAAAACGACTATCATAAAACTACTGTCCCTTTAAAATGTGTTGTTGGCAAATCTGTTTCAGCTAAAGCAGCCACCTTTCATTACAACTGGAACAGGCGACAATCAGCAACAGGCATGTCCCTTCTGGTCACTTTCTTTGCATGTGTTTGCCAGGTTTTCACTGACACTTATTTACTGCTTCCCTCCTGGACCACAGGGAATAGGATGCATGGTCTCTTCTAGCAGAGTCATCTGCATTACCGTCTATGGAGACTGACTGTGGAGCTGTCACTGTGATTAGGCCACTAGTCAGTCCCCTGGAGCACCACTGGAGCAATTCACTGGATTATATTCACACTCTCTGGAGACCATTTTCTGTGTTTTCCAGGCAAGACCCAGTGTCCCAGGGTGAGGGGCTTCCTCTTTCTCCTTCCAGAATTCATTACGTGATATAATTGTTTCACAATCGGGAGGGTTTTCCTTTGCCACTGGAGGGTGGGAGTTCCAAAAGCACTGAAGAGCCTTCAAGGCACAGGCCCCAGAGAGAGTCAATGGGCAGGTCTACACACCACTGGATCATGCTAGGGGGTGCTGTCATGAAAACACACCCCAAAAACATGCAGTTTGCACATGTACCTGCCAAGCACAGCCCTCAGGCTTGGGCATGCTGGTGAGAGGAGCCACATGCCATATTTTTAGTGCACAGCTTGAGTAGGATGGTAATGAGTAGCTATGGGGTATTTCTGCAGTAGATGCTTGCCATAAGTCTCACATGCCTGTGTTATTCTGCTGTATCTGAACATCTCACCTTGAAATACTCCCTCTCTCTCCTGAGGGTTTCAGATACATATTGCCAGTCACCCTGTTCTCTGCACCCCTCCATGATCACAGAATGCCTGCCCCAAAGCTCACTGATTTTGGTGGCAGTCTCTTTTTTGACTTCAACAAGCTTTGCATTGGACCCTTGCAAAGAAAGGTCAGAGGTGGCTTTGTGTCCTCCCACACTAGAAAGGTACAGGTGGAACAGAGCTTGTAGAAGTGTGGAGAGACAGGGATGCTGGAACAAGTAGGAGTTAATGTTGGGGAATGCACTGCTTGTCCTGCAGACTTGCCAGGGAATAGTGCCATACAAAGGAGCTAAAGCAGCCGTTCCCCAGCTAACTCTACCCCCCCCCCCCCCCCCCCCCGCTGCTGAACTGTCACAACCATGTTGGCCTGTCAAAAGAGATCTGTGTCGCCATCTGGTACTGTAGCTTGTAAGAAGAAGTTCTGTACAGGAGGTCTAAAATAGGAAAAATAAGTGGTAGCTGGAAAGCTAAGAACAACACAGAATGGCAGTGGGCTCAACAGAGAGTGTTTGAGGAAATAAACCAAAAGCAATTAAGAAAAGCAAATATACACAGTGGACTAGATTCACAGGAAGGAAGAGGGAAGTTTTCTTTGTGTTTTGAGAGCTTTAACAGCAGTTTATCTAGTTCCCCTCTTGTAAATGTAAGAGTGCAGTAGTGTCAGCTGGCAGGCACTATATGGGGGAGATATTGATGCACAAGAGCTTACACCTAAATATGGAATGAGTGTGGTGTTGTTTCCTCCTTCACCTGTGGACTTGGGGGTCTTGGACAGCAATGAAGAGGACATTAGATTCTTTAAGGAAGGGCTGACTTATTGAAGAGAACCTGGCCAAGAAAAGACCATATGTGATCTTTGTTCTTCAAGAATAGCAAGTGACATAGGGAGTCACTGTTGAGAAGTAGTGTCCTGAGTAGCTGCAGAGGCTGAGCCTGTAAACAGGGCCTGAATAGTATAGAATATTTAGTATTTATTTATAGTATTTATACTATATTTAGTATAATATATTTAGAGCCTGAGAATGTCCAGGGTAGGAAGGACAGTTCTGGAAAGCTTGAAGAAGTGACCAAGAAATGTTTCCAGAACAAGTCTGAAGAAAGGAGAGCAGTTCACTGGGAAGGCACCTGGGAGACTAGCTGGTATGTCTGGGAATGCACAGGAATGAGGAGGATAAGCAGATTTCTTAGAAGAAAGCAAATATACACATACAAAATGCATCCAAGTCAATGTGGGAACCATTGTTGCTTTGAAGGAGAACACAATGGGCCTTTAACAACCAGATATGGTCAGGACTTCTGCTTTATGCTACTCTTCAAAGGACCGAATGTTTTGTGGAGCACACTTATATATGGCGTTCAAGGATTTCATTATGGATCAAGCCAAGTATCTGAACTTTATCTGTGCATTCAAACAGACTTCGAACCCCAAATCTTTTGAAGTTTGCTTGTCACTACTTGAGGTACTGTGGAAACCAAACAGATCAGGACAACCAGTTCCTTGTATTAAACACAGGAAGATAAAGATGATCCAGAAAATATCCAGTATGTCATTGCCATCTGAAACTCAATAAGCCATTACTGCTTTGTCGGATACAGTCTCAAGAGTTGACTGAAAATATATATCTCCAGTAACCTAACCTCCCTACCTCCTACACCACATCTCAGTTGTACATCAGAGTTTCCATGGTATCCTGAGGAAAGAGTCATTTTTTCCCCCTGACTTTTCAGAGCGTCTTAAACTCACTTATAAAGGTCACTCACTTTTTCACCTCTGAATATTAGAGATTATATTAAGTGTAATGTGAGGAGAGACTGAGATGTCACCCCACAGCTGCTGTCAAATAGCTTAATCCTCATTAAATAGCACAGCTAATTCAGCAATTCAGAGGAATGGGGATGCAATGAGAAGTGTCGTCTTATGTCATTAAAGGACTTAAATGACATTTACTTCTCGACAGTTAAGGTTGCAAGTGAGTTTCTGTGATAAGCTCAGGATTGTCTCCTGCCTGCAGCAGAGTCCTATTTTTTTTAGCTGAATTGATGTTTCCTTGATCTCTTGGGGGTGTGTCATTCACAGGGTGTGGTCTACATGACTACATGCTACCTTTCAGAAGGACAGAAAGGTTGCCAAGTTAGCTGACCAGATGAAAGCTAAGGCAATTTTTTGGAAGATAATTGTGAAATACACTCTCCTGTTATTATGTTAGGAGGAGGTGATACTTTTTTCTGCAACATAAGATTTTAGAAAGAAACCATCAAGTTTACAAGGTGACCTGCACAAACTCCTCCGGAAGTAATCCAGTTTTCCAAAATAGTTCTAATTAAAGTTGGACCATGAATAGATAGTTATTTTCAGATTGGGTTTACCAATTTATCAGTTCACAGGAATGTAAAGTCCAAGGCACCTTTATGGACGCCAGAATGCTTGAACATAGACATTAGGTACAGAGCAGGTATGTACAGAGTTCTCTGTAATGGAGCTCCACTAATGATAATGGCAGTGGCAACACTAGGTCCATGGATGCTGGCATTTTAAACCCTGTGTCATCTAACCTTGCTTAGAAACAGGCCTATATGACCTTGTGCAGCGTCTTAGATTTTTTTCTAGGAAGTTTTTATCTGAGACCTGACCTGAACTACCCTTCATTTCCTTCCAAGGCTGGCCTAGGGTACGGAGACACAGCTCTCTGCTCCCCCCCACAACGTGTGCACGCACGCACGCATGCACGCACACTCTCTTACTTTTTTTTTACTAATTAGGTTTCATGAACAAATTAAATTAACTGGCTGTGTAAAAGCACTGGGAATCACAGAATCCCACAACCCACTGGGAAGAGGAGACACAGTCTCAAAAAGACTCCTCTACCATGGCAAGGTTTTCAAGAAGGAAAGGAAATTAGATATAGATAGAAAGAGAAACAGGGAAAATCAGAAATAAATATTTGAAATCCAAATTTCACCAGAACAGTTCTGGGCACTGACTTACATTTGTCCTAGATAAGAATGATTTTTTTTATTTCTAAAATGTTCTCCTGTATCTCCACAAAGTAATGTAATATTTATTCTGTGACTGGAACCAGTCTTCTGTATGGGTGAAGGTGGATTTCATCATCTGTGTATTTCTTAGTCCTTGGTATGACCACCCCTTCCCTCTTTCCATGCAAACTGTCTGCAGACAAGACCTCAAGGTCACATTCTAGAGTAAGGCAGTACAGTGGGGAGCATTTAGAAGTCAGGCCCCTGCACCTCATTCCAGGTACTTCCTATTCCAAATAACGGACATACTAGGTGCATCTGCATGTTCATTAATGTACCATAATTATGGCACATTAAGTTTAGTACCTGTAATGACAGGTACTAACTTAATGTGTTATAATCAGTACTACTGTGTATTAGCACAGTTGAACAGGCTTTTGGTGACGTTAATGCGCATTGGGCTAAATCTACTGTGCATTAGCTATTAACACAGGTTTTGCCCACTGCACTAATGCACAGTAGAATTAGTCTTCTGTGCATCAAGTGTCTTGTGTAGACATGCCCACTGAAAGCAATACCCAGATATAATTAACCCAATAACCTGATGAAGAGGATGGCAATATGCCAGTTAGTATAGGAAGATTAAAGAAGCAAAGCATCTCTATGCCCTTTGCAGCTCATCCATGTGGTATTTTGCTGCCAATGGTTCTATTTCTCTAAAGGAATGGACTGCCTTGGGAGACTTTGCCATTGCAGATGCAGATCAGACCATAGCCAGCAGTAGGGGAAAAGGAAATACGATCATTCAGAAGGTAGGAGACTCAGTTCTGCCAAAGAAAGCAATGCCACAGTCGCAGGGGAGAGCTCTTAACTACATGATTTTTTTTTCTCTTCTCACTTCTGGGTGGCTCCCCTTATGCCTCTAAAAGACGCAGCCTGCCCTTCAGATGTAATCACTGCATAACAGCTGGGGCTTGAGGAAAGATAGGAGGAAGGAGACAGAGAAGTCTGCTGAAAGAGATCAAAGTCAAGTCAACTGGCTCTAGGTAAAGCCCTGTGGTCACCAGTCTCCTCCACCGTCTTTGTTGCACAGAGACGGCTCCTTCAGCTGCATTGTGTTCTTCCAGGCTTTCTCTCTAGGCATATGACGCCAGCTAAACCAAGTGAAAAGGGTTTTTTTCAGAGATTTCACAATTAATTTAATGTTTCCTATGAGATTGATTGACCAGGATGTACTGCAGCCACCTCCCTTGGGGATGTGTGTGGACTGCATTGAGGTTACTGCCTCTGAGCATATTCTTTTGGTAGAGATGTTGCCATAGCAATTCTGTTCATCAGCAGGAGCCCTCTGCTTTCTGTCCATCATGCAGCCTTGGTCATAATTTCTCAGCTAGACACTCACCTGGCTTCTGTGACCAGGTCTTGCCACTTCAGGCCTAAGCTCCCCTGGGTCTCAGTAGGCTACAACACCATCTTTTTCCTTGGCCTCTCTGGCAGACTTCTGGGCTCTGATATGAATATGGGACCTTGCAGCCCAACTGCCCGTGGCTCCCAGGACCAGGGTTGCTGCACCGTAAGTAGCCCAGTACCTTTGAGTGGCCTTTAAAAACCAGTCACCAAGCACCCAGCACTAGAAATATTCAGATTTAGACAACTTAGTAACAAGAAATGTTGTATTATGTATTTCCAGGCCTTAGTTTTGCTTCCACTTTTGAGTATAATTTGGCCTTAGGACAGAGCCCCCCAAGGAATGAAAGAGGCTCTCACATGTGGCTTCTCCTCTGACACAGAGTCTTTTTGCTTCCTGTACAGTCTGGTTCCTTTTTCCTCAGATGTCCCCTCAGCTAAACAAGACCCTTTTGCTGTGAAAACATATCCTGCTGCTCCTCTCTTCAGCCCAGGCGCCTGAGCTTCTGAGAGTCTCTCTGTGCTACTCAGGAGTCCCTCAGCCTTGTTGATGTTTGAGACTCACAGTTAACACCTGAAATCTTTGAATACATCTACACTATACACCCTTAGTATTCCCAGGAAGCACTGCTCACAAGCATGCCCTATCCAGCAATTCCTGCTCTCTGGGCACATCTACACAAAATGCTATATTGCTGTAGTGATGCACTATCGTGACGTAGCTCATTGCTATGACGATGTAGCATCAGTGGGCACAAACCGTGATGCTGATGCTATGTTGCTGTAGTGACGAGCTACCTTGTTATAGCGCATTGCTACAGTGATGTAGCTGCTAAAATAACTGCACTGCCAGGACGGTGCAGTAACAGCTGTTACTGTGCCATCATTTAGTATTTCCTAAAGTGGGTACTAAATGACAGCACAGTAACAACTTGGCTGTGGGGGGCATGTGTAGCTGCACCCTGTGTGCCAAACCCAGAAATGAAGCAGCAAACATCCCTGAGGATATTCCCTCCTTGTCATTGTTGAGCTCCCTATCTCCAGTGGTAGTGCAGTAGCCTTGGGATGTCTTCACTACCTTATTTCTGGGATTTGGCATGTGTGGTGTGGGACTGGGTGGCAGACTGGTGCTCTGAGGAGTGCTGTGGACCCAGTATGGACACCTTTTGTTCTGTTTCTGAGGACATTTCAGAGCCTCTCTCTGCTGACAAGTGGCTGGACCACTTCCCCTAGGTGGCCCTCATCAATCACACTGACCTCACATGCTTTTACTTACATGAAGGTTGAAGATTTCTCCATTATCACTGCACTGGGAGAAACATGATGTACTCCTAATAGCGTATGGCTGACTTGACATGCACTGAGGCATTCAATGATATGCTGCTTTCAGAACCTGAATTTATAAATGGAATGTGGATAATTTCCCCAAGCAGTCTCACTCTTCTTCAATTCATGATACAGTAGCTTGTCCAGCACTCAAGCCCTAACAATTGAACTGGCAGCATTATGTGATTATTGGAGCAGTCTTGCGTATCCCAGCTTCTTGAAAGTGCATTGCTATTGGGTAAATCTCACATTAACAAAGCTACTCCTGAATTAGGCAATCCATCTCTTACAAAGAAAAAGCCAAGCTGATGGGGCCAACTACTTGCAGTTCCAGGTTTAGCATTTTAGCATACGCATCATTCCAAATCTTTCCTATCAACAGGTGAGTGATCAAAAAGCCCTCCACCATCAATGGGAGTTTTTTCATTAACTTGCATGGATTTTGGATTAGGTCCTCAGTCACCTGTCATAATCACCATCCATCTGACCCAACCTACTGAACATGAGCAACACAGAAGACAAAAATACTTGTGACAGTGGCATATGCCTAGACAATGCTATCATGCTCAGCACCTTGTAACTGATAAAGTTAACTGCTGAGATTCCTAAAACAATAGATCTGGACATCTGCCATTTGCATTATTAGCAGGAGACACTTGTTCCCAGTGATAAATTTGTTGCAAGTTCTGTTACAGCATCCAGTCATAAACCACATTCAGCCATAATGTCATCAAGCCTCTTCTCAAACCAGGCGGTGAGAACAAAATGAATGCCAAGAGGGGAGCAGTAGGCAAGATGGTGCCATTCTGTTCATTGTGCTGCACATATCTGGATCAGTAGAAGCTTGTGTCATAAATATCATCCTGACAACACGCTGCCTGGAACTCTGATTATAGTGATAATGAGCACAATTCAAGAGAACTGCTTGATGGGTTACAACTGTGTGCTGCATGCCGTAGAGCAGAAACAGATGGCGGCTAGCTGCTTTCTTTCGTGTGAAAATGGTTCTTTTTTTTTCTCTCTCTTTTTTTTTTTTAGCAGCGCCCTACCCGACTCTTTTTTGTCTGGCTTTGTTATAAGTTTCTTTCAAAGATAATAATGATTTTCTGAAGTGAATTCCTTTACCAGAGAGTGGTAAGAATGAAGGCTGGAATCTTTAAACAGGTCAAGGGTTTGGACATACAGCATGTTTACAGCTGTTTAATCTGCCTTTGCATGTAAGCAAGGAGCAGGCACACAATATGAAAACTTCTCCAGTGGTGTAAGTGCCTAAAAGCAAAAGTAAAGTTACCCACAAAAACATGTAGTAAAAATACACTGGTGTATGTTAAACCAAGGTACGGGTTGTGTGTCCACTTCCATCACAGGGCAGCTGTTTGCTGTTTTGTGCTTCTTCGCCACCTAGTCTTGGTTGTCTGTCCACTCAGAATCCTAGTGTAAGTTATGCTGGTATACAAAACAAACATAAATTATACTTGTGTAAATGTGTTGTATGTTTATGCCCTGAATTAGTTCTTCAGAGTGTGTCTCTGTGGAATTGCACTTCACGGGGTTTTCTCTGGGAGCCTTGGGGAGAGCTGATGTCCCAGCTGATGTTTTATGCTCCAAGAGATCTAGTTTGATGATCATCAGTTCCATTTCTAGGCCTTGCTGCTATTGGAAAGCTGCTCCTGAACCTCACTCTACTGGTGCCTTTGGGCTTCCTGGAGCTCTGTGGAAGCCCAGTGTAAACAGCCTGTTTGGTATAGACGGCACCAAAGTTACTGAATCAGATGTGCAGCAACCCCTGGGGGTTTACTCTGTGCAGAATTTCATTATTTCATCATCAGACTGGCAGGAAAGACCATTTGGAAAATAGCATTCAGGCCTAGTCTTCATGCAGTCTGGGCTGTTCCAACTGGCAGGATTACTTTATAGAGCTTTAGTTAAACTGGTGCATCTTTCTCAGATTCTTGAATTGGATTAGCAGAGGTTTTAAATGGCACATTTGCTATCTCAAGTCACTGTCTATATACATTTCCTAGCCAAACAAGTAATACCAAGATGAAAGCAATATAAGAAGGTTCATGCAGGAGTTTTCGTCATATAACTTAGCAGGGTTTTAAACAAGTTTAAATATAACTGGTGCAATATCTCTTTTTACCCAGGCTCTGGGCAACTGTTCCCTCTCTACACCTGTGATTAACTGAATGTCCAAAAAAGTAAGTGTTACTAATGTTAGCATTCAGCCTCTTGCAAAAAGTATTATATTTTAAAACATGGTTACCTTTTGTTTAAAACATTTCCCAATACATAGCATATGCAACAGTGCAGATGTAAAATAAATACGTTTTTCACTGTATCTGAGGTGGTGAGAAGAGTAGTAAGTGGGGACCTGGTTGGGAAGCCTGGTTAAATATTGTTAAAGCTGTTATTATAGGACTAATTTAATAGCCTAATCTCTTTCCTCACAATAATTTACATAGTCCTACTGCATCAGGGAGGCTACTCATTTACAATGGAGTGCCATTCATAACGCACTGAGGCCCCTGAGGTCAGATGTCTCTGGAGCATCCTGGGTGAATCTAGTGTCAGCCAGCAATTGGATATCTCATTGGACATGTGACTTAGATTCTGGACCCCCTTCTCATATTGGTGAGCAGTTCCTCATATGAGCAGTGTCACTGAAGTCAGCAATCCCCAAATTCACTGCAAGAGGATAGGTCCAGTCCCTGTCACCTATCCCTGGCCTCAGAACTGTTCAGGGTAACCATGCTGGCTTTCAAGGTGCTCTAAAGCCCACATGCACCTCTTGCTTGGGGACATGAGTCTCTGAAGAGAAACGAATTCCATAGAGGAACCATTAAAACTCCAACTAGGGGTGCAGGCTCAGGGATTGCTCCAGCAGGGATCTTCGGGCACTGGGATGTCTTCGGACTGCTCTCTCAGATGTCACACATCCTTTCCCCCATTCTGATTGGCTCTTTTCTTCATCCCCTTTCATTTTCTCCCACATGGTCCCTTTACCTCAATCTGACTTCCAGTGCCTTCCCTACTCTCCTCTTTCCTTCCTGCTTCTTCTCCCCCTCCTCCTGCCTTCCTTGTGTTTTTCTGTTCAGCTTCAGCTATGCCTATACATTTCATCCCTGCCCCCAATTGGTGCCTGCACGATCTCATTAAATTGTAATCTCTGTGGGATGGGGTCTGTCTATCCTTTGGTATACATTTAGCTGAGCATGACAGGTCCCTTTGCTCACCCATAATGCAGTGATAAAGGGCTATTCCCATGAGTCACCTCACTGAAGCAATCCAGATCATTCTGTTGAAAACTCATGTGTCTAAGACTTTCCTTGCTGCTTGAAAAAGAAAGGCCTGTCTCTCTGAAACAATTATTCTGGCTATTACATCTCTACTAAAGCCTTTTCAAAAATTGCAGTGACAGGTATTACAATAACACCTTGAATCTTGAGAGCATCCTGAAAGTTAACAGTCCACAAGCATAAGGTAGCCTTGGTTATTTATAGTGAAAAGGTCCATGTAGCATGGTTTGATGGGAATCCAATGTAGTGGAGGTATCTCCTTGGGTGGTTTGCTTTTCAGATTCATTGTAGGTTTGATACTTATCGACTGCATCCTTAATTTCCTGAGTCAGTGTGGGGAGGCAGAGACTAATGTGTCTCTCTCTGGCTAGGGACAAATGTTCAAAAAGTTGGAGCCTAAATTAATTCAGTCTTTGCAGGTTAGTCTAACCTGCCTAGGTTGAACCAATTTTCAAGTGTACAGACATTCCCTCTGGACTGAGGAAATGCAGGCATATGCTGGCAGTCACTCACGGCAGGAGCCGGGGGGTACTAAAGCACAACCTCAGCTGCAAGGAAGCTGTGCTGGGGGTGTGCGGCCAGCCCTGGAAGTAGTCTGGAATGAACTGGCCAGGGAAGGGTTTAAATCCCCCCTCCCTGTCCCACCTGCATGGACCCAAGCTGGGGTCCGCCGGGTGCTTCCCCCTTGCTGCTGTAGCGGTGGGGGTGTGGCCAGATGCTGGCCGGCGTGGCCTCCTAAGGTGGGCTGAAGGTGGTGATTTGGGAACTGGGGACCCTGCACAGTGTGGGGTGCTATAACAGGATCCCCTCACATCAGCGGCTGTGGCACTCCCTAACAGCAACACTAATCCCATTTCTCATTCAGTCATCCCAGGGGTACCACCCTGATCTCTCTTGCCAGACTTGATGGCAAATTTGTATACATTTGGGGAGGCTGCCCTCAGAATACTAGAATGAGTCTGTAGGTGTCTCACTTCACCCTGTTTATCATCAGGTTGCCTCACACTGACCTGATCTATTATTCTGATTTTAAGCAGGGCATCTCTCCCCTTTATTGGCCACTAGTAGCATGCTCTCACCAAGTCCTGGGGCCTCTGGTAGCCTGCTCCCACAAAAGCCCTGGGAACAGAGGGGACAGGGAGGGGGGATAACTCCTCTCTCTGCCCCCCACCTAAGGCCATGCTGGTTAGACTTTGGCTGCGCCTCCAGCCATCTGCTGGAGCAGCAAGGGGACAGGACTCTTGATGGGGGCAGCAGCCACTGTCTTGGTGTCCTGGAGCATGAGCCTTTTCCTGGTGGGGGGGCATGAGTGGGGGTCAGAGCTGCTGCAAACTGTGCGCAGAGGCACCTGGACTCGGAGGGGGCCATAGCCCCCCAAACTCCCCCTAGTGCTGCTGCTTCTGTGTGCCTGCACAGT
>NW_005842266.1:879678-880973 GCF_000455745.1 Alligator sinensis | reverse complement strand
CCCTGCCCTGTCGGCGCCCGCCCCCCCTGCCTCTCAGTGCCGCCCCCCACCAGAAAGAGGCTTGTGGTCTGAGCTGCAGCTTCTGTCACAGTTGCTCACCCCTTGCCACACCAGTGGCCAGGCAGGGACATGGCCAGAGGCTGGCCAGCAGAGCCCCTTAGGCAGGGGGCAGGAAATGGAGTTATTCCCCCTCCCTCCAGTGTCCAGTGGAGGGGGCAGGAAAGGGCTTAACCTGCTGCTTGCGTTGGGCAGGCAGCGAGTGGTGGCAGCGGCAGCATTTGGGGAAGGCAGACCCTGATGCGGTTCCCTGGGGTCAGAGGGGGGAAATAACCCTGCTCCTTTCCCTCCCCCCCCACCTAAGGGGCTGTGCTGACTGGCCATTCCCCCACCTGGTCACTGGAGCAGCGAGGGGGGAGCAACTGTGATGGGGGCTGCAGCCCCTGTCACAGTGTCCCAGAACATGGGCCTCTTCCGGGGGGGGAAGAGGGGAGGTACACTGCGGGACAGGGAAAACTGCCATGGACTGTGTGGGCATGTACCAGTGGCAATACTGGGGAACCTTGGGGGGCAATGGTCCCCTCTGAGCCCCAGTGCTGCCATGCGCAGTCTATGGCATCTCTTACCCCCACTTGGGGCCCTACTGCTAGGAAGAGGCTCATGTTCTAGGACACTAGGGCAGGGGCTGATGCCCACATTAGGGGCCCTGCCCCCTCACCACTCCAGGGGCTGGGCAGGGTGCAGCCACATGCTGGCCAGAATGACCCCTTAGGCGGGGGCAGGGAGCAGGGTTATTCCTCCTCCCTCCAGTGTCTGGCTGAGGGGGCAGGAAAGGGCTTATCCTGCCACTTGTCCCATGCAGGGAGTGGGTGGCAGTGGTGGTTGGGGTGAGCAGACCCTGCTGTAGTCCCTTGGGGGCAGAGAGGGCAGAAGGAGGAACAACCCCCCTCCCTGCCCCCTCTGCCTCAGAGGGCCATGACAGCCGGCATCGGGCCATTTTCCCACCACTACTGCAGTTAGGGGGTAGTGTTTGACAGACCCTGGCTTGGGTCTGTGCGGGTGAGACAGAGAGTGGGGAATTAAACCCCTCCCTGGTCAGTTCAGTCCAGGCTACTGCTGGGGCTGGCCATGCCCCCACTGCTGGAGCAGCCAGCATTGAAATGCAGGTCTGTGCTGGTGGGGCAGGAGAGGGAGTGGGGGGGAATAAACTTATTCACTGCTCTCTTCTGGGCATGAATGACACATGCCTCCTGAGGCTGGCAGGGCACGGCGACCACCCGCAGGGGGCGGCAGCGGGC
>NW_005842266.1:865691-879668 GCF_000455745.1 Alligator sinensis | reverse complement strand
TGGGGGGGGGGGGGTGCAAGTGCCCCTCTGTGCCCCCCCTACACATCGCCTATGCTTCTGGGGCCAGCATCTGGGTAGATCCCCACACCTGCCTGTCCCTGCTCCATCTGGGGAGCAGAGGGGAAGGGCCAGCCCTGTTCAGCTAGAGCAGAGCACCCAGCCCAGGGAGCATGCCGGGATGCTGGGGGACTCTGGTTTAACCTAAACCAGGAAAGTGTCTGGGACAGACACTGCATAAACCTGTTGGTCCTCAATCAGTTAAGTCTGATACTACATTCAACCAGGTTTATCTCAAACTGGTTTGGGCCCTTTTGAAACTGGTTTATGTGCACTGAACTTATGTTTTGTTACAGGTTTAAACCAGTTTCTGATCACTTAAAGCAGTTTATGTGTAATGTCTATCCCTAGCCTCTCAGACTGATACTGATCCCTGAATCTTTTGAGTAAATGCAAGACAGCACTTCATTGCCTTATATTATCAGCCCCCAGTAGCCCTCACTGAACAATGAAGAAAAATGAAGAAGTACTTTCACTCATCAATTGCAGAACTGGCAGGGTCTAGCACTTCTCTCTTTGTAGCTTGTCAGTTAACAAGAACAGATTTTTTGTTGGTATCTGATGAAATCTTGCTCTGAATTTGTTTCGACTCTTTTACCCCTTGTTAGTCTGTCTGGTACTAGGCTCCGTCACACCATGGGTATTCTAGTCTGGTCTAGGAGCTTCTGAAAAAACAACATACTTCTGATTTTTCTCAGTCCATGGCTTCAAGCAGTTGCCTTTGCTATTGTGACACATGAATTACACTTGTTTGGAAGCAGAGGATAAAGATGTTTGAGAAATAGCTTGTAGTGGCATTGGGTCAGTTTCCACAGGAATACTGTCATGATCTTGGATATGCTGGATGCATACTTTGCCTGAGCACAGCACAGACTCTCATCACCTGAATTAATTTTATGGTGTCCAGATGGGGACAATGCTCATGAGACAAAAGCTACTGCCCATCCTCCCTGCCCACTTTCAACTCCGGTATTGTGCTAGAGAACTGCCATTTGCCTAAGGGATAATCTTTGACTGCTTTGAAACATTTCAAATGTGTAAAGCAATACATGGCTGCAAAGCTACTCCTGAGAAAAATCGTTTTAAAGATGATGTGTTAAGATACTGATGATGGTTGATTATTATTGGAGGGTAAGGCATATGAAGAAGGTCTTTACTTTGAAAAGGTCTTTTTCAAAATTAGTTTACTGTTACTGACACATCTGGGTATGTTGGTGGCATTGCATACTTCAGTTCTTTGTCAAAAGGGACTGAAAAGAGATCATGCCTCCAAGTGAGTAACAAATAGGATGTGATTCTCTAATCCTGTGCACCTAGGTTGCAGTAAAAAAATGGCACAGTTCCATGGTTAATTCTACTTTAAGTTCTCAGTGGTCATAACTGCATACAAATTGAATGCCTGCATATGAATGGCCAGGTAAATGGCTATTTTGTCCAGTCTTGGGATCTCAAAAATGCAGGCCCTCACAATAGGTGCTATTTTTTAATATATTGGTCAGCTGCACCTATTTCCACAGTTGGAGTGCACCAAAGTCACAACTAATGCAGAACCCATTTACAGTTAGTAAAGCACTTGGAGTAACTTGGGCATGAAGTGGTATCCTTGCTGTGCATACCTTTTTACTGTGTAGAAGTCTGTGTAGAGCAGGGCTGTTCAAATGGCAGCCTGTAGGCCACATCTGGCCACATAAGGATTAACCCCAGGTTCCCGGTCCAGGCACTGCTCCCTGCACCACTCCACCTGCTACTGCCACTTGAGTCTCTGGGTTCCTCCTCCCTCCTCCAGCTTCTGCTTTCTGCCTTGCCTCTAGGGTAGAGTGGAGCAGGGCAGTATGATCCACAGGGCTGAAGGTGGTGATTTGGGAACTGGGGACCCTGCACAGTGTGGGGTGCTATAACAGGATCCCCTCACATCAGCGGCTGTGGCACTCCCTAACAGCAACGCTAATCCCATTTCTTATTCAGTCATCCCAGGGGTACCACCCTGATCTCTCTTGCCAGACTTGATGGCAAATTTGTATAAATTTGGGGAGGCTGCCTTCAGAATACCAGAATGAGTCTGTAGGTGTCTCACTTCACCCTGTTTATCATCAGGTTGCCTCACACTGACCTGATCTATTATTCTGATTTTAAGCAGGGCATCTCTCCCCTTTATTGGCCACTGGTAGCATGCTCTCACCAAGTCCTGGAGCCTCTGGTAGCCTGCTCCCAGAAAAGCCCTGGGAACTTCCCCAGGCACCCACAGTGGATTGAGCCAGAAGGCTGATGGTCATTCTTCTGTCCCTTCTACTGATATGGAGGATTTTCTGAAGACATTGCTTATGGTAACCTTCCAAGGCTTTCAGATGTTTCTGATACGTTATCTATGTTTTACACCCATACAATAGGGTAGGAATGACAACAGCCTGGTAGATGAGAAGTTTGGTTTGGGTACTCATGTCATGATCATCAAAGATACAATATTGGAGATGTCCAAAGGAAACACTGGCAGATTTTATCTGGTGTTGAATATTGTCATCTGTGTTTACTTTTTGGAAAGGTGGCTATCTAGGTAGGGGAAATGCTTGATGTTCTCCAAGGATTACCTTTTCATTTTAATGTGTGAAGGAGCAGCTGGTTGTTTATGGAGGGTTGGTAAAGGATCTTGGTTTTCATGAATGTGTCTGTCTCTTTCATCTTTTTATTTTAAAAAAAGGTGTAGCCACCACCATGCTCTATGAACTGCCATTTCTTGTGTTCAGCCTCCAGCGGGGCCAAAAATGAGTGGGTAGCAGTGGTGTCTAAGAGCACTGCCACCCACCCATTTGAATGCTTGCCAGAGCTCACCAGGGCCAATTTTGGCATTTTTAGGGCAGGTTCTGCTACACTTCTGATGGCTGAGGGAGCCCGCCATGGGGCTGCTTACCATTGAACAGAAGCACGCAGGCTGTTCTTTAGCTGTTGTAACAAAGTAAAGCTCACCACTTATTAAACAACAATTTTAAAGTAAAGTTCACTACCTAGAATTCTTAATGAAACCATAAAAAATAAACTTTATGAAACAATAACTGAGCTCTGCTTTGTTCTGCTGCTGCACAGGACAGGAAAGTAATTTCCCCCTCTCCTTCTCTGCACAGCAGGGCAGAATGGAGCTTGGGAGACCCATGCTGGGTGCCTGCTCCCACAGCTGGGCAATGGCCACAGGATGCCCCTGCCACTGGGGCATCCCAGTGTGGCATGGGTGTCCTGAGCCCTGCTCTGCTCCACCATAGAGAAAAGGGAGGGGGAAATTCCTCTCCACTCCTGTGCAATAGCAAAGCAAAGCAGAGCTTGGGAGAGCTGTGCCAGGTGTGGGGGAAACCCCTGTGGTGAGTGTCACAGGCCAGCTGGGCACTGTGAGTGTATCAATTTTATCACAGGCCAACTGGGCTGTTTGATTCAGTTTCGGATCGAGGAGGCAAAGTTGGGAGTGAAATAAAGGCAAATTATTTCTTACACACACATAACAGTTAACAGAAAGGTAAATGCGATAAGCAGATAATGCAGTATTAAAGAGCTAATAGTAAATAATAATGACATAATAACAACAGATAGATAGACCAATTCTGTCGCAGGCCAACAGGGCACTGCGAGGGTATTAGCCACATTGGGCTGTTCAAAACAACAGATAGACAGACATGGGTTGGCAACTTATCGATAGTCCCTCAATACCAGGTGCGCGCCAAGTGATTCCAGCGAAGTCAGGTGTCCCCGATCGAAGCTGTCAGAGGGATTACCGGGGAAGCTCCCTTGATCAGGATCCGATCCTCACTCACACCAGAGTCTGGGGTCCGGGCATGGAACAGAAATGACCGTTCTGTTCCCTCCTTCCTGATGGTCACCTTATGCATGTCGTGTTTTTTATACCTAGTTTTATGTCACTCTGTTGGCCTCAGAGGCACTCACAATGTTGCCCTATAGCTGTTACCCAATGGGATTGAAAGATGTTAAAAATTATCATAAAAGGTTACTACCCAGACTTGGGTTTATCCAGTAAGCAAATTATGATGCAGCACCTTTAGGTTTGAAATTGACATTGCTCCGCCTAAGTTCCAACCCCTTTTAGGTTTCATTTGAATATGCTTTCTTGGGATATGCTTTCCTGGAATGTGTTGGGTGTGCCAGGCACTTGGATCCAGTTTTTATTGCTAAGGCTGAACCCTGAGCAAAAACCATTAGGTCTCCTAATCTTACAGCTACAGCTTTGCCTATGGGGCCCAGTCAGTTCCACGAACAGTTAATTTATCATTTTGGTTAAACTTATGACAGACAAGTTACATTTGCAGTTTACAAACTTACAAGCTTATATTAATTAATATTACCTGTTTAGGCAAAATACCAAATGCCTCCAAGAAGCACATATTTATTGTTTATTAATCCCTCTGGTTTTGGCTGTTACAGGTGAGAACACGCTGTGCCCCATGCCTGGCTGTGGGGGCAGGCATCCAGCATGCCTATGTCCATAGGCTGCAGCCTGTAAGGCAGGGGATACTTACTGGCTTCAATCTGGGCATGGCTTTTAAACTCCTCACCAAAGCAGGGAATCAAACAACATGATTAGCTGAGCCCTGGGAGGGGCTCAGCCTATACTAGGCTGACCCTGTAAATACATGGAGATTTCACACTGTTTCTGGGACTTTGCTGCCTTTCTTCTTTGCATGTCAGTTAAGGGGGGTTTTTTTTTGGTTTTTGTTTTTTACTTTTTCCTCTACCCTCCCTTTCCCCAGCAGTTTCAAGCCATTTCCAGTCAAACTGTAGTTTTCTGGGGCTTCAGGGGAAACAAAAAATTTCAGGCTTTCCCCTGAAATCCCCTGAAGCTTGAATTACAGTGATCCCTAGGGATGGTTGTCCATTAGGGTGAGAATGCGGGGAGGTTGAGAGAGCTGAATCTCTTCAGCCTTCACGAGAGACGGCTGAGGGGAGATCTTGTAGCTGCCTATAAATTTATTAGGGGAGGTCAGCGGGGAATAGGGGATGCGCTATTTACTAAGGCTCCCCAGGGAGTGACTAGGAATAATGGGTGTAAACTAGTTGAGAGTGAATTTAGGTTAGATATTAGGAAGACATTTTTCACAGTAAGGGTGGCCAGGATCTGGAATGGGCTTCCAGGAGGGGTGGTGCTATCACCTAGCTTGGAGGTCTTCAAGAGGAGGCTAGATAGTCACCTGGCTGGGGTCATCTGACCTCGGTCCTCTTTCCTGCCGGGGCAGGGGGTCGGACATGATGATGTATTGTGGTCCCTTCTGACTCTACAATCTATGAATCTATGAACATTCCACATGGCAAAGTTCATTACTTGATTTTGACCACAGATAGATTGATCCCACTGGTTTTCTAGTCAGGTGAAATGAGACAAACTGTTTAGGGCACTTTTTCCAGCCTCCTCCCCATATGGGGTAAGTAGATTGGATCATAAATAGGCCTGTTCAAACATGATAGCAACTGCCATGTTGCACACCTGTCTCAGCTCCAAGTACAAAACAACTGTCATACAATCATTGGTTCCATGAAAGTCTGCGACTAGGGAATTCCTACCTCTGTCACCACTTGTCCATCACCATAGGACTTGCTGTTGAAGAATGACTCCTGTGCATGCCTTCTTTTAATATGGGAATGCTGTTGTACATCAGCAACCACACAATATTTTATGGGAAGGAAATCTTAATCTGATGGCAAGGAAAACCTAGATGATTGGTGGTTTCTATTCCGCTGCAGTCTTCATCTGCCTTTGCTACCATTATGAAGTATTCTTTCTTCATCCATCTACTCTGCCACTGAGGACTTTTATTTTTATTTTTGGATTGCTATTCCTCTCAGAGGTGTAACTCTCACTTTTGATGCCCTAGGCAGAGAGAACAGAGACCAGGGGAAGGGAGGTAGAGGGGCACAAGCACTGCAGACTCCAGGATCCTGGCTGCTGCTGTGTGAGTTCCTAGCACCCTGGCTGCTGCCATACCACTACATAGATACCCTGGGGTCTCCCAGTCTGATGCCCCCTCTAAGTCGGTGCTGGGGCCCTCTTCACACCACCTTAATTATATTACTGCAAGATATTGTGTTTAGAATGCAGCCTGCTTCTGAAAGAGAATGTGAGAATGTTCTTCATTCAGTGTATTTCCAAAATGAGAGAGTCATCAGATGTGTTATCGGAACCATAAACTAAAGCATAAAGGTGGGCCTTTCCCCCCTTGTCTTTGCAAGGAGAAAAAGTCACAAAAAGAATGCTCAAAATATTTTTATGGAAACGGATTTCTTTCACAAGCATTCCTAAGCCTTCATTCTTTACATTTTAAAGACTCTTTTTGGTAGTGAAATGTTATAGAGAAGATATTGGTTGTTTCCTAGCCGGTGTTTCCATTTACAAGTGAAAACTTTGTTTATTCCACAACACGCTTAAGGTTCTTTCGAAATATATCTTTCCAAATATTCTGTATCTCAGTGCAGGAATTCAAGTAATGATTGCTTGATACCACTCCTTTGTGAATTATAACGTTTCATGGACAAATATAGCAAGGTCAGTTTTGAGAGCTGAAAGACTTTTTATAAAGGAAGTAGGAGTGTTTGGACTTATTTGAAACAGAATTTCAACTCCTAGTGTATCTAGGGCTGAATAGAAGAAAGAGGTAAAATCTACCTTTAAAGATATTCTTAGGCTTTTCTACCACTGGGACAAAAGCAATATGACCATACATTTGAAGGATAATTATTTTCCATATGTATAGTCAAGGCATAACTGATTGCATAGTCAAGGCCATCCAATGAAGTCATTGAGCTTGGAAGGTGGGTATTTGAATCTAGTCAGGCCCTTGCAGAATGTATGCTTTCCACATTCAGGGAGACTATGGAAAGAGAAGGGTAATAATTCTTCAGTGGTCTTCTAACACTCATAGCCTTGTACACTCTTATACTTACTTAGTTTTACATGCTCAGGGGTTAACTCATCTCAGCCTGTTTATCTTATCTATACAGGGAAACAGAAACAAGAAGACAGCTGACAATAACAAAGAAACTGCCTCATCTAGAAGCAATAACTTTCCATCTCTGTGCTACTCTAGTAAAATGGTAATTTCACCAAGACTTCAGTATCACTGGTGAGATGCAGTTTGCAAAAGCACTGCCCAAAGGATTAGTTCTAAGGTTTAATGACATAACTCTTTTAAGAATGTGAAATGCCATTGTAATGAAAGGGCACGTGTACACCACATGGGCATTAATGTAGAGTGCCTGAACATTTTAATGTGGCTTTTTTTGCTGCAGTGCCTTTTATTGTTTGCACGACACGGTGTTTGTGTTCGCACGAATGGTGCTTTTGAGCAAGTTAAGCCTTGTGTGTCATTCCCCGCAGATTTCTGTAGGGGGAGTCAAATACCAATTTACCCCCTGTAATGCCTTTCCTAATGTATTACAGCAGGAGGGGCATGTAAACCACCTGGGCTCCCCCCCCCAGACTCTCACTGGGCATTTCTGGCTCTCACTGGGAGTCTCCCCTGGACACGGTCATGGCCACCCCCAAATACTTGTCACTTGTACCTGCCTATGCTCAGCTGATCTGGTCTCTCTTCATCAGTACGCAATCCCAAATACCCCATCCCAATCTCAAAGACAAGCCGCTTGAATCCTCCCCTCCGGTTCCTTTCCCTTCCCATCCCGCCATGTTACAAATATATGTGTTTTTTCTTTCTATAGCTGCTATAATAACTGCTATGATATCATAAAATATTCAGGGTTTAGAGTAGTGGGCGGGTGGGTGTTTGTTGCCACCCAGTTGATTGGCGATTGCTGTCAATGTTGGTGGTGGCGAGCTCTTCTGGCTTTTTTTTCCCCTTGTTTTTTTTGGACTACATTTCCCAGCATTTCTGAGCTCATTGATCTTCGTACAGTTTCCAATGGGGGCTCCAATTGGAACCCTCCTGTTCCCTGCCCAGGTACGCCATCAGCCTTTGTGTAATGCCACATACAGCTTTTGGAGGTGTGTTTTGAATTGTTTTATAAATGTTTTTGGAATGTTTTTGAAAATGTGGGTTGCTGTTCAGCTTGGTCCCCCACCCACCTAGCCCACCAAGAGCTATACTAGTTAACCTTCTCACCCACATGGGGGGGTGAGGGGGCTCATTCAGATGTGGGTGATGGTGACACATGCCCCCCTCCCATCCCACCAGGCACATCTCTGTTGTCTGGCCGCTGCCTGTCATGCTTCTTCTTCCCACGACTCCTTGAAAACCTCTCCATAATCACTTGCATTATGACCGTGCCCAGGAGAGACTCCCAGTGAGACGGTGAGAGTCAGGACTGCCCAGTGGGAATCTGGGGGTGGGGTGGGGGGGTTAATTTGCCCAAGTTCCTGCACCAGTGGCATACCATGGGGCTCTGGGGCCCAGGAGGCAAACCCAGGGTGCCGCTGCCCTCACTCCCACGCGCATCCCAGACAGTATGCCTTCTGTGGCAGTTTCGATGGCAGGAGGGGGGGCGAGCAGCATGGAGTGGTGGCGCCCCTTTCGCACCAGCTAATAGTGCCCTGTTTGCGTCCAGGTCAGGGCAGCCATGCTGCCATCGGTATGCCACTGCCCTGCACCCTGATAGGGTCATCTCTGGTGTCATTTCGATTCCTGTTGGTGAGACAAGAGGCAGAAAGAAAAAGTAAGAAAGAGGAAATAAAGAGGATGACAACACGTCCTTCAGGATTCTCTCAATATCTGAACTATTATGCATTATAATTATAGTTGACTTCCATCCTGCCTGATATAGACTTATAATATAATAACAGGTAGTACTAATAATAGGAGTCAATAATACTATTAATTCCAATAGTAATATATTAATAAGAGTTTGTAGTAATAGTAATATTAATGATGATTTATTAATGGGCAATAATGATTGTAATGGTTCAATTCCTTATCACAGCATTTCAAAGCAGGTAGATCTGCCTTGTCACCCTGCACACATCACACTACCCTGGACCTCCAACATATATATATAGCCAATGTATGATATAGACTTATGTTATATAGACTTATAATTACAGTTCGATTCCTTACGATAAGAAAGCAGATACTGAGCATAAGGCAGGTGACTATGCGTCCTCCCTGCCTCTTTCCCCATGGCGGTGGGAGGAAATGCCCACCTCCAGGTTCAAGCTCCTCCCTCGGTCCCTCTATTCCCATTGAGAAGAGATATATACCCTTCTGCTTTACATGAAGGGTAAGCAGGTGCTTACTGAACTTTTTTTACTTCCTTCTCCTCATTGCTGGCCACAAGTATTTCTGAGGCTTCTCTTCTGTGTACTACTTGAATTGTGGAGGCTTTCTTCGCAGGCGTTGGCCTGACCATCACCTCAAGTATGGTAAGAGTTGCACAAGTTCTGTAGATCCATTTCATATTATTCTAGCCCTCCTCCTGGTTGCTGGCCCTGCTTGCTAATGAGCATTTTATGGAATTGTTATTAGAGGATTGTTGCTGGCCACAAATGCAGAGGCTTTCTTCTTGGTTGCTGGCCAAGACCTCCGGCAAATTCCCTCCTGGGATCTGGGTAGTAGGCCCAGGCCTTTGGGTTCTTTGCCCCACTTGCCTACCTCTGCACCTCTTTGTTGCACCCTTGTAACTTTCAAATTGTTTCTGGCCACAAAGGAAGCTGTGCTCCTGAGCTCTGACCACTAGGGAAAAGCTTCTTGCTGGGGAAAACCCTCCCTGCCTTTCATAGTCTTCTTGCCGTCCTCCTGGCTAGCTGTGACAACTGCAGTGGAAGAAGCTGAGGCTTCTTCACTGGCTTTGGCCTGAGCATCAGCTCGATTTGCACAAGTTCTGCAGGCCCACTTCATATAGTCTTCTCGCCCTCCTCCTGATTACTGGCCATGTTCTGCATCAGCTCGAGCTGGACAAGTTGTGCAACCACATTTCATTCATTGCCGCAGAGGGCTCAGGGCGCAGGGGGGCAGCCTTCCACCAAGGAAGCTGAAATTTGAGTTTCTTTTCTGAATTGCAGAAGCCTTCTTCTTGGTTGCTGGCCAAGACCTCTGTGGTCTGGGTAATAGGCTCTTCACCCCACTTGCCCTTTGCTTTACACCTCTCCATTGCACCCTTGTAACTTTGGAGTCGTTGCTGGCCACAAAACAAGCTGTGCTCGGGAGCTATGACCACTGCAGTGGCAGAGGGCTTGGGTCACAGGTGGGGCCTTCCACTAAGGAAGCTGAGGCTTGAATTTCTTTTCTAAATTGCGTAGGCCTTCTTCTTGGCTGCTGGCCAAGACCTCTGTGGCTTATTGCTCCACTTGCCCACCTCTGCCTTACACCTCTCCATTGCATCCTAGTAACTTTTGAATCATCACTGGCAACAAAAGGAAGATGAAAGCTAAGCTTTCTTCACTGGCTTTGGTCCAAGCATCAGCTTGATTTGTACAGGTTCTGCAGGCCCATTTCATAGTCTTCTCACCCTCCTCCTGGTTACTGGTCATGTCCAAGCAAATTTGGACTGGGGTACATGACACTCACCCACCACTCTATCTCCTTGAGGTTTCTGTCTCCTTGAGTTTCTTCTCTGACTTGCGGAATTTTCATAGACATAGATTTCATAGACATCAGGGCTGGAAGGGACCTCGGAAGATCATCGAGTCCAGCCCCCTGCCCAAAGGGCAGGAAGTCAGCTGGGGTCATAGGATCCCAGCAAGATAAGCATCCAGTTTCATCTTGAAGGTGTTCAATGAAGGTGCTTGAACCACCTCCGGTGGCAGGCTGTTCCAGACCTTGGGGGCTCGGACAGTAAAGAAGTTCTTCCTTATGTCCAGCCTGAAACGGTCTTGTAGTAGTTTGTGACCATTCGACCTCGTCATCCCTTGGGGTGCTCTGGTGAACAAACGTTCCCCCAGATGCTGGTGGTCACCCCTGATAAACTTGTAGGTGGCCATCAGATCACCCCTGAGCCTGCGCTTTTTCAGGCTAAAGAGCCCCAGGGCTCTCAGCCTGTCATCGTAGGGTCTGCTTCCCTGACCTCTGATCATGCGCGTGGCTCTTCTCTGGACTCTCTCAAGCTTCTCCACATCCTTTTTGAATTGTGGAGCCCAAAACTGGACACAGTACTCCAGCTGTGGCCTCACTAAGGCCGAGTACAGGGGGAGAATGACGTCCCGGGATATGCTTGAGAAGCATCTATGGATGCAAGCCAGCGTTTTGGTCGCTTTACTAGCCGCTGCATTGCATTGCAGGCTCATGTTCATCTTGTGGTCAATGATGACCCCAAAGTCTCTTTCTTCCATAGTGCTAGCCAACATAGCACTGCCGAGCCTATAAGGATGCTGCGGGTTTTTTTTCCCAAGGTGGAGAACCTTGCATTTATCGGCGTTGAACACCATCAGATTCTGATGGAATGGAGGAAGATTTTAAATAAATAAGGATAACAGGAAGTAGAATGTTTCCCTTCCTCCCTACCTAAGCTTTGTGGCCAGCAAAAATTCCAAAGTTATAATGTAATGGAGAGTAGCATGGCCTGACTCAGCCATCCAGCTGAATCAGGTCATTCATCTCCAACTAAGGAGACCCCTAGGGGACTTTGCTGGCCTCCCGTCCCAGCCATCTTCCTGCTGGGACATGTTCAGTAACCAGGTAGAAGGTGCAGGTTGGGGGTAGTTGTGGTTGTTTAATCTTTTTTCTTACAAGACATGCTGGCTGCACTGCAGCCTAGCTAGTTCTTAACAAGCATTCAGCCTCCCTCCCTCCGATAACAGTCTACCTTGCAACTCTTTGGAACTCTTTCCAGTAATGCCATGATTCCAAAAACGCCCCCAAGCACAGCATCCCCACCACACTGAGGCAGGCGCAGTCTCCGAAAACCAACTCAACCACCCACCCACCCCAAAGAAAACGTGACACATATATAGAGCAAAAATAAAACACTTTACTGAGAATGATGCAGTTTTAACAATAACTATATAAAACTTAACAATATAAAATATATACAAAATGTAAAAAAAAGTTACACATCTGAAGATTTTTTTAACTCTACTCCTCTTCACTATCTTCACTCTACTCTTTTCATCACTGGGCTATGGGCTGGTTGCCACCCCCAGTTAGTTCCGCCTGTGAAAGTTTTCTGCCAGGAGGGGGAAAAAGGAAGAGAAAGAGGAGGGGGGTTTGGCTCACAGTTGAAAAACTGGAGTTTTGTCCCCTTTCCCCCCCCCTCCCCACACGCACACACACACAAGGTCGGTGGGAGATATTACCTAAATATTACCCAGGATGCTGCATATCCTGGGCATTGGCTCTGGCAGGAAGCATCCTGCCCTAGACTTTTGGTCATGGTTCTGAAATGGAATGTGATGAAGTTCAGAAGGTTTGAAATATTGAAGGAAGTCATGTAACCACTTACTCCAGAGTTTCAAACTATTTGCAAAAAAATTACCATTATGGTGATGCTGCAGCTGTCATCGGGAGCTATGTCCACTGCAGTGGCAGCACACTATGGGGAGTGCGGGGATCACAGGTGGAGAGTACATGGTGGGGGGAGGACAGGAGGGTACATGGGCAGGGGGAGATCATACACTATAGGTGCCAGGGGGGATGGAAGAATTAAGAGGGGATAGAAAATTAAGGGATTATTTGTCTCCCCCATTTTAAAATAATAATTGGTATGAGTGGACCTGTCCCGACCTGAACTGCATGCTGTGAGGGAGGAGTGAGGAGTGAAGGAGGGTAAAAAAGAACACACAGTGGCACCTACTGGCTAAAGGCCAGAACACAGCACCCCCTCGTGGTGAAGAGGATTAATTAGAAGTCTGTGGAGTCTCTGGCTGTTTGCACAAACAAATCCACTGTTGGAATGGTGTAACTGAAGAGCACCACAAATGAACACATCTCCGAGTAGTGTTAGTTTAAGGCACTAAATGGACTTTAGAGCAGCGGGAAATCCCATGTCATACAAACACAAATGCAGTTGCATCAACATAAACGGGAAATATTTTTTCATCTACACACTCCCTAAAGTACTAACAGCTTCTCCTGTTAACCACCAGGCAGTTTAGATCAGATATTCCTTGAGAGGAGACATCCACTAACAGAAATAGTAGGATTCCATTTCAATTTAAAATGCTTAATATTCATTGATTTACCTGTCTCAAGCCCACTCCTTGAAGGACTTTTAAAATGATTTTCAAGGGAATTGGCTCATTTGCCTCTGCCCATTTATAAACTGTTTATCCAAGAAATGAGACAAATTCAGAGAAGAAATAAAGCTTGATTTTTTTTTTATAGTGTAGGCAATTTCTGATTTATTGAGGGCATTTATTGGATTTTTTAAAAATCAGGATTGTTTTCTAAAAGACAACTGTTGGGTAGTCAATGGGTAGAGGCATGTGCCCTTAAGTCCGACGGACATTCACTGGCCCTCTCAGGATACTCACAACCTTTGATCGGTCTAAGTGGGATTCCTACGCTTTCTCTCTTCTCGCCTGCCATGACTTTGATGTTGAAAAGGATCTTTATTTTAATTATTTAAGATGTTGATGAAAGGGAGGTGGTGACTACCCACCTCCACTACAACTGACCGCCAGTTCCTGCCCAGCTCCCGAGGCCACAAACAGGGAAAACAGCTAAATGATTAGGCTGGAGAGATTCCTTCCTTTTTCTTTTTCTTTTATTTTTAACATTAAAATGTTTGGGAGATCTTAGCTCACTGGGACATAGGTCCCAATGGTATCTTGGGCTCGTCACCAGACTTCTTCCGGCACTGGCTTTCCCACATTCCCCAGTGAGCTGGGGAGTTCCCTTTTCACCTCCGGGCTGATTGGGCCCACACCGGGCTTGATTGGTGGCGCACAGCCGCTTAACGGGCACAAAAAAAAAAAAACAAACTTTAATGAAATTGCAAAGATCGGCTGGGGGGGGGCACGCTTTCCCCGCCCCCTTTCCCTGCCTCTCT